>NC_134459.1:89195057-89511307 GCF_047948215.1 Lycorma delicatula | reverse complement strand
CAACGGCAAGGTCTCATGATTCATAGAGGAGGATATTCTTGTAGCTTTATAAATTTTCTTTTTTGCACATTGTGTACATATGAAGCCAGCCAGCATTTCTTTATTTATACTGATGTTCACCGAGATATGTAGAACTGCTAGCCAAATTTGAATAATTCTGCAGAGTTTTTAATTCTACCTACAAATCTTGATAAGTGTGTGTATAATAACACTTAATCAAAAAAAAATTGTAACAATGTCATAGATGATATTTTTTCAATGTGGTTGTGATATGTTGTCAATTAAGGTCAGAACTATACAAGACAGAAATGTGATTCCAACAAGTGAAATTCAGAAACTAATACATTTTTTTGTTAATAAAAGTTCGGGATTTTTTTTTGTGATGTCTGAAAGATAACAAAAGATTTTTTGTTAAAAGGGAATTTATGATTATTGTATTCTGATCAAACATAAAATTAGAAATTACTAGAAAATACTGTCACCGATCAATTGCACTGAACAATAACCAATAATGAATTGTAATCATTTTGTACTTTATTTAATTCAATAATTAACTTAGAAAACATACATGAAAAACATAATATTAAGTAATAATAATAATAATGCACACAATTATGTTACAGGTTCAAAAATATCTATAGAAATGGGTAACGGTGGATCTGGAATGATATTTCTAGTTTGGGGGTAAACATTATATGTATGGATTACTTAGTTTAAAAGTTTCTAATTTATTTGTATATACAGACATTCAATTTCCATACCAATTAAAATTCATTGATGACATTATAAAAAAATAGTAAGAAATGATAGCATACAATTTATGCAATTTAAAAAAAAATAAAGTTGTTATAAAAATGCATTGTTTATTGATATCACAGGTAAAAAAAAATAATAATTTTGAACTGAGATAAAAGTAGATGAATTACAATGTATTTTTATACTAAATCTTAAAATGAAATCAGTTTTCATCACCCTCAGATTTTTTGTTATGACCCTTTAAAATATTGTAAAACTTCTTAATAGAATGGAAAAATAATAATAATTACAATTAAAATTCCTTCCTTTAATTTGCAGACATTTATATTTATCTTAATTTCTTTTTGTATTTAGTAAAGTCTTCTCTTTTTATCATCCAGCAGTAGTCGCTCATCATAGATTCATCCCAATAATAAATTTAATAATGTAAGTTATTAAAAAGGCATTTTTTAAGTAACACCAAAATATATTTGATATACTTTCCTGGTGCCGGGATCACACTGCTAAAACAACTGGCCGATTTACGGAAAAGAGACCGAGTGCAACAGGATGTTTCATGGGAAGAAATGATAATAACCTGGCAGGAACGATGGTACATGTCCGATAAGGGATGCTGAATGCACAGTTTAATCACAGAAATCGAACCATGGGTCGGAAGGGGGTTTGGTGAGGTGAATTTTTGGCTCACCCAATTCCTAACCAGCTACGGGGTGTTCCGTTCTTATGTTGGGAAGAAGGAGGGTGGATGGGATGACTCGAACTGCCCTTACCACAGAGTGCCTGATTTCACTGCTACATGTGGGAGGAGAACAGGCTAATCTACACAGCTGTTACAGGACAAATTGATCCCGATATTGTTATATGCTGCATGTTGACTAATACCCACAACTTTACTGCAGTCTCGGGTTTGTAACATCAGTCTTGAGACAGAAAAATTGGGAGGCAAGGAGGTGACAGACAGCCTCCTGCATTGTAGTCGTTCATCTGGGCTTGTCTGGATGGTTGACAATAATGAGGCACGGGGACTCTGTCACCCTCCTGCTATACTGTTAAGACCAAGACCTGGTTGGGGAGTTAGATTAGAGACAGGCAGTTAAGACCAAGTCCTGGGTTCTGGGGTGGGGGACCAGGGACAGCATAGCTGGGCCTGACGGCTCTGCTCTGCAGGTTACAGGTGGGGCACAAAAGTGAGATCCAACTGGCAAGCCGGGCTATCATGCCTGAAGGCACCTCACGAGGCTGTGGTTTGCTCAATTGTGGGTTAGGCTCCGGGAGGGGAGTTGTAAAAAAGTTACAATCATACATATATACTTTGTTAAATTGAAATCTGTGTTTCTCCTTATGTGTCACGTTTAATTACCATGATGTTCATTTTTATGCAAGAAACTTATTAGATATTGTTTTTTTTAAACTTTGCAAAGTAATTTACTGAAACAATTTATCACAAAGAATAACCTAATTTTAAATGTATATTGTAAAAAACTCATTAAAAAATAAACTTTAAAAATGAATGTTACAATAAATAATAAAAAAATGCGTGAGTTGGACAGCTGTGAGGATGGTGGAGGCTGCAAAAAAATAAAATAAGTGCATATTTTGCAGAGTAAATGGCAGTAGCATAACATTATAAGAGTCAGTAAATTTTTACTAAATTGGTCAGGAAAAGTTAGTAAAAAAAATCTTAAAATTTGGTGGGAACCCTGCTACATTTTAGTGCCATGCCAACACAGCCTAAAGATTTTTTATTCTATTTTTCTATATTACTTTCTCTCAAGTATTTTTCTAACTAAACTGATTTACTCCCCAAATTAAAACTGTTTTAATTTGAAAACTGTTCAAATTAAATGCTGCAATGCTTCAGCATTGCAGCTAGGTTGCAATGCTGAATCAGCTGTGTGGGAGTCTTTCTGTGATCTGTAAATGTTTGTGGGATTTTTTGTCATTCAGCAAAGACCTTTGTCGTGCATCAAATTCTTAATGAAAAGCTTAAATATTATAGAGCATCTGGTGTTGAGTTTCAGTGAATTACCTTTTATTTTTTAGATAATATTCAAAGAACATTGATTATAAAATTGAGCTTCAGTATTTTTCTTCATAGAAAAAGTGAAATCGGTTATTCCTCAGAGATCCGTTCTGGGGCATTTTCCTATCTTATACAGATTAATTTACCTATAATAAGGAACAGAACTTAATTTTGGTTGATACGATCTTACCATTTTATTAAATAAAACTATGCAGACTTTGTAAAACACAAAGAGATGGTTATTGAAGAAAGGAACAAGCCGTGATTTGTTGTATTTTCTTAATGTACTTTTTTTTTGGAAATTATTTCTGTCAAGTTCAGATGCCAGACTGCAATCCCATGATAAATCAATTAAATTAAGCGTAATTACTTTAAGAATTAAAATGAATAATTTTCCAGTTATTCACATAATCAATCATTCATATAATAATGAGCAGCATAGACTTATGTAATACAGTAATCGTTTCATATATTTTTATTTATTTATAAAACACATTTACATAAACAACAAAAAAGTGTATAAAAACTATAAAAAAATAACTTAATGCAATTTATTATTTAAACAAAAATAACAGTCAACATCATCAATATTATATATATGTATATATACATATTTAAACAATTATTCATAAACTATGTATTATAACACTTTTTTTTGTGATATAAGTTACAATGAGCAGCACTTCATTATTTCAAGTGCTTCCAAATTAAAAAAATCATTATGACAGTTTTAAAAACTTAGTATATAATTTATCTAAGGATAGATGTAAAAAAAAACTGAATACTAGAGCATACAATACAGGCTGTTATAAAAATAAAATGTGTTGGCTGCGAGTCATATAACAGTCAACTGAACTAGTATCTGATACACAGAACAGTATTTATAACTTAATATCATATAGATTAAGTGGGTTACAATAACTTTAAATTACTGTAGTCAAATATTGAAGCTAAACCATTTTGAAGTATGAAATGAATGAATGACTAATATTATTCATTCTGCATTTTTCATATTCTTGACAGGCATGAAGAAAAGTACTTTCAGAAATTTTTTGTACATGACAGAAGTATTAAAGTTCAATAAACAATGATAGAAGTATGAAAGTTCAGAAAACCATGACATATATCCATGTACCAAGGTCGTAATACCATAGTTAGCAGCAAACCCACAGGTAAATGCATCCTGAGAACAGCTCTACTGTGGCTTGATTCAAACCAATGGAAATTAGCACTAGAAGCAGTGTTGAAATTTGAGGGAAGGTGGCAAACTATAAGAAGAGACCACATCATACAATAAACAGCTCACTCCAAAGGAGTGCTTCAAAGGCCCCTTCCTTCACACAGTGGATACTCATCTTATCCTCAGGATATGAGAGAATTTTACCAGGATATTACCATGGCTTTATCAATCAAAAGTTTTATACTCACTAGCTGAACATATGCTGTGACCAAATTGCTTTAACTCCATGAACTTATTAATAGCCAATCAAGATCAGGTTCAGGTTTCCTAACAACACATTTACCCATACTATCCATTGAAAAAAGAACTAAAAACCCTGGTGGGTAGAGAATAAGCTTATCTGAATAAATCATCGGTATGATGATGTAATGATAAGCAGTATTAAAAAAGTGGATGTTTAAATTTATGTAATTATTTTTTTTATTGAAATAATTCATTTAGGTATATATAAAATAAAGAGCATTACTAAATAGATTTATTAAATAAATTAAGTGTTTAAATAAACCACTCTTTTGTTTATTTAAGTAATATAATCTTTTTAATTTTTCAAAATCTTATAAAATTGAAAACACAGTTTGATAAAGATTTTACTTTAGGTATATTGTTTCCCATTAGCTCCTACTTACATGGTGAAATATCATTGCATGCTTACAGGAATCTTTCTTGACTGACTGAAAAGTTATATTTGACCAGTGTATTAAAAAATAGGAAAATAAAAATGGCTACATAAAATTAATTTGTTGGGTTTTTAGAATTGAAAAGTGCTAAATCTGATAATAAAAATATTCTCATCTAGACAAGGTATATAATCATTAAATCAGAGGCATTGTCTAAAACATTTATCTAACAGAATATTTGTTTATAATTTACATAAATGTCATTAATAAGACTGATTAAAATGTTAATTTAGTTATTAACTCTGTTATATAATATTTTAATGAATATCATTTTTCTGTTAAAATAAATAATTATAAATAGTTTATGTGTTAACACTTGAATTTATTAAAGATGGGTGAATTTAAAATAATTCTAAATGAATGTCTTGAAAGCAAACCCAATTAAAAAAACCAAGCGTGGTATATCATGCTTTCTTTTTTAGTTTGTCTAGATTTGCTCTTCATTCAAAAGAGAAATTAAATAAATTAGTAAGATATTGATTATAGAGATCACAACTGGTTCCTTTTAGTTTATTAAATAAAAGGTTATTCATTCAATAAGGTATTTCAGACTCAGTCTAAACAAAATATAATTTGAATAGAAGTTGAGTTGATCTGTGTAAGAAGTATTTTGCACTTACCAAATTTTAAAACAAAATTAAAAGTAGCTGCTAGAGGATTTTATGAAAATATATTACATTTTAGTATAAGTTTATAATGTGTTTAGTTATGACAAGAATGTTTTTGATTATGATTATATCTAAGGATTATCTAATTAAATAACTCAATAGAGTTATCTACTAGTACGAAAAGCTGGCTATTTACTAGCATCCGTACAATCTGATGGTTCCATAACACTTGGATCATTTCAGGAAGTAGCACCTTGGAGATTAAGAGGTGTGAGAAGTAAGGTAAAATGACAATGCTAAAATCATATTCAATAATTCAATTTCCAATGACCAACAAAGTTAAGGATGCTAAGTGTAGCTTTACTGCATGCTGTTGATATCTTTTAGAGAATAGTGACCAAAGCAATTATCACTTTAAATATAAAGATAGAAAAAAGCACTATATTTTTATGGTAATCTGTCATCATTCTTGAAAGTTATTTTTAAATAATACTATTTGGCATATACAAAATGTATTTACAAACAGAGAAAAATTCATATTCAATCAATTAAAAAAAAATCTTTAACATCAAACAATTATTTGATACATAGCTTTAAACATTAACATCTCTTCACATTTTGATCTGCTCCTGTCAGTTCCCATCTCTTAGCATTCAACTCCAACATACTAATATTCCTTACAACACAGCTTACATCAAGAAAAAAAACCACCTGTTTTATATTAACAAAAACAGCTCTCTACAACAAAGAAATTTTTATGCTACTGGCAATAATGTAATAGTATAGAAAGTAATAACAACAAGTACTGTAAAAAGCAATTTTATTTTAAAGAAGCACTGCTCTTTGTTCATTATATTATTCACTGGAGCTCTGATATCCTAATTCCTATCAATTAAAATTAAAAATATCACTTAATATTTATTACAATTATGCATATTTGGCAGTTCTTTAAGCAAGGACATTAACTTTGTATTTTAAGCATTTTGTATTTTATAGCATCTTAACTTTAACATCAATATATTTTACAGCATATTTAACTTTAACATTTCGTATTTTATAACATCAACTGGCCAGCCAGTTAATGCTATAATTAAGATAGCATAATAACATTACCCAGAGGTATAAAAAATAACAAAATAATTTCTAATCTAATGTAAAAATATTAACAAAGAAGCTTGAAAAATATATTTTCTAAATTATAATATTTACAGCACAAATGAAATTGTTTATTTGCACAATAATACTACGTGTTGTATAACCTGTAGATAACATAATAAAGTACTTACATAAATCCTACTATACCTTGTACAGCTTTTTCATAGCAAAACCTTTCTGACAAAATCATAAAATCTTTACAATTCAATCATTGAAAAGTTTTTCAAATTTAAAAAAAAAAATTTGCCTCCTATATCAATGAGACATTATTTATTACAGTGATTATCAAAATAAGATTTAAAAATAAAAATTTTCAAATTCAAATAACAAATTTTTGATTTAAGGCTCCCTTATTGTTTGCAGACAATCTAGTAAAACATTCTTTAAAAAGAGGTGATTCCTTAACAAAGAATAAATAAATTCCAAAATATTGTTTAAAAATATTGAAAATACAAAGTAATGAAGAAATATTATATATTAATATAATAATAATGAAGAAAAATCCTCTTATTTTGGATCCAGGGTGTATTATAGGGGCCAAAACTACTTTAATTTGAATTTCCCTTAAATTAACAAAGAAAAATTAAAAAAAAGTTTTTAATAAAAAAAATTTTAAAAAATTGTTCTGCGTTTAGGGACTGGATTTATAATTTTGGAAAATTGTAGACATTTTTTATAGTTCTATATAAAATACAAAAACTTTTAAAAAATATTAAAACCGAAGGGAGATAGAACAAAAATTATATATTTCAATTAGATAGTTGATTTTTTGAAATTTTTGTTAGGATTGTTTATGCACTATTTAGGTAATGAATTTGATAAAGTAAAGTTTTCTCTAAAATGTCTAGAGCAAATCAAAATTGGTTTTTTCATATTCCTCACCTCCTGAATGAATTTTGAAAAACAAATGATCAATGGCCCATATATAGAAATATTTGGGCCAAACTTGAAGAAATATGGTTTCGTCAGTCCTAAGGCTAAAAACAGTGCGATGCACATATGCATGCACATACATACATACATACATATCTGGTCTAAATGAAGGACCCTAAAATTTACAAATTTGCAAAACCCCAATAATTTATTTTTGACTTGATCACACTTCTCCCTTTAATGTAAGTAATCTAACTATATTTGCCAGAAAAGTAAAACAATTGGTTTATACAGCACCTATAATCATTTTATTCTAGAAATTTCACAATCAGAAATCATGATTCACTGCTTCTATTTTCATTGTTAAAAAAAATATTTATTTACTATTTTAGAAAATGTCTACTAACTTTTTAAATTGGCAGCGATATGGATTTTTTTTTGAGTTGCCTTATATGTTAGAAAACTACATCAATTAATAGAATTAAATTTTCTCAACATCCACTTCCAATTTAAATGATAAAAAACAATGTATTTCTAAATTTTAGAACTTGAAATTTGTACTTCACATTGATCTTTCTTATAAAAGATCAGAAAGAATGATTAGAAAATTAGCACCACAAAAAAGTAACAAGAACTAAACTATTGGAAAAGTACAGAAAACATAAACTGAAGATATTTTTTCTAACATGTACTGGTAATTAAATATGTACCCTTTCAAAACATCAGGGAATGAAAGGGAAAATTACTAAAAATAAATTTTTCGGTAGCTATTGCCAATTAATCTTTGACTTGAGCACTAAAGAAGAAGAACTGTTGTAGAATACATTCTAAAGAGTCTGTTAACAGATGTTGCAATTGTTCTGTCAGTCTAGAAATATAGAGTACAAGTATTTCATACTCGTACAGAAAAAAAAAATGTATTCAAGAAGTGATCATCATCTTTCATATTGACTTCAAAGAAAATATTATATTTGAAAATATGTGTAACATTTATACCATTCTCGTGCTAAGCAGTTATTTGCAATAGTTAGGCTTAAAAATATTTGTTCCCACTGTTTAAATGGTAAAATATGAATTTGCATAATTATTTTATTTTCAATTCCTGGAGGAGTAGGGCCCAGTTAAAGCACAGTTTTCTCACATATTATAACACAAAAGCGTATGAATGGGATTTACTAGATCATGAGTAATTAGCACGTGGGTGGAATAAGGCCAATATAGCAAAATTTCCCCTTTTCAGGAGATAACTTAATTTTATAGCTTGTAATGCTATCTAGCAGACACTTCTGGAACTATTTCAATACGTTCAAAGTCAGCTGAGCTACACTTTTTTTGTGATGGTCTGCCCTTCTTCCAGACAGCAAGAGATTTAGGTAATGTTGACAGTGCATTACACCAAGGCTTTTTACACTAGTGTTTTGTTTGTGGTTTAAACTAACAATAAAATAAGTTCTGTGGACAAAAGAGTAAGTTGTGATAGCAGTTCAACAAGTGGTTACATGAGTAGCAATGAATTATGTGATTCATCTAAAGCAAAAAGAAACAAAGGCTATCGGAAGTTAAAACAAGAATCCTCTTGGAAGAGGAATAGTATGAAGGTAAGAAAAGGGGAAGGCGAATCATATCAAAATGTAAAAGGTACTGCAATAGGAACTAAGAAGTTTTAATCCATAACTAAATGTTGTCAGAAAAATTGTTTTAACAGTGTTCCAAATTAGGATATACTCTTTCAATCTTTTTGGACATCAGTAATAAAAATCATCAGGACCAAATTGTGGTACATTCTGTAGTACCTTGCACACCTAAGAGAAGAGTAGAAAACAGTAAATACAAGGTTAGAACCAGTAGCTAGAAATATGAAATAAGTTATGGTTGTAATTCTTATGATGTATGCAAGGAATTTCTTTCTAGAATTACTGCAAATTTCAATTTTCTAGAATTTGCAAATTACTGCAAATTACTACAGCAAACGAGTACACACTCGTTTAGCAGAAATTATCCAGCAAAAACTAAATGAAGGACAAATTAGCATAAAGGAATAAGAGGTAACATAAAAACAGGCTCCACAAAATTAACATGATTTGGAAAATTATTGAAGAACATTGTGCATCAATTCCATCCTCCCAAAGCCATTATTCCTTACAAAAAACAAGAAAATTACATTATGATAATCCTGAGTTTAGTGTTAAAAACTAAACAAGCTTTTTAAGGAATATTTTAAGAAAAAAAATGGTGTGGATTTAAAAATGAAATATGAAACACACCATAGGTATTTTAGAATTAATTCTCAGTATGCATTAAGACAAACAAGAAGTGATGTTTGTGATTTCTGTACTTGGTGTAAAATCCCTCTTAAAGAAATAATAATGTAAGGTGAAATATGATCTACATCTGAAAAGCACAAAGAAATAAAAGAAAACTATATATCAATGGGTAAATGATAAATTGTTATAAGTTCTTGAGATTGATTTCAGGCAAAACTGGTGGTTAACGCTCAGTTTTTTAATAAGAGTCTACTGTGGTTTGATATATTTAATATTCATTACACAATGATAACTCAAGTTGTTTTTTATTTTTGTATTTAGAGAGCTAAAGGAATAAAAATTGTGACAGTTTTTGGTCTATGTTGCATGACTACACAAGTAAAAAATTAATCCATCTATGAAGAGAATTAATTTATGTTCTGCTGCTGCAGGAGCACAAAATAAAAGTGTCAAAATTTTTTGCTTGGCTATCAAAAATGTTGTTTGTCAAAATAGAGCACGTATACCCAGTAAGAAAACACTCTTATTGTGTATGTGATTAAAACTTCGGCATTCTACATATATGAAGAAAAAGGAAGTCACTCAAACTAGTGAAGGATATATAAAAATACTTGAAGAGTGTCGCAAGAGCACCACTCTGTTTGATGTTGTTCGTGTAAGAGACATTTTAAAAGAGGACCATCATGCTTGAACCTTTCTGTTCAAGAAACCTACTACTGACAAGGCTGAATGGAAAATTCAACAATATTGCGTAATAAAATACATAAAATAAAATAAATAAAATACGTAATAAAAACAGGGTTATTATTGCACATCTTCGTTATTCGGGAGTTTCAATACCATTCTGTTTGATAAAAAATATTCCGCTCTCTTTTCAACTGAAATATCATGCAAAACAAAACAATATGATCTACTTAAACACATCCAGCTACAAATCAATAACATGTCCATCTGAAGATCATTGGAATCAACTCTCTTGGCATTTATTGCTATGTTGAGACCAATGGATTTTTATTAAGAATGGATCTAGTACAGATTCCTACATTTCAGAAACTGTCAATCACTAATTTACACAATTGCCCTCAACCAATTCACTGCAAAAACCTAGATAGAACTAGCATATAATTTCCCAGATTGGATCCTTCTGATTATAAAATTTATTCTATCCAAAAATTGTATAAATAAACTACTTGTAACAAAAAAAAAATTATAGAAAAGAAATCTAAGGATAATTTTTTTAAATATCTATGTGAATGAGAATTAAAAATCATTATTTTTAAATTATTTTTTATTTATGAAACAATGAAGTAAAAAGCTTGCAGAATATAAAAGAAATTTAGACAATCATTAATGAAACCTAACAAATTGTATGAATTCAGTTCATGGAAATCTGTAAAACCTTTTTCAATACAAATTAAAAATGTTGGGTGAACAAGCTTGGAAAAGTAACCATATGACAATTTACCTCTGATAATAGAAACATTTCTCAAAAAATATTTAATAGTTTATGTTTTTACTGACAAGAAGTAGCCTTTTCCCTTTAAAATAATAATAATAATTAGTTGTTGGATTGAATTTTTATTAATCTTTCTGACCTATCCTGTACTCTTGCATTCAGATAAACAGTAAAAGAGTGTGGTATTAAATATAAATATATAATGTCTTTGCTTACTGAACTATTTTAAAAATATTTAGTTAATAACAAAATTCCATACTATTTTTTATAATATACTACAAGTAATATAACAATTATGTATATATAATCAAGTATTTACAGTAATAACTTATAACATTAAAAACAGAATTACTTTTTTTATTATTATTACATAAAACACCATAACTATTAGTTATTTACTGTGTTCTCAAGAATGTATATGTAATCAGATATTAATAAAAAAAATTGTAATATCTACACACATAATTAATTAAATATACTACTAAATTTACAAAAGTACACCTTACATTAGCTATTACAAATGTACAAGATATTTGATTTGATTTTTAAATATTAATTCTATTATATAATACTATTCAACATTACTAGATATGAAAAAAATATTTTAAATAAAATTCATAATATGAGAACTTGATCTTGGGTCAAAATCAAAGAAAGTTCGTACAATACTGGTAAAAACTAGAAATCAACATTGCACATAATACAGAACAGATAAACTTCACATTTACATAAAGTAAGATATATTTATTCAAAATAATAAACCAAAATAGAGTTTATGAAAATTAAAATTATAATGCTAAATTTAATTCTATAAAAAACATAATTTAGCTTGCACATTAAATATTTAACAAATTTTGTTACAAGTTTTATATATATATAAAACTTCTAACAAAATGTAATATAATATATATATATATATATATTAGAATTTTATCAATGCTTACACCTAAATATTATTCTTCTCCTTCACATGAAAACAGTTTATTGAATTTAACAAATGCAAAAAAAGAAACTTTACATTGATTCCTAATCATTTTCTGTCTCATTTGATTTATTTTATTAAATAATTTTTATTTTTCTAGATTGCAATTTATCACATAATTTCATTTCTACTTTAAATGATGATATCTTAATACATACGATTGTACACAATTTAAAAACAAAAAAACTTATTTTTAAATCAACTACAATAAAATTTATTTTATGGGAAATAGAATATATTAATAGATAAGGATATTACTCAAGGATGGGTAATATCTTTACCCATTAATATCACTTAGTGATAGCACATACTAATGGATGAATGTCACTCCTAATATTAGGAGTAACTATACTTAGTTATAACTCCTAAGTAAAGCTTCCAAAAAGACTCAAAACAGAAAATGTTACACCTAGCCCAGACAAAGGTAACACTTTATAACTCCATTTTAAAATTACTGTAGTCAATCAAAAAAAAAAAACTTGTTATTTTTAAAACATGGTACATTAAAATTCCAAATTTATAATATTTATTAGTCTTTATTTTATTTTTACACTCATATATTACTGATGAATTCTAAATAGTGAAATTTTATATTTTATGTAAGCTAAAAAACATTGTTTTATAATAAAAAAAATATTAAAAAAAAATTGTGACAAAATGTATGCATATAAACAAAATTGATAAGTACATTACTAGTGAAACAACAAAATTTATTAACCTAATGAAATTGCCTTATATACTTATATATGATATATGCACATGAATTTTCTAATCAATAGGGACAGCTATCGTGTCCTCTTCTAGATAACATCAAGGATGTGCACTGGCTCTGCTCAAAATGTGAACATTTTTTGTATTATTAAAAATAAAACTGTGCTTTGACATTAATGCTACAACCATAAATGACACACTTCAGAAGTAAACAACCATGAATGAGAAGATATTAACGTCAGGCATATCTTAATATCTCACCCAATCCAGAAAATTACATTAATTAAAATGTGGTACATTTTATGCATTAAATATGATATAAAAAAAATGGAGGATGTTCAGTTCAAACCTGTAAAAAATCCATTTGATATTAAGTATTTCAATAATTTAGTATCTACCAATAACTTAGTATTTTTAATAAACTTCTAATAGTAAACAGGCATTTATATAGTTACAACTCTAGAACAAAAGAAAAAATGATTACATATTAAAGATAACCTTCCACAAAAATCAGAATAAGAAAAGACTCAATATAACAATAGCAATAAATCCCATTAGTTGAATTTACATCAGGAATGATGGCAAAGACTTCTTCAATACTATTGCTATGGCAAATGATTTTTAAAAAAATATAAGAAAAAGTTAAAGAAAATTAACCGATAAAATAAAGTTACTGCTATTTTACTAAATTATTTATCTCTTAAGATAAAATAACCATCCATTATTATAAACCCTTAAGAACATTAGGAGTAAAATAGTTCATACTTTTAAAATGTGTTTTAAAGATGAAAATATATAAATTATCCAAGTAATGTTATTAAATATTAAGATCATTTTTTGTTACTTCACAGCATATTCAAAAAAATCCATATGAGAATACTATCTTATCTTATGAGAGACAACTGTGTATATGTGTATAAGGCATGAATAATTTAAATACTTATAGGCTAATTAATAACACTGAAAACATAATTTTTGTTTCCTAACATGCGATCTCCGTTTTTTGATGCAGAAAACGAATATGAACTCAGAATCTTTCTATCATCCACCATTTTTGAAAAATTTTTCAATTTTAATTAAAGGACTTTTTTTATTTTTTAACGTATAGTTAGCATTTTAAGCTTCTATATTGTATTTTGTTAGCTCATTTTTTATTGTTTAACTTTGTTAACATAATTCGTAAGCTACAAATAAACAATACTAGATAAAGAATTAAGTCATATCAGTCACATATGACATCATATCTAATACTGAAGAGCGAGCCTTCACGGACAAGATTAATCATGTTTGTGCAGGTCAAAACATGTAACTGAAAACACAGCTGTGTTGTTTGTATTAACCACTGGATTTAGGAATGAATTAATTTTGTTCAGTCTCATTGTTGTCTTAAGTTTGTTAACAGTGCAGTGTCATAGTGCCTTGAAATTGTGTAAATAATGTGATGATGCCTTTTGTTATGTATGTGGTAAGGTTACCATAAAATCAAATAGAAAAAAACATTACACCTTTAATTAAAAAAGCATATCATTTGTACTTACAGTGTAAAATTGGTGATCAGGATAAGACATGGGCTCCTCACGTAGTATGCACTAATTGTTCTGTATATTTAAGAGGATGGGTGAAAGGTACATGGAAGGCTTTGCCATTTGGTGTACCTATGATCTGGCGTGAACCAAAGGTTCATGTAACCGATTGTTACTTTTGTTTAACAAGTGTGTCTGGAATTTCTAAAATATCTAAACATACTGTAAAATATCCTTCATTGCAATATGCAATCAGGTCTGTACCTCACAATGAAATTATTCCAGTTCCTGAGGCACCTGTGAATGTATGTTTTGAAAACAGCGATGAAGAATCAGGCAGTACTGAAGAAGACAACAATGATTTTGATTTTGAATAATCTTCCAATAAGCCACATCTTATATCACAAGGCGAATTAAATGACTTGGTTAGGGATTTAAATTTACCAAAAAACAAGCTGTGAACTGTTAGGATCAAGACTGCAAGGTTGGAATTTACTTAAAAAAATAGAAATTTTGGGCTTTTGAAGCCAATAAAAAATACATTTTTCAGTACTTGATTGATGAAAATAATTTGGTTTATTGCACAAATATTGATGAGTTTATGTTGCACTTAGGACAAGTTCATAAACCTGAGGACTGGTGCCTTTCACAGATTCATCCATGTATAATTTAAAAGTGGTTCTACTACACAACGGTAACAAATATTCTTCTATACTAATTGCTCATGATATTGATTTGAAAGAGACATATGATGTGATGAAAGATATTCTTGGAAAAATAAATTATAAAAAACATCGCTGGAACATATGTGGTGATTTGAAAGTTACAGCTATTTTGATAGGCATGCAGTTAGGCTATACTAAGTACATGAGTTTTCTTAGTGAATGGGACAGCCGAGCTAGGGATAAACATTATGTTACCAAAGAGTGGAAGAAACGAGACAACTTAATTCAAAATGGTAAAAATAGTATTCATGAGCCCTTAGTTGAACCCAAAAAAATATTTTTACCCCCTCTCCATATCATGCTAGGACTAATAAAAATTTTGTAAAAGCAATGAAGAAGGATAGTCCCAGATTTTTGTACATCAGGTAGAAATTTCCAAATGTAAGTAAAGGAAAAATTAAAAAAGGAATATTTGTAGGTCCTCAAATAAGAGAGTTGGTCAAAGACGATGTATTTAACTCAGTGTTAAATAATGTGGAAAGTGCAACTTGGGCTTCATTTAAAGATGTTTGCGAAATTTTTCTCGGCAAACAAAAATCCGACAATTACCACGATATTGTTAATCAACTTCTTACTTCATACTGAGCTATGTGATGTAATATGTCTTTGAGAATACATTACCTCTACTCACATCTGGATTTTTTCCTGGACAACCTCAGAGAACACGGTGATGAACACTAAGTGACGAACACGGTGAACGTTTCCACCAAGACATTTCGGTGATGGAAAGCCGCTATAAAGGGAAATGGAATACTAACATGCTAGCCGATTACTGTTGAACATTCATTTTGGATGTGCCTGAGGCTATTTATAAAAGAAAAGCATCAGTGAAATCATTTTAACACAGATATGGTCATGAAAAATTATAAATTTTACAGATTTTAACTACATTTTCCCTTAATTTTTTTTTGAAACATAATTTATTTAAAATTAAGGGTGATAGAAAAATTATATTTACAGATCTGTAATTTATGCAAAAAAACAATTCAAGAAATGGTATCACACTTAGAGAAGCATTAAAAATTTTGTTTTGTCTATCAGTATAAGAAATTATTTTAATTAGGGCAGATAATTACATATAAATATGTATGGTAAAAAATAGAATTTCATTCAACAATAATAAAATTTGATCACAACATTTTATTACAAAGATACTTAATATTAAACTAACAATTTTATTGAAAATACAACCTTATAATAAGAAGATTTATTTTTCTCATGATTCTGAGTAATTTATATTAAAATATATATCTATGACACTATGTTCTATAAATGAGCAATAACAATATAATAATTATAAAACAAAAATATTAATTAATACACTACTAAAACAGTTCACATTTTCACAAATAGCAAGTTTTGTGGGTATGTGCGCGCGCGCGCGCGCGCGCGCGTGTGTGTGCGCGTGTGTGCGCACGCATATATATATATATATATAAATTTAACAATGAACATTTTTTTAAAAGCCTAAACACACTTTCAAAGCTATATTCCAATTTTTTTTAATATTATTTTTTAATCTTGTTTGAAAATTTATATTCACAAAATTTAACTTTTAATTAACATTTTTATCTTTTATACCAACAGTCAGTAAACTTTAGTATGCGCTCTCCTATCTGGTGCACATATCATAATCTGAATGTCATGTGGTATGGACTCATTTTAAAGTGGGAGTAGAACAGTTTAAGAGGGTATCAATATTCTAGATTAAGCATATGAAAAAAATACAGATGATCAAAGGATCAAAAGGTGCCTTTCAATTGGAAAATTGTTTAATTACAGTGTTTGATAGTTCATTTATAAATACTGACACCAATAATAATAAAATTTAATGGATGCTATGTTTAAATCATGTTAAAAACTTTTATAAAATATTTTCTATTTTAGATATTCTTAATTTCAATAATTTCAGACCTTTTCTCAACCTTTTGAGAATGCACAACCTGAGTCTTTCCAAAACAAAATTACATTTTGTTGTTGTGAAAGTATTGTTTATTCATCAATTATTCTCTTTGTGAATGAAAATACAGACATGATGTAAATTAAATACATAACTGTAATAAATTTAAAAGAATTAATGATTTTAATATTACTAGAAAAGAAACTGAACTCTCATGAACCATTTTTGCACCCTTCATTAATGTGTGATACTAATTTAATATGAAGCTGTGTGTTAATCCCTTTAAATTTTAGATATTTTGACACTGTCTTTAAGCTGAAGTAAAATTCTGGACAGCCTATGTAAATAAGAATTTATAAATTACAGTGTTTTGACAAAAATTAATAAAAATTATGAAGTCAATTTATTTGATATTTTATAATATTATGATAAATACTACCTTAATTCAAATTATTCAGAGATGTTCTTAACATAAAATTAACTAATTATTACCAAATTAAAATTTATTATTATTTCTTTATTACATTATTATTTACATTAATTTATTAACTTCTTGTAAGATGGTACTAGTTTTTACTTGACTTTATTCAACCTTTAGAAAAACTTTAATTAGTGATTACTCAAATGATGTCAATAGCATCTATAATATAAAATCATAAGCCTTGATTTAAAGCACACATCATTAGTAATTCTGTCTTCAAATTATTAATTATCTGCTGCCATTTGTCAGGAAATTCCTTTTCACTTAGACTATTTTTTAAAAAATAACCTTTGAATTTTTTTTAAGATGTAATTTATTACTGTTAAGTAATTGTTAATTTTTACACACTAAAAATGTAATTTTCCATCTGGCCTCAACTCTACATGCCAAAGCTCACACAGAAAAAACAGTTATATTAACATACACAAGGTGATTTCCATTCTAGTTGGAAGAGTAGCCCATTTTGCTTGTGTTTTAATTTAGCTTATTATGGAACATTGTATAAATAATCAGACTACAAAATATTAGTCATCTGACCTACCAATGCAAAATTTCTGATATAAATCATTACCACTGACGTCTAGAAAGAAATTTAAGTTATTAAAAATATTATAGTGTTGTAGATATTTTTTGTGAAGCTTGAATACTGTTTATTGAATGAAAATGTTATAAATGACTTGCACAAATAGATTTTAAATCTAGTTGTAACAGATTTAAATACATTAAAAACCACACCCAGAGTTAGAATTCTAATAATAAATATAAAGAAGAAAAGTAGGGCTACTTGAAATTCTGTAAAATGAATTGAGGAACTTAAAATTTAGAGAAATATATGAATGCTGGAAAGTTTAATCATTTTTTTTAAAAACATGGTTTCAACTATCCACTTTACATTCTTACTGATTATAGTTAAGACTACATATTACTATTTTATAAATTGTTTTCCAAATTAAGTAACTGATTATTATATGAAACCACCAAAATATGGTGCACAGTGGGTAAGATTTACTAATTCAGAATAATAATTCACAACATTTATTTAATTAATACTGAAATTGTAAACATAATCTAACCAAACCTATGCTTGCTTCACTCGCTAGTCAAGGTTAGTAAGCATAGGTTAAGTTTAGTTAGATTATATTTAAAATTTATATTTATAATTATAAGCATATAATTATAACATGAGCAAGGTTAATTTATTCTTATATTAAACCATTTATTCATTCTTTTTTGTATTTATTTTCTTATTTCAATACAGCATTTCAGTGGTGTCATCTAACAACTAACTACAGAAGTAGATCGCCTTCTACATTAATACTGATATTTATGATGATGATAATATTTTTATAAAATATCTTTCATTTTGAAAAATGTTGTTTAACAAATTAATTGAACTTATATTTTATAGATTTTTCTCCCTTTTTTAATATTTCTTGAATTGATTTGATTATATTTTGTTTATTATCATTATCAATGTCAAATACATGGTTTTTTTTCAATATTTTACCTTCATTTAGTATTTACATACCCTCTACCAACTTATGAAAAATATATTCATACATACCATGACATTAGTATATAAGTTAAGCCTTTGATTAGAGCTTTCCAGTAATTAGAACTAAACAGTATGTATGACATAATTAGAACTAAGTATTAATTAGAACATTTAAACATTAATTACATATGTATGACATTAATTAGAATTAAACATATGTCCTATTGAGTGAATGAATATGTTTTAAAAAGAATAATTATCCATTTTTGTGAAGTTAAAAAAGTTCCTCATGATGATTAAATCACATCCCTTATTAATCAAAATTACCACAAAAATCTATCGATGTATGCCCACATTATTAACCAATGTAATCCTATAATTTTATCCATTTATAAAATGAAATATTTTAATAATCCATATTTATTCATATTGAATCTTACTGCAGTATTACATCAGACTAACATGTGTTTTTTTAATACTATATAATTGTCTAAATAACAGATTTATCCTCTTCTGTTTTGATACAAAATTTATCAGTATACGTTCATTGTCACAATCTGTACTGTGAAACATTATACAGTTGGTAAATATTCTTTTTTTTCCATTAATATAATTTCTTTTCAATTACATGAGGGTGTAAAATTTTGCTTGACAAAGAATATGATTAATATGATTTCAGTTGCTAATTATGGTGAATTAGCAAAAAAAAATTAATACATACCTATGTATCATTAATTGGCAATATAATTAGTTTTGCTTTCACAACAGTATTGTTCTTCAAATGGAAATACAGTGAAACAAATCTTAACATTTTTTTATTGTTTTAAGACAACATTTTTTATTAGTAAAAGTACTGACCCTTAAAAAAGGAAAGAAACAATTAATAAATAAAGTATATTTTCTTTCATTCTAAATTTATTATTAGAAAAGGGTAATTACTCTAAGTTTTCTACTTTAGTAGAAAATCCCTTTCTACACTTTTTTCTTTGTTCAGTTTGATTCATTTATAGATAATAAGGAATACAAAATTAATGAGCTTAACCAAAAAATTAAATTATAAATTAAATTTTTTCATGATATTCTTTTGCAATTCAGCTGAATAACTTTCTTCTTTTGTTCAAAAAACTCCTCATTAATTTTAGAAAATATTCGTAAAAGAATGATAACTTGTTTTAGATTCACAAGAAAATGAAAACCATTTGTAAGAGAAGTCGAGGAAGCAAGCATTACCAAGCAAACATTTGTTAACGATTGATGCTCTTAATTATTTAAATGATAAAAGAATAATTAACAATGCTGTATGTGTGGAATAGAAGTAATATGAAGTTTAAAATGAATGCCGGCCTCCATGGCATGAATTGTAGCATCTTGGCCATTCATCCGGAGGTCCTGGGTTTGAATCCCAGTCATTTTTCATATGCTACATTTCCATATCCAAGATTCAAGCTTATGTGGCAATATAAAAAAAAATTACAGAGTAGCACTAATAAACACTTGCTAGGATTCTTAAAGAACAAATTGTTAGCCTAATGTCAAATAAAATATTTTTATGTAAGTTGCAATATTGTATTATAATTGAGCGTAAAAAAACAAGTTGCAAAGAATTCTATTTAAAGTTTAAGGTTTTTTCTAATTAAAAACAATTCTGGTGTAGTGGTATAATTTAGTAGTGTAAAGTGTTTATTTAATTATACAGAGTGTTTCTAAAATGGTGGGCTGGCTATACTTTTTCAGATTCTACTAGTATGACTAAACTAAAAATATATTTAGGAAAAATGGTAATTTTTCCTTTGTTCTCCTCCATCCGCCATTTTGTTATTATGTAAAAGTTCATATCTCAACTTCAGATAGGGGAATCAGATTAATATTTGGTAAGCGTATTGATAATAAAGTTTTAAAATTAACAAAATATCAGAACTTAAATATCTTTGCAAATTACAAAATGGTGGCCATGTTTACTTTTCAATCTGTTATATGTACATAAATATTAGTTTTATAAAAATGTATGTTATTTGCTAAAATATTAAGCCTTTTATTTTTAATAAAATGACATTATATATTTTTTTAAATTGAATAACAAATAGCCAAGTTATGGCAGAAAATTGATGTTGTAATTTTGTATCTGTTTTCATGTCCTCCACTTAACATTTTATTCCATTAAATATTAATTGTTTTTATTTATTGTTAATTCTAGTATTGTAAATTAGTATCGAATGAATAATTATTTTCCCACAATAACAGACCTAATAATTAAAAAAGTAAAACTACCTGTGATAATCTTACATTAATTGTTTAGAACATTAGGTGTATTTTTGTATTTTTAAACATTTAACAATTGTTAAAAGTGTCAAAGTGTCACTTTGACACTTTTAAAGTTCAGTCTTTTTTGGAGAGATTGTTTTAACCATTCAAAAATTCCAGTATTCCTAATTTCTTGAAATCCATTTTGGATCCTTTGTTGAAGATTCTCAATGTTGAGTATTGGAGTTGAATGAACAATATGTTTCAAATGGCCCCACAGGTAAAAGTCAAAAGAGTTTAAGCCAGGTGATCAGGCAGGCCAGGGTACTGGCCCTCTGTGGCCAATCCATTTTTCATGGAAAGTTTCATGCAGGAAATCTGATACCAACTGACTAAAATGTGCTGGAGCTCCATCGTGGTGAAACCACATATTTCCTCTTAATTGTAGAGGTAGGTCTTCCAACAAATGTGGAAGATTTTCAATCAAATGAGCATGATAATTTTCCCCATTTAAACAATTTGGAAGAATAACAGGATCCAAAAAAATAGTTATTAAAAATACCTGCCCATATGTTCAGGGAAAATCTTTGTTAATGTGGCTACTTTGAAAGGTACCATGAAGATTCTCATTGCTCCAGATATGCCAGTTGTGATAGTTTTGAACACCTTTCCTGTTGAAATTAGCTTCATCTGTGAACAGAATCCTTGCTGAAAATAAAGGGTCTTCAATTAATGTTCTTCGAAACCAGTTACAGAATGTCACTCTACATAGAAAATTATCAGAAATAGTAATATCAGAAATACTAGAAATAACAATAAATATAAACAATTAATATTTAATCAAATTGAACGTAAAGTGGAGAACATGAAAACAGATACAAAATTACAACTTCAATTTTTTGCCATAACTCGACTATTTGTAAACCGATTTAAAAAAAATAAAATATCATTTTGTTCAAAATAAAAGACTTAAAAATATTTTAGCAAATAACATAAATTTTGATAAAAGTAATATTTATGGCGATATAACGGATTGAAAAATAAACATGGCTGGCATTTTGTAATTTGCACAGATATTTAAGTCCTGATTTTTAGCTATTTCAAAACTGCAAACACGCTTACCAAATATTAATGTGATTTCTCTATCCAAACTTGAGATATAAATTTTTATATAAAAGTAACAAAATGGTGGACAGGGAAGAACAAAGGAGAAATTGCCATTTCTCCTAAGGATATTTTTGCTTAGTTTTACAATTAGAATCCGAAAAAGTATAGCCAGTACAACATCAATTTAGAAACACCTGTATATTTACAATTATAATGTATTAATTACGCATTATTTATCTTAATAACGTTTTGCTAATTTAGTAATCTATTTACAAAAGGTTTTCGAGGGTAAAATTATAAATTACAATAAAAATTTTACCTGCTCCTGCTCATAATTTGAATTTAAAATATAAATACTTCCCTAATTAATAAGAATACAGCTATAATTTGGGGTAAACCGTCATTACTATGTCACTTGAAAACTTTTTGAATTAATGAATGAATGTCAGTTTTTCTGCAACTGATATTGTAATACAGTACTACATTACTATAGTAATGTAATGGTATCATTAGTACTGATATTGTATTACATTACTGCCGCAATCAAGAATATACTAGACAAATAAAAATTTATGTCAAAGGTTTGGTATATTCTAGCTGTTCTTTCATTTCTGACGTTATTATTTTTTTTAATTAATGAAGATAGAAATCTTCAATACACATGTATGGTTTCTCTCAGATTAAAAGTAAACTGACTGGCTATGCAGAACATGAGGTATTATTTTTTTAAATAATAGCACTTTTAATTGACTCCTACATCATCATCATCATCATTATTATTATTATTATTCTACTTCTTTTAAGTATTTAGGTAAAATAATGCCTTTCTTAATAATAATTACTAAAAATAAATTAATTAATTCTACTAAAACAATTTTTTTTAAGGTAACATCCCTGTAACTAGTTGACTGTTCATTTATATTTCATAATGACTAGGTAGCATGAGTAGAGGATGTTTCCATGGCAACAAGACTTTGACTATCTTCAGCTCTAGTGTGCAATCGACGTACATCAGTCAGAGAACGCAGTGGTGCAGGCGTTAATAATGAAAAGCCTCTCTCTGTAAATGAAATTTAAAAATTTCAATTTAATTTTTAATATGGAAATAAATTACAAGGGATATCTCCAAAGTAAAGACCACAGGGAAATTTATCTCTTTAAGGTTGGTGAACCTGTCTCATTTGTGACCACAATAGTAATGTACACACTGCATTGTTGTCTAAGTTGTCGTGTTGTAGTATCTTTGATTACTTATGAGTTGTTATGTTATAAAATTAATAGGAAAATCGACATTGCTGCCGACTTTGAAATACATGGAGTCATATGTTTTCTAAACCATCAAAACGTTAAGGCTGAAATTCATAGACAGTTGGTTGCTGTGTACGGTGATAATGTAATGAATGAAAGAAATGTCCAAAAATGGTATGAAAGGTTTAAAATAACAAAATTAATGTGCACGATGAAGAATGTTTGAGGGGGCCCTCGATAACCACTGAGGAGTTGTTGAAACGTGTCGATGATGAAATCAGAAAAGACTATCGCTCAATGATTTCTAACCTGGCCCTTCTTTTTCTTAATGTTTCAAGAGCTGTTATTGGTTGCATTGTTCATGATCATTTAGGCTTCAGAAAGGTGCAAATTGGGTGCCACACATCTTAACAGAACAACACAAAAAAATCTGAATGCGATCTGCTTTGGAATTTTTGATGTGCTCCGCAGAAAAAGGTGATGAGTTCCTTAATACAATTGTTATCGGTGATCAAACATGGAATTCATATTACACGCCAGAGAGAAAATGGCAGTCAAGTGAATGGCGTCATTCTTCATCACCAACCATACCAACAAAGGTCAAGCTACAGCCATTTGGATGCAAACTGATGGCCACAGTCTTTTGGGATCAGTATGACATACTGCACATTGATTTCATGCCACGTGGAATGGCTATAAATGCAGAAGCCTACTGCAAAACTCCACATAAGTTACGGCGCACCATTCAAAATTGGCAACATGAACGGCTGACCAACGCTGTCGTCCTGCTGCACGACAATACACATCCACATGTTGCGGGTCCGACACATGATTTACTGAGAACATTTGGATGGGAAATTTACTATCACCCACCACATAGTCCGAACTTAACTCCTGATAAGTATTTGTTTTAGAAATTGAAAGAATTTTTGAGTGGTAAGCAATTCATGAGTGATGATAGACATAAAATGCTGTTAATAATCAGTGGCTAAATGGACTGGAAGCAGAAGAATAAAACTGGGATATATTGAAGCTGGTGCATTGCTACGATAAATGTTTTAATTCATGTGGCAACTATATAGATTAGTATAAGGTGTTAGTTTAAGAGAAATAAAAAGTATTTATGAAGTTTTCAGAATAAATTTTTTTATAATGAAATGGTCTTTACTTTACAGATAACCTCTCATGTATCAAAAAGCTATATACCCAACGACAGTTCAACATTTAACTTGTTCAATCTATCATAGTCATATCATAAGTAACTATATTTATGGTTTGATCTGAACCTTAATTCTTAACAGTACAAAAAAACTGTTATAAAGGCATCATGACAAATCATGCATAACAAAAACCATGATGAAATACTTCTAATTGAGAGTACATTTTTTATATAGTAATTCTATTAAAGAGCTACACTCCCCACATAAAATCACAGGTTTTACTCCAAAAATTGTATATATAGGCCATACAAATGACATATGAATATATTAAATGACACTTTTCAATTTAAAGCTTAGAATAAGTTTGCCCATTCCTGTACCAAATCTCTAAATGTAGCTACTTTATATGTTTTACTTATCTTTTGCTTAACTTCTGTTCCAATACAAAATTTCTAAATGTGTATTTTATTTAAAAATAATTTTTAAACCTTTTAACATGTTAGCTAGAAGCTTGATTTATTTTTAGTAACAAAAGAAAAAAATCACTACAGCAGGGTGTCGGGCTGTAATCATTCATTTTAGCCTTTAGGAGCAAATGATTACTACAATAATCTATAAAATTGATTTTAAGTTAAAAACATTCTAAAGATGTTTAATTTTGTGTATTTCATTCATTTTTTGAATATGCTGAATGAAAAAAGTAAAATTGTAATAATAATAATAATAATAATAATAATAATGAAATAATATTTTTTACCTCTTGTGTCACTATTTGATCGTTGGTGTGGTCTCAGGGGAAGATGTAACCGTGGTGAAGTAATCGAACTCACTGACCCTCTACTACTTTCATCTGTTAAAAAATAATTTTAAAAATATTAGTAACAACATTAATACTCTGATATACAGTGGAATCTTACTTAACAAAAACCCATGTAAACTATAAAGTAAATAAAACAATAAAATATTTCTCTTCTTATGGGTGAACTCCTAGTTTTTAAAAAAAATTGAAAAAAGTTTTTAAATTTATTTAAAATCAATTTTAATGAATATTTTAATCATTAAAAAAGCCCCCTGGTGCAATAGCACCCAAATAGCTTAAAATGATTGAATTGAAAAAATGAATTGCATAACTTGACCAGTGTAACCAAGAAGCACATTGCAGAAGCATTATGCAGTTCATTGCTGGCTTATTTTTTTAAAAATCAGAATGTATATATTTAATATAAAACTTAGTTAAACTTATTGTCTACAATTATTGATTATCTAAAAAATGATCAGTTTACATTATTCTCATTAAACAGGATTCTATCTAGATATATTTATACATATACTAGTCAGTCAGGGCCTGCTTTGCTCGCCCAACCAACCCTAGATTAAAGTAACAATTAAAGTGTTCAAGATTTATAGAAACCTGAAAAATAAATTAAATTACAAAAAACAGAATAGAAGTAATCATGCTAGCTAAAGCAGACAAACCTTTAACAAGGAAGACTTCACAACTTATTAGTACTTCTGTTGCCACGGTGGCAGAAATACAACAATGAAGTAAAAAAAATTCTTCTTTAATTGACAACTTCACCTCCAAGGGGGCTAGGGCATTGATCTAGCCTTAAAAACTTCCCTGGAGTAACACAAATTTGAAAATTTGAAGCTAATTGGTTGGTTGCTTTCAAACAAACAGACAAACTATTGGCTTTCAATTTCAATTGAATTTTGATAAATAACTCGTCTAACCAGAGTAATAAAACAGAATACATTTAGAGTTGATGGTGAGGACCACAAATTTTTTCTTTTAATTTAATTAATATTAAATTATAATGATAATATTTATTAAAATATTAATATAATAATATTATTATTATTATTATTATAAGTTTAATTACAAATCAAGATGGAGAAAGATATGGTCCAATAACAAAAAATCATCAGAAACAGTTCTGTCTTATTTTACTTAGGTTATGTCACCTTTGTATTATGTGAAGGTCTGACCACTTGTCAAGCTTTTCAGCTCCTCCTTTTTTCATTAATTTTTTTTGGTCTTGACCATGATTCAAACAGGTTACAAGGAATTTAAAAAAAATACCTAAGGTGCTAACTTGTCAACAATTACATATAATTGTTTTCTCAAATGTTATTTTTGTAACTGATAAAAATAAAATTAAGTATCAATACAAATTTTAAAAACATTTATCTAAAATATTTTCAGCATCTCTTTCAATCTCCTTTGAAAGAGTCATACAAACAACAAGTTGGTACAACATGATTTTCCCAACAAAGATTTTTATTCCAGTTTCATCCAGTTTTGCAATACTGGGACGAGATATAACAATACTAATTCTTCAGTATTGTTATACTACGGAGAATTGACAGTATGACTCCTACACCTACTGCAATGACATCTCTAGTATTATAAAATTGAAAACATCCTCAAATATAAACATAAATATGATTGCTATTTTACATTACTAATCTGTGCTACATTTACTTTACTTAGTTAATTTGGTATATTAGTTTAATTGGTTATCTATTTATTAATTTCTATTTGTATGTATTTTTTGCATATTTGTTCTAAAAGTTTATGTTAATTAACCAGGACATGCACAACGAAGGTCCACTTTTGTAGCTTCAATTTGCTAACTGAAGATATTATTATACTGGTTTGCCTGTATTATTATTAGGCAATTATTTTTACTTAGTACCTCAGCATGTTTCTTTACCCTTCTATACAAAATATGAACAGCATATACAGTTTTAAAAATTCTTACTAAATGAAATGTATAAATTGTGTGAAATTCATTCAATTTCTTTAGAAAAGACACATCTAATCTTTAGAATGTTGAGGGGGTTTAGGGAAACCCAGAAAGAAAAAAGTTAACAGCATGTTAATTTCTGTCTAAATCTCTACTGCTTTTTTAAAGTAATACATTCATTGTTACTAAATTAAGGTAGATTTATGTACAAATATTTTATTTTTCAATAAAATAAATAATAATTCACAATAACATTATTTATTTAATATATGATTACTGAAGCAGTAATTTCTAACTGAAATCAATAGCATCAATTTCCTTAAAAATTAGCACATTAAGTTCAAATGAAATACTTAGTTACATCCAATAAACAAAATGAAAGGTTTTGCTATTATTATTAGTATTATTATTATACAGGCGTTGACCTTAAATCTTATTTCTCTTAAAGGAATATTTATGTATGCCACAGGATGCATAAAAAATAAATTTCTTTTACTTAAGACCACTGCAAATCAAGATTAAGAAACTCAGCATTTCATCAAGAAGGTTCTGTTTCAAATCCCATCAAACCACGGTACTTACACACACTAAAAAATTTCTAATCATATTCCCATGTGCAAGCTTTAAACATATGTGTGAATTAATAATCTAAAAGAAAAAAAACACAAATAATAAATAACAATAGTACTAACAACAAAAATTTTCCATATGTGCAGGCACTAGCTAAATATTAAATAATGTAATTTTCAACCTTAAAAGGGTTTAAATTATTAATCTTCTGCATTAGAGATTTGCGCTAAAAGTTTAATTGCTGGAAAATTAACTTTTCCAAAATAGTCAATATTCTAGCTACAACATGGTCTGGTTTACACAGAAATAATCTCTATAATTCAGCTTATTAATCACCATTCATAATAAGTAGTTACTAATACGTCACTAGTAATATGTACTGTATTATTATAATATGGCTTATTAATACTAATTAATTTTATTAATAAGTTAATAAAAGTCTACATAGAAGTCCATAAAAAAATGTTGGGCATACTTCTTCATGAGGAAAAAAGGTACTTACATATTAGCCCATTGACCAATAAATTGCAAACTTTTGGGCTACTGTTAATATCACCATTATATTAACATTTTTATAACCATTTATATTTATTTATTTTATAAATATAATTTTACCAAACTTAACCAAACTTAACTTTTACCTTACCAAACTTAACTTCGCTCATTAACTGTTATTAATTAGCACAGTAATGTTTTGAGTATTTAAATAATAAATTCAGAAATTATTGCAAATATTTATTATTTAAATAATTAAAACATTACTGTTAATTAGTCGAGGTTAGTGAACAAAGTAAGCGTAAGTTAAGTTTGGTTAATTTACATCTACAATTATAAGCAATAATGCTATTTTTAATATGTAAAATATGTTAATGATCCTGTAACTTTGAAGTATTTTCAAAGTTATGGGATCATTATGGTTATGGTCGACAGGCCAATACGTAAATACTGAAAAAACACAATATTATTGTAGGTACATTAAATTAGTTATATGTAAAATTAGTTTTAAATATTAATATATAATATTAATTTTAAATTAAACATAATATAATAAATAATATGCAACCCTACCCTGAGAAGAAATAAAATCAGTTGAGTGTCTTGGAGTATCATGTCTAGGCGACATTACCATTTGAGATGGACTCTTTCTATTTAAATTTTCCTGTAAATATAAATTAAAGTAAAATAAAGCAAATTAGGATATTACCAATTACATTAAAAATTAATACTAATAATGTATATATATATATATTTTTTAATTTTTAGTGCAAACATCCACAGATGATTTTGTAATTATGATTTTTTTTTTAAGTGATACTAAAAATAATGTTTATGATTCACTAATAATTCCAGCAAAATTGTATGTTTAATTTTGGTGATTTTTTGACTAATGTAATATTTTTTGGAGTGGTTGTTCCTGATGTTTTAGATTCAGCTATAACTTTTAATAACGTGATTATTTTTTTGTTTTCATACAGAATCCACTGTAATCTTATATATCTTTACAAAGACATTTTAATACCACCCTGATAATTTAGTGTATGTCGTAATGCCTTTTTACATGGAGTTTTACAATCTGATAGATTAAACTATTTGCACTTAAAATTTCTTTAATACAAACTCATTTATTCTACAGAATGTGCGTTTCAGTGAATTACATTTACATTACATATTGTATATCTTATATACTGTTGTATAATATTGTTTATGTTATATATATATATTTTTTCTTTTTTGAATTCTATTAACATAAACAACCAACAACAGAATATTGAGGTAAGACATTTGTTACCTTAATTTTACCATGGTAGTACTTTCATGGGATCCCACATCCTCAGTCATGATTGAATTCATTTAATTAAATTGCACATTAAAGATATTAAAAAATTAAAAATATACAATACGTCATTATTATTATGCTATAAGCTCCCCATCGCAGCTTTGCCTGTGCTATATGGTTAAATGTGTTTCCCATAGTGGTCAATTCTTTTATTTTATGTTCTTTAGTCAAATAACCAGAGATAGATGCAGCCAGTCACACATACAGTTACAGTTGCAGTGCCGTATACCTTTGCACAACTTAAAAAATCAGAATTTAAAAAAACGCTAAAATGGTTTTTAAATATTTATCTGAAGAGTATTAGCAAGCCCAAATCTACTGAATATCTAGTTTACTACAGTCAGGACTGAGAAAATTTACAATCATTGTTAAAAATTATTTTACCTTTCTTCATCCCCTTTCAAGACCAAATTTCAAAAATCTAGAAATTGGTTTACTGACTTGTAGATTACACTCACCAAAAACCAGGATGATTTCTTTATTTGTTACTGAGAAATTAAAAGAATAACAATGTTTAAAAAAAAAATCAAAAATCCATTTTAACACTTTTAATCTCTGAATTTCAAAAACTGTAAAAATCAATTTTTAGAAATTTGTATTAAGAATACACACACCAAAAATTAAGCTGATATCTACGTCTGTTACGGAGAAATTAAAAAACAATTTCATTGTTATATATTACATATATATACATATAAATAACTGTCCATGAGAAAACAGTGTCATCGTAAATCAATACCAATGTGTTTGAATGTCTGGCCTTGCACATTATTAATTGTTAAAACAAAAAAATTTTATAGAGAATTGCAGCCTCTTGAAATGGTTAAGTCTGTTGGGATCACTGGGGTGCAGGGTATAAGAGCAAGCTCTTCTGCAGCTAGACCTGTCAAAATACGTAGCCTCAATGATGTGATTTCATCACATAGTTTTGATTTGCAACCTCATGTCGTTACACAACATTGAAGGATTAAGGTTAAAATCCTTTAAGGGACAAAATCGATTGATAAAATTGCATGTAGTAACACGATTGGTGAAAGAAGCTTGATTATGTGCATTTTTAGCAGCAGAATCTGTGCACGTTCATTGCCCACAATTCCTATGTGGCTAGGGATCCAGCAGAAACTCACTTGTGTGCTACGACGGTTTAACTCCGTGATTGCGTTAAAGATTTCGGTGACCAAAAGATCTCTAGAGTAAAAATCTTCTAAAGCTTGGAGTGCACTACACGAATCTCTACAAATAAGGATATGACAGTATTTTGGGTTAATGATATTCAAAGCCTAATTGATGGCATACAGTTCTGCAGTAAATACACTTGTAATATTCGGTAGACCAAACATATAGATTCAGTTATTAAGAACAAATGCGCATCCAACAGTATCATTCTGTTTCGATCCATCTGTGTATATTATTGCATCTAGGTTTATTTTGGAGAGAATATGGTGAAAATTTTGCTGAAAAACAATAGGTGGTGTTGATTTTTTCTTGTATATGGTACGATAAAAAATAAAATTTATAAGTTTATAAGGTTAAATTTTTAATTTTATCTCAATAGAGGATATGAAACAGGATACATTGGAAAAATAGGAGGTATGTCTACATTTAAAAGCTATAATAACCAACAGATACATACATCCACAGGTACAGTGAAACGTGAATAGTCTTCATATCTCTGTAAATTAAGATTCGCAAGAACTGCAGTAAAAGCCGGGTGATTTGGTTGCCCTTTAAGATGGCCAAAGTAAGATGCTATAACCTGATCATGTCTATTCCAAAGTGATGGTTCACCACACTTAACAAGTATGCCAGTGACAGGGCTTGATCTAAATGCACCAGTAGTGAGACAGAGAAAAGCATGATGTACAGCATCTAATATTTTCAGTGCGGTATTACGTGCTGAAGAGTAGGCATACAGTCGTAATCTATGCAGGAACGAACTATGTAATAATAAAATTGCAACATACATGATCTGTCGGCTCTCCAATTGGTGTTGCTAAGAACTTGCAGCAAATCTAGCAGCAGTTTGGAACATTTTGCTTTCAATTGTTTAATGTAATTGACCCACGTAAGACGGCTGTCAAAAAAACAAACCTAAAAACTTTATATCACGGGAGATAGATATTTGCTCTTCATTTAGAAAGATTTGTATTACAAAAGGGTCCTGCAAGCAAGAAAATACTACACATTTTGTTTTATCAGGTGAAAATGAGAACCTTGGACCAAGCTTCAAGGTGACATATTGTGTTCTATAGCAGTCACTCTGCTGTGGCTGTTGAACAGGACATATACAGCAAAATCATCAACAAATAATGAACATGAAACAGGTGGTCGCACACATTCAGTATCACTGTTTGTGGCTATAGCAAATAAGGTGACACTTAATAAACTTCCCTGAGATACTCCATTCTCCAAGGTAACACTACCCGATAAGGAGTCTCTAACATGAACATGAAAAGTTCGGTCATTTAAGAAACCCCTGATAAATGCAAGCATATACCGTAACTCCCCATTCTTTAAGGATGTTAAGAATACCATGTCACCAGGCCGTGTCATAAGCCTTCTTGATATCAAAGAAGATAGCGATGAGGCACTAGTGGAATAGGAAAGTGTTTTGAATAGCTGTTTTGGCACTAAATGGTCAATGGAAGAACGTCCTTTGCAGAAACCACATTATTCTAGACATGTCTCTGAGTACCATGCGAGCCTGTGGTTCACCATCCTTTCCATCACTTTACATAAAATGCTTGTCAAAGAGATAGGGCGGTAGCTTGAGGGGTTTGCTTTGTCTTTACCAGGTTTAAGTACTGGTATGACAATGGCTTTTGACCACACCAAAGGGAAAACTTGTGAGGACAACAGACTATTATAAATATACAATAGGTGTTGTAGCACCTAATTAGGAAGGTGTGAGAGTATACTGAACTTGAGAGAATACATTCCTTTCTGGATCTCCATATTAACTGGATGATCCACGAGGAGTGGTCTATAGTGGCTGGTCTCCTTCACACCCTTGCGGTGTGAAGGTCTGCAGAGAGAGTTTAATCGAGGTACTCGATCGTGGTAGGATCCCGGGTGGCTAGGGTTCTGGTTTAGGCATTGGTTTGGTTGGAGGTAGGTGCATTGGCATTGTGCGATGGTTATATTGGTATTGTTTGTGATTTGCTTTGGGACTTCTGCTGGTGGGGGTGACTGTGCCGCCAGGGTATGTTAACCCGTGGGACCGGGGGGCATGGCTTTCCTCTGCCGGTGGCATGGCAGTCGTGATCATGACTTGGTAATGCCAGGCAAGACATCATGATGGGACCAGGTAGGGGTGTGGGATTTGTCCCCTGCTCCTGCGCGGACCGGAATGAGGTTGCATTCCCCTTGTTAGGTGACCTAAATTGGTCAACTTAATTGGGTGTAGGTCTGAATCTCTATATTACATAAGACATAATCTTGATGGTATGAGTGTAGCACTGATGTTACTTTAATCTCGTTTGTTTTCCAAGGCATTCGCAGTCACGAACGGTACTGTCAAATCTGAACTAGGGTTTGCACTTCTACAATTTCAGTCAGTTAGTTTGAAGGAATCATGTTAGGTTGGATGTGATGATGTCCATCTGAGGCCTACATGAGGGAAAAATTTGATTTGTATTTTACTGATGCAAATGTCTGCCGAGGCATTTACATTGGTGGCATTCCGACCGAGGCCTGGCTGATGACTGAGATGTAATCGGTTTGAGGGTCTAAAGATGACCTCCGATAAAGCCCCTCAGGGCTTGGAATGGAGGGGTGGTGTGGTGACCAGTAACATCACAAGGTGGGTATCTTTCCCCTATGGAGTTGGGATGTGAGAGTATACTGAGATGAATATTGTCAGGTCCAGGGAAGGTGACACGTGAGTTTTTAAGTGCGTGTGGGAACTTATTAAATGAAAATGGGACGTTTAATTCACCTACCAAATCACCAAATTTAACGATAGTACTTCCATCTGCAATTTGTACCTCTGAAATTCATTACTGTATGATGTGGTGAGGGACACCGAATGGAAACAATCTGCCAAAATACTTGCCACTGCAGAAGGTGATGTAAGGAGTTCTCCTTCATGAATGAGTTCGAGAATGGATTGTTTTTGGTGATCTTTTTCTACACAGTAGATGTGGGAGTAGTGCGTGAGATGGTATCCACGCATTTTCTCTACGACTTCCTCCTAGTGTCTAAGAATACCTGACGATATATCGCTCTAGCCTTATAGTACAAGATGTTCATTTGTAGGCCTGTGGTTAAATTTACACAGTGTTTGTTGTCGATTGCTAATAGCATTTTGGCAATCAGCATTCCACCAAGGAACGGAAGGACGTCTTGGGTTTCCCGATGTTTGTGTGATACATCTACTAGCATTGTCAAGTATCAGGGATGTAAAAGAGGTAAGTTCATAATGGGTGTCTGCACCATCAACATACTGCGATGGGAAGGCTTTTTTGGTAACTGTTCCAATCTACATTTTCAACAATCTATCTCCATGGCCTTTTATTCACCTTGCAGTCGACACTATAGTAATTGACCTGTGGTCACTGCCATGAAGGTCGTCAAGCAGACCACTTAAGACGAGAGAGTAAATTTGGTAAGCATAAGGAGAGGTCGATGTTTGACAGTGTACCAGAAGATGAGTACATAAATGTGTATGACCCATCATTCAATAGACAAAGGTCCCAAGTCTTGTCTTGCTCTGTTTATCATATTTCCTTAACAGAAGCAGAAAGATGAGACCCAGGAAATATGATGGGCTTGAAGTCTTCTACTATTAACGACAGCAATGGGATTTGCGTGAGGGCATTTGATATTTTTAGAGCATTGAAATCAGAGTTTGGTGAGAGATACAAAATGCAGATATGCAATTTAAAGGAGACTGAGTTTTTTACACCAACAGCAGGAATGAGGGTAGCTAGTGGTATCCTTGTAGCCGACACCTCATTCTCATGAAAATAGTTACACCACCACTCTCTCTATTGTCTACAATACAATCGTATCTCTCACAGACATAGCCTCTGAGTGTTACTGTATCTTGTTAAAATAGTTGCGTTTCTTGGAAGCACATCATTAATGGTTCATGTTTGCGCATCAACACTCTAACATCTTCAATGTAAAACCGAAGAACCCTAACGTTCCACTGAATAATGCTCATGAATAAAGTTGGTCGGATACAGAATTACAGATAAATATATGACAAAATTAGTTATAGGTGATCCAGTTTTTCTTTTTCAAATTTTTTATTTTAAGAAACTTTGATGCCCTAGGATCAGACAGTTCCTCTACCATATCCTCCAGTAAACATGATGTTGGAGCGGAAGATTTTGAAAAATGGGAAGTTACAGACAACATTCCAGAAGAGATAGTTGTGTGGGCTCCTTTAATAGGGAGCTTATTTGATGGCTTACGACCAGCTGGGGTTTTAAGATATACCGCACTTATACCACCTATATTTTTCAGATACAGGAACAATCTACTTTGCTCATCACTGAAAGTCTGTTAATACTGATCCATCTTTCAGTTTTCTTATGTTCTTGAGGAAACCACTTGCACTGGTTATTACCTTACTGATCAGGAAAGGTGACACCTTATGAAGAGAGTCACCTTTCTGATTACTTCGAAGAACAACAAAACTAATGTTTTTATACTTTTGTCCGATTGCATACAATTCTCTTCAGCATGCCATTTATCGTCGTCTGACAATGCTGACCAAGGCCTTTTCACTAGACAAGATTTGGTGGTTTTTTCAGATGTACCAACCATCATGGAGTTTATTTGAGGGCTTGAAATTTTGGTTCTACGAGTAACGGCGACATAACAGACCACTCCAGCAGAACACACACATACTGGAGCTAGAGCTTAATTAAACTGTGTTCACTCTGGTGTCCACAGGACATCATTTGAGACTCCTACATAGAGCCATTCACCCATTGGCATGGTAGTTTCCACCCTTGGGTTACGATTGCCTTTTGTAAGATGTTGCAACACCACCAAGTGTAAATGTAAGAAGAAACAGTGTAGGATGTTGTTGTGTAGGGGTATATGTTGTAATTTATGTAGTGTTCTTGGTGCAGTGTGTGTGTGTAGTGTAATGTGTTCTGCAGGTCTGGGTGTAATGGGAAGAAAAGCTGCAGAGGCTAGGACTGCAGGGATGCCAATCCCCAAAGTCTAAAAGAATAAGACTCCCCGTTAGGGAAATCTTTTTGGAACATTTCCCACAATACATTCGGCTAGGCAGGATGACAAAAAACTAATATAATTGCAAAACTAATGTAATATAATTCTCTCAATTTCAGCGAAGACTGATGGACAGAAGCATCAGCAAGTGTGTCTTTGCAGTGATTGCCATTTTCCAATAAGCCAAGTGCAGCACAAGCAGCTTTACATGTTTGGTGTAGCACACCACCAACAGTTTTCAAATAATCAAAAGATGTAGGTAATATTATGTAATAACATAAGGAGATGAACGCATTCACTTTGGTTTGGATGAATTGTATATACTCTACCCATAGCAGCATCCTTTTTGATTCCAGGAAATCCTTCCATGTCAGTTCTGCGCTTTCTTCTGCTAAATTTATAATTATTATAGATATAGTGTCTAGGGACTTCAGGATATAAAAGTGTCTTAGCAAAGTCATTGAACTCACAAAGCTCAAAAAAGCAATAACAGTGGTCTTCTGTGGACTTTCAAGGACTCATTGGAAATTTTTTTCAGTGAAATAAATACGTTGATAGTTTTTTAAGTGAACAACAGTGGGATAATGTAGATGTATTGGAAAGTCAGAAATTTGCCAATTGGCCTCAGATGTACATATATACGTCTACCATTAATGTATGAATTAATTCATCTCTCTGATTTTCAATTGGAAAGGTTGCTTGATCTGACCCTTTGGTAATATACAGTACAACCCCTTTTAACTGAACTAGATGGGTCTGGACAGTGTCGGGATGAACAAAAATCCAGATAATTTGGAAATTTATAATATACATGCACTACAGCTTAATGAAATCACTACAGTATTAATGAAAGATGTTGAAACTTAAAATCAACTTACTACATATTAATAAATAACTTATATAGTAACTAAAACACAAATTCAAACTTACTTACAGCTACATCAACATTTATCTACTTTTAAAAAAATCTTTCAAAATTTTTGCTTTAATGATAATGCTTGGTTTTTTGCTGCTTGATCTTGTAAACATTTTAGGGTATGCAGTTGATGGGCAGACTTTTCATTTTGATTTCCAAAATATGACATCAGCTTTCTAAGCATATCCACAGCTTCTCTGTGAGAAATCACTTGCGTTTCTTCCTTGAGAAATTTGTCATCTGAACTGTCTTCTGTATTTTCAATATCAGGATATGGATTTGAAGAACACGCTAACACAATATCATCATCGTTATAGATGCTGGTGATCTACATCATTTTCGTAGTCCATCCATTCAGATACATCTTCATCTTTGACAACACATGAAACTGTTTTTCATAGTAGAAGCATTAATTTTGTTCCGTGCTGAAGCAAACTCGTAAATTACTGTTTGAATATTAATTTGTTTAAGTTAATCTAAAACATTTACTCCAGCTTCCTCACTATTTCTTTCAATAAGTTTTACAAGTATTTTTTTTCTGTGATGTTGTTTGAAGGCTTCTATTACACCTTGGTCTAAAGGTTGTATGAGTGCTGTCATTTGTGCGGGTAAAAATCTTAGATGTCACCATCTCTCAGATCATCTGCATCTGGATGACAAGGAGCACTGTTCATAAATAAAACAACTTTTTGTGATAACTCTTCTTCTTTTAGAAATCTTCTCACTTCAGGAATGAAGAAAACCATTTTTTAAATATTTGATAAGTATTGGTATAATATTTGACACATTGGTAACATTAGTAGACTTCAAGAAAGCATATGATTGCATCCACAGAGAATTCCTACTAAAAATTCTAAGACACTTCGGACAACATCCCAAATTGATCTGTTTCTTTTCCTGTTGTAATCTATTATTAGTTTGGGACTAATGATCTGGTCAGCAGCTCCACCAGGGTCTGAAACCAGGGTTTTCTCCCAATTCTATCTCAAGTTGTGAACCAATACTGTTGAGGATGATTCTTGAAAGAATTTTATATGTGGTGTCTGGTGTCTAGAAACAAGATTCCCCTGTAATTTTTAGTCTGTTTTATCCCCTTTTTTGTAGAGCAAACGGATGAGGAGTGTTGTCCAGTGTTCTAGTAGTTCTTTTTTGATCCAGATGTTCAGAAGCTGTAGATGAAGGGTGAGTTTTGCTGATATTCCTGCATGTGCCCAGATCTCTACAAAAATCTGATCTTCTCCCACTGCTTTGTAATTTTTCATCTCATTCAGTATTCAGTAACCTTCTTTTATTGTGGAACGGTTAATGTTTTCTGGTGGTATTGTTACCAAAGTTAAGGAGTTCTGTCAGTTCTTCACAATTTAGGAGTTCATTGAAATATTTAACTAAGATTTCCATGTTGTCTTTATTGTTATGGGCAGTTTACCATTTTCATTCTTTATTAGCAGGGTTGGGGTTTGTATTTTCTGAGCTGATTTTTGAAGGTTTTGTAGTAGTCTCTAAACTGTGTTTTATTGGATTTTTCTTCTATTGACCTTAGTGTGCCTTTATGGTGTTGTCTTTTTATTCTCTTTAGGGTTCAGGTGGTTTCCTTTCTTTGTTTTACTAGATTTTGGAAGGATGTTTTTGATCTTTTGGGATTGGTGAAATAGCCATGCTTGATGTTTTTTCTCCACTGCTTTGTCACATCTGCTGTTCCACCATTAATGATTTTTATGGGATTTTGTTGGAGCTAATTCTTCTGGGATTGTTTAAGGTTGTTGAGTACATCTTTGAGTTTATCCGCAATTGTTATTTTTTTGATTATAAACTAAGATTAATTGTTCATTAACAATACGAAATATTCTTTTACAATGTGTATCATAACAAGTTATTCTTAATTAAAAATGGATATTTGATATATATATATATATATATATATATACACAGGTGTTTCTAAACTGGTAGGTAGGCTGGCTATAATTTTTCGGATTCTACTTGTAAAACTAAACATAAAATACTCTTAGGAAAAATGGCAATTTCTGCTTTGTTTTCCCCCTGTCTGCATTATGTTATTTTTATATAAAGATTTATATCTCAAGTTCAGATAGAGTAATTACATTAATATTTGGTAAGCATCTTTGTAATAAAGTTTTAAAATTAGCCAAAAATCAGGGCTTAAAAACCTTCACAAATTACAAAATGGAAGCCATGTTAATTTTTTAATCCATTATATCTCCATAAAAATAAATTTTATCAAAACATTGTTATTTGCTAAAATATTTAGCCTTTTATTTTGAGCAAAATGACATCTTGTTTCTTAAAATCTTTTAAAAAATAACAGTTATGGCAAAAAGTTGATGTAATTTTGTGGCTGTTTTCATCCCCTCCACTTTATGTTCAATTTGATTAAATATTAGTTGTTTTTTATTTATTGTTAATTCTAGTATTGTAAATTAGTTACAAATTAAGTAATAATTTTTGTACAATAGACCTACTAACTAAAGAGATAAAACAACTACCTGTAATAACCTTGGGTTAATTATTGCAGAACATTAGGTGTACTTTTTTTTAAATAAACAGGTAACAAATGTTAAAAGTTATAAGAGAAGTTCAAAGTGCTCGCCATTAGAAATTACATAAGTCTCTAGTTTTTTTCTGAGAGTGTCTTAACCATTCAAAAATTCCGGGAGTATTCCGGGGGTAATTCCATTTTGGATCCTTTGCTGAAAATCCTCAATGCTGAGTATTGAACTTGAATAATCAATATGTTTCAAATGCCCTCACAGGTAGAAGTCAAGAGGGTATAAGTCAGGTGATCAGGCAGGACAGGGCACTGGCCCTCCACTGCCAATCCATTTTTAATGGAAAGTTTCATGTAGTAAATCTAAAACCAACTGATTGAAATATGCTAGAGCTCCATCGTGGTGAATCCACATATTTTCTCTTAATTGTAAATGTAGGTCTCTTCCAACAAATGTGGAAGATTTTCAGTTAAATGAGCAAGATGATTTTCCCCATTTAAAAAATTTGATAAAATGGCAGGACCCAAAAGAAAGTCATTAAAAATACTTGTCCATATGTTCAGGGAAAATCTTTCGCTCCAGATATGCTGGTTGTGATAGTTTTGAACACCATTCCTGTTGAAAGAAACTTTGTTTTTACATTAACATGATCAGCAGTAACAGTCACTGGGTAAAATTATTCAAATGTGAAAAATTAATATCAGTTGTTTCATTATTATTTAATATTATATTTTATTGTGAGAAAATGATTGCTTAATTTGATACTAGAATTAACAATAAATAAAAACAATTAATATTCAATCGAATTGAACGTAAAATGGAGGACATGAACAGACACAAGATTATATCAATTTTTTACCATACCTCTGTTATTTTTTAACAGAGTTTAAAACATAAGATGTCATTGTGTTCAAAATAAAAGGCTTAATATTTTAGCAAACATAGAATACTTTTATGTTTAAAGTAAATACTTTTACTTTTGATAAAATTAATATTTATGGACATAAAACGGATTGAAAAATAAACATGGCTGCCATTTTGTAATTTGCGAAGATATTTAAGTCCTGATTTTTTGCTGATTTCAGAAATTTATTACTAAAACACTTACCCAATATTAATGTGATTCCTCTATCTGAACTTGAGATATAATTTTTTATATAAAAACAACAAAATGGTGGACAGGAGGAATTGTCATTTTTCCTAAAGTTATTTTTTGTTTAGTTTTACAAGTAGAATTCAAAAAAGTATAGCCAGCCTACCAGTTTAGAAACACCCTGTATATATATATATATATACACACACACACACACACACACACACACACGCACATATATATATATATATATAATACCCATCTTCAATTAAGAAGAACTAGTTATGCTACATATTGTAAAAGAATATTTCATATTGTTAATGAAAACATTTAATCTTAGTTTATGAACCATAACCGCTATTACTTTTAATACATATTACTATTGATAAAGAACATAGATTAGCAAACATTTATTACCTGACTTATGACATGATCACTGTCTGGAAACCGAAATAATTTAAAATTTGGTGAACGAGGCCATGATGTAGGGGGAGGAGAACGGATCATGTGTTCGTGTACTTCTGGTAATGTTAATGGATCCTCTAAATCTCCACCAAATTCCTAAAATTATAAATATTTCTTTAAACATTTCTATACTGCACAAACATTGATGTATATAAATCAGTACAAGTTAGGAAAAATAAAGGCATTTATTATATTTCTTTATGAATTCAGATATGCTATTGCACATCCTTTAATAAAGAACATAAAATGATAATTGAAAAAGATATATGCTATATGTGCTATAGCATATATTTCAAAACTACCATTTAATTTAATTAAGCAAAAACAGGAAGAAAAAATGTATTATGTTACAACAATATTTAACAATTGGAAAGTAGATACAGCGTATTACAATGCAGGAAGTCAATGTTTCTGTATATAGTCAATAGGAGGTCTGACTGGAAATGCACTTCTTAAAAGATTATATCATGCTTCTTAATAATTGTATATGAAAACTGGAAACAAGGATGAAATAGCTAGGAATTTCATTGAACTAGACCATCTGAAATGGTTTCATTTTATCTGACAGTCTCTATTTAAATATCAAGGATACAAGGAGGATACAAATCCTCCTAAAATTTGAATTTTGGCGTGTTAACTACAGTGTTTTCATAACATGTAAGATTGCAGAAGCAGTATTTGTAGTATTTTTAACCAGAACAGTTTGTTCATTCCAGTGACTTCAAGCATTTGTTGGTAAATCAATGTTATTGCCAAGGAATGATGATTTGGACTTCTCTAGTGCAAGCATTTTTATATTTTTTTGTCTTAGAAAATGGCATTTTGAAAACAGGCATTTAAAACACACGTTATACTTATAGTCAATAAAATATATTCTAATTTTGATGTCTAGACTTTTAACTATCCATATGATTTCTTATTTATACTCTGATTCAGGCACATCTGGTATTATATCAGATTACATTATATCAATCATAAACTCAAAAAATGTTGTGAATGCAAAAAGTGCACATTTTTGTTCAGCTGACTGCATCATACAAAAGATACTAGATAATGTTTTTGTAAAGAGAGGGAAAAAGGAGTTTGAGTGCCAACTTCTACTTGTTTTGTAAAAGAGAAAATTATGGTAAACGTTTAATGATAAATAGAAACAATGATAAATCAGAACAGTCATTTTTAAGCAATTCATCAACTCATCCTCATATATAACTTAACATTTAAACAAAAATTAAATTAAATTTTAAATATTTATAAATCTAACAAAAAATTTTATAACTCTTTTACAGAACATTATTAAAATCAAGATAAAGTCAACTTTTCACATATGGCTCAATTTTAGAAGTCATCAGGATATAAAAGTTCTTTTTAAATAGAGAATAAAACTACTTAAAATAATCCACTGTTGAAATAGACTTAATAAGTCCATGACTTCATACAATGTTTCAAATACTAATGGTTTGAAATTGGCTGATTAAAATAGCAGATAATCACAGGCAAGAAAAGTTTGTCATCTGCAATAGAGAGCTGAATATTATCTACACGTTAAAATCTAATGATGGAAGACTCTAGTTATAAGTATTTACATCTATTAACTTTTATTAGAGTCCTTCTAGAAATACTCACTACACTTAAATATATTATACTGCTACAAATTACTATGAAGTTCTCATAATGCAAATAGTTAACCTATCTTTCAAACCTAATACTAAGAGAAATAAAATTTGAGAATTTTCTGACCAATATTCAATAGATTTAAAGGTTATACTAAGTAGTTAATCTGGTTTAATGTTTAGCGGTTAAATGATTTGAATAAGACGTTAATTTCTTCTTTTTTTTAATATCTTTTCTATAAAATGATATAAGCCCACTGAAAGAAGTCAAGTATAAACAGCCCAAATGTAACTGGTTTATCATAGGTCTTTCAATTTCATTTAATAATCTAAAAATTCTTCACAGCTTGAAAAAATTAAAATAGCTATAAATTTCATTTTATTTTCTTATGTACCAAAGTATCTGCAATGCTAATTGTAGACAAAATCATATTTCAAAAACAAGATTGGTGAATAAATGAAAATATGTTGGAATTAAATCCTTGATGAGAAGGGAAATGTAAACAATAATCTAATAAAAGTTTGAATTAATGAGTTATTGCTGGAAAAAAAGCTGTCTAATAATTTTTTTTTTTTTAATAATTAGTCTAACTTGTTGGTAAATCAATGTTATTGCCAAGGAATGATGATTTGGACTTCTCTAGTGCAAGCGTTTTTATATTTTTTTTTGTCTTAGAAAATGGAATTTTGAAAACAGGCATTTAAAACACACATTATACTTGTAGTCAATAAAATATATTCTAATTTTTTGTTTGTAATACCCCTTTTATATCAGATTTCAATCTGATTTCCATAGAAGTTTTATGGATATATTTTTTTCTTATTGTTACCTTCAGCCAATCAAACCATTCACTTGAAAATTATAGCAGGAAGTAGTAGGCAGATCGTTTCTGCAATCAAATATCTTAAAAATAAAGCTTCACTTAACATACAATTGTTATAAATATCAAAATTTGAAAAAGTTCTGTAATATAGACATATTGAACTGAAATTTTCTTTATTATACTTATAACAAGTAGACACATTTTAATGTCTGTTATATGCCAGTTATATCTTAATGTCTGTTATAAATAACTGCTTTCAGAAAAGAATTTCTCCAGATTATCTAAAACCTGATATAATAATTCCCGTTTTAAAAAAGGTAAACATACTCATGATATCACTAGCAGAGCTGAATGCTTTTTGCATTTTTGTAGGTTTGGCATGCTTGTATACAATATTATCTTCAACCCAGTGAAGTAAGCAACCCCCTTTACTTCTCATCTTCCCGTCTAAGATGCGGGGTACTTGCTTTTTGGAGTGGTTATACTTATAATTTTGAGAACATTAGTGTCAGGTTGTCTATAAATATTTTATTGAGGCATCTAACAGACTATTTCTTTTTTCAACCATTTAAGCGGTTATCGCCTGAAGCTTCGTCACATTAACACTGCAGAAACATTGTCAGGTGCTACTGTTGAACAAAGCCTAATCGATACTTTGGATTCTATAAAGAGCCAAAAGTTGCACTATTGGCACGATCCTTATCCTCTTTACCAGAGATAATTGATAGCAACATTAATACATAAAGATGAAACATGATACTAGTCACACAAATATATAAATAAGTACATTACATCATTAGATACAAGTATATTACTTAGATTAAGTTACCTGTGCCATGAGATTTATATCATCTGATTCTGACTCCTCAAGGCTATCAGCTAAACTTTCCCGACTGGCCAGCACTTGCTAAAAAAGTATGCATAAATTTACAGTTTAATGCAGAAATTATATAGGCTTACCTATATACATAAACAATTATTTTATTTCATTCAAATTTACTGATACATCAACTCTACTGCAAGGAAATACATACTGAGGTTCCCTCTGCAGTAATGTCGGTGGAGCTAAGACATCAAGCTAATACAACTGCCATGGAACCCAATCAGGGAAAAAGGGATAGCAGTAAAGAAAGGACAAGAGGAGCCAGTCAGACGCATATAAGGATTGCATGACAAGTTGGATATTAGTGGCATTTTAAAAACTTGTCAGAAACAAAAATATATATTTTTAGCTGCATATTTAATTATGCAGTATTTAATTATGTTTAATTAATATTTAATTATAACTGCATAATTAATTATGTTGTGTTGGCACTTTCAGTAGTTCATACTGTTCACTCAGTAATTATCTGTGTTAGGTGATCGTGTTTGTGATACCTTGTATGAGCTGAATTTAATAATTTGTGCATCATGTAAGCAAAGTGGAAATGGATCATAATAATGATTGAAGAAAAATTTTAGGCAATTAGAAGAATTAAAAATGCTGAGATTTTATGAACTGGAGCAGTCAGTTTTGGTGTTGGTGTTTCCACTATTTCTGATAGGGTCAAGATGAAAAATAAGTTGGAAGAGTATGCTAGCATGATGTCAAACAAGAAAACAAAAAAGACATGCCAAAACAAGAAAGTGAATGAGGCTGTGCTTCTATGATTCACGCAATAGAGGGAAAAGGGATTAGCATTACCAGGCCCAAATGTTCAGGAAAAGACCAAGATTTTATCAGAAATGATAGGTGAGGCAGATACAGAATTCAAGTCAGTGCTGGGTGGCTAGAGAAATGGAAAAATAGGTACGGAAAGGTCAAGTGAATGTCTGTGGGAAAAAGTTACATGCCAATGTTGATGCTGTGGATGATTTTAAAACGGAAATGAATGACTTTTCCAAGGATATACAGAAGATTAGATCTATAAAGCACATGAGACTGGGCTAAATTTTAAAATGTTGCCTAAAAGTCACTTGCTTCAAGGGATGAAAAGTATGATCCTGAACACAAGATGAACATAGAAAGAGCAGTTTTGTAGTAATGCTGTACTCATCAACTGCAGCCTATGTGCATAAGCAAATCTCAAAAACCCAGCGAATTGAAAGATATTGCTGAAAATGCTCTTTTCATTTACCACCAAAACCAAAAAAGTTCCTGAATGTTCACTAGTCTATTCACAAAGTGGTTTAACAATGAATCTGACCCCAATGTTGAGTTTTTGAAAACCCAAGTTGAAAGCCCTTTCTAGAAAGGCAGTTTTACTCACTGATAACACACCAATGCATTAGAATCTGTACAGAGCCAAAATCATCAAGTTTTTACCATCAAATGCAACGAGTTTGATCCAGTCTCTAGACCAAGGGATGACAGAGTGCTTCAAAAGGCGTTACTGAGCATTTTTTCTGAAATTTCTATTACAAGAGACATGTGACTCAGATGCAAATGAGTGTATCTGAAGTCTTGAAAACAATTAACATGAAAGACTTTGTTTACTAGTGTGCTCAGTCCTGGAAGTAAATAAAATCATCCACTTTGCAAAGATGTTGAAAAAAATTTTCTGTTGAGATATTAATTGAAGATGAGTTTAAAAAAAACAGAAATCTTCAGGAGTTAATTGAAAAAAATACCAGGTGGTACAGAAATCAACCAAACTGAAGTGAATGGTTCAACAGGGATGAATCAAAATTAAATTTCTACGATCAAGGCATTGTTGACATTTTACTGCCCTAACCATAGGACAATAATGCTAAAAATATAGTAGAAACCAGCAACCATGACATTGCTGAAGTGATTTTCAATGCCTTAGAGGTAAGAGTTTTTATGTAGTTAGGTATATTATTAAATAAGGCTTATGAAATACATATTTTTTGCACAGTGTTTTTATTTATATAATCAGGTGGCATTACATTCTGTTGATGATCTGAAGAGTCAAAGTCCTCTAATGTTCTCTTAATGAAGTGATAGTGAGATATTTCTGTAAGAATACGAGTTGATAAGAAAAAGCAAAAGAAATGGATGACTTTTTTCCAAGAAAAAATCATAAAACTAGGGCTAAAATTTAATATGTAAATATTTTAATTCTTATTAAAATATTTTGATAATATTGAGCACTGCCCTCTAGTTGTTTTACCATGAAATTTAAAAATTGAAATCTTGGTATTTACCTGAAATTTTGATTATCCAAAACTACCCTTCCCCGTCTCTTTCATTTAACAGAGGTTCTACTGAATAAAACTTTTTTAAATAAATTTTAACAGTCCTCAGCTTCAACATAAATTACCAGCACATCAAATCTGAGATTAATAAAAATTTTATTTTATTTTAATTTATTTAATTTTAATTTTTACCCAAGATTTTTTAACAGATTTTAAAAACATCAGTTTTGACTAACAGAACTTTTTGACTTTGGTAGTATATAGATGACTGTTCCACACAACTACAGATGGCACAGAGAAGGTAGATCCACAACAAGTAGAAAGCATGTAATAGACATACTCATTAAAAAAAAAATTTACACATATATATATATATATATATATATATATCACTCTCCATAAAAAAGGATGGTCTGTTCGAACGATCTGTACTTCTTGATATAAACAATTTACCTAAAATTATATTTGTGTTTTGGAGATAAAAAAGGAAAACTCTACTACTAGTTAGACCTATGTTAAAAAATCAAAACTGCATGTATATATATATATATACTAGCAGACCTGACCGACGTCCCGTTCCAAAAATTTGTTGTAATCCAAAAATTAAAAAAAAATTTCAAATAAACTATAAATTGTTTAGACTGTTTTGATGAAAAAATATGTAAAAAAAACATTATTTTTAGAATACCTGATACCACCATGCATACAGTTATCACAACTCAGCCTATCAACTGCGTGTAAGTATATCTGTATACTATAAACTTAAATGTGTTGAGTACAAACTTAAAACTATCATAAATAATAGCAATAAAGAAAAAACTCAAATCATTTTCATGACAGGTATATTTTTTTTAATGTACAAAAAATAAATCTTTAAATATATTTTTAATCTTAACAGGAATAGTTTTTTTTTTATCTTAATGCGATTTGACAGACAATATTTTTAATAAATCCCTGAGGGGTCTAAACGAACAAACTTGATGGTCTGCCAACCCTTGAACATGCAACATATAATTGGCCATGCGAAAAGCACAGGTTTTCTAGACTCAACCCACAAATTGACATTGTTTGGCCTTGTGACTTATTTATAGTCATTGTGAATGCCAAGTGAACTAGAAATTGCAAACGTTTGAATAAAATGGGTGAGTCTGAAGGTATCATTGGAATCTGTAGTAAAAGAACAACTTTACCTTGAAACTTGCCGTTTAAAATGGTAGCTTCAAGAAGATTGCCCATGATTTTTTTATGACCAATTGCATGCCATTCAAATTTAGAAGCAAAATGATTGGTGAACCAATCTTCAATCGCAAATTATGTGGTTACATTCCAGGTAAATCCAGTGAATTCAAGAATTCAACAGGATAGCTGACAACTTCCTCAGGATCGACAACAGTGTCAATCAATTTGAATGATATTTTATTGCCAGGCAATGACTGTTGTATTTTTAAATTAATTTTGTCGACATCTATATTTTTTGCAGCCAAAATAGCTCGCTCACGTAGCCACGCATGATTAGTGTAATTAGCTTGTAAATCTGGAAATATACTTTCAATCAAAGCATCTTTAGTAGCCACCATGTTGCAAAAATTATCTGGAAGTCAGATGCATTGTGTATTTACATGCAATTGAATTTTTCCGTTGCCAATGTTGAGCAATTGTTCAGAGAATGCCAATGCCAATGGATCATTTTGAAGTTGAACATGCATATTTATGGTAAGGCATAATTTACTGATACTTCGCCGTAGGTATGATTCTTTTAAACATGCGTTAATTTCATCCACATATGTAGCACATGGAATGACCAGCAATGTCTGTCTGAAATCACCAGACAGCAGCAGTATCTTTCAGCGTTCTATCGAGATCTTCAAGTGAATGCTTGAGCCATAGTGCATTCATCCCAGATAATAATTTTGCATTTTCTCAAAACTTCAGCCATGCCTGAATGCTTCTTTATGTTACACATTGCATCTGGATTTGTGTGAGTGTTCAAAGGCAACTTGAGTGCTGAATGTGTAGTCCGCCCACCATCAAGCAAGGTCGCTGTAATGCCTGATGAAGCAATTGCCAGTGTAATATGATTTTGTGATTGAATGCGCGCAAGTATCAGTGAGATGAGGAATGTTTTGCCAGTGCCACCTGGTGCATCCAAAAAAAAGAATCTGCCTTGTTGTGCTGCAATTGACAAATTAGTTTAATCATATATATTCTTTTGTTCAACAGTGAGCAACTGCTGAACATGCATTATTAGCAACAAAAGTAGCCAAAGAGGTTGTATTAAACTGTTGTTCGTGTTGAACATCGCTGTTAATGATTTCTGCTGCTGGGCAGTTAGGTGATGGCATGCTGAAATGAATGAGTGGCATATTCAAAATACAAATATCCTCAATTTTTATTAACGTTATATATTTCTACCGAAAAATCGATATTGGGATCTTGATCAGCAATTTCAGAAATCATTTTGCTGAAATCATTTTGATCAAACAATTTCAGATAATTGTAAATTAAAAACAATTTTAGAAAATTTTTTGTAAAATTAATCAGCTACAAAAATTATAAATTCAATTTTTAAATATACTTTAAACTATAATTATTATAAGTAACTTATATTTTAATTTTATAAATGTTATAATTTATTTTACAAACTTACATTTTTATTTTCAAAGAGCCATTCAATACTTCATAAGTTGCGTAGAATCAAATGAGAACTGACAATTTAAATTTGTAGGTTAAGTTGATGATTATTGAATGCATGTATATACATCATTAAAATTCATGAAAAATCATGTAAAATACTGACTTCAATACTGTACCTTATAAATTTGCACAATGTATATTTTTAATTACACTTTAAAACGTTATTTTAATAAATAATAATATATGATATTCTCAATAAGCGTGCAATTCTAGTACATAAGAATTTTAATGTACTAACAACCCTAAACTACAACGCAAGTAACTGATATGCGAAAAAGCAACAAAATAAAAAAAAATTTCCTAGAATCCGATCACAGCACCAACTACCGGGTCTGACTGATATGTCAAAAATTAAGAAAAAATTTCTAAAACGCAATCGCAGCACTGCCTACTGGATCCAATTGTGAACCTTAACCATCCCAAGATCAAGAACACATAAATAAATAAATTAGTTACAAAAACATTTTCTATCGGATCAAATTGTGAAACTAAACCATTCTCGAATCAACTAATCACACAACAAAATTTCATCAAAATCAGTCCAGCCGTTTAGAAGTAGTTCAGTCACATACACATGGACAGAAAAAAATAAAAATAAATTTATTTATATTATATATATATATATATAAAAATATATAATATATATTATATTATTATAATAAATTTATTACATATATATTTTTTTTAATATATTATATTATATTTATATATATTACTTGAAATTAAATACCTTTAGGAATGGATTATCATGTCTTGAAATACGTAATGTCTCCATATCAGTATCAATATCTCTGGTACGAGCTGGAGTGGATGGAGCAGGTGATGCTGGACATGGAGATAACAGAATCTCCCGTACAGATAGAGTTGAAGGCACTCTTGCAACTCCTAATCATTACAACAAAAATTACTTTAAAAAATTGTCAACAAAAATATTATAACATTTTATACTTTTAAAATTCTAATTTTTGACTACAGTTTGGTCAAAAATAGTTGACATTAGTGTGTGTAAAATTCAATCATCAACTGAGCTCAAAAGCTATATTTCTGAAGTCAGTTAGCAGATAACTTAACTAGAGCAATGGCATTGAATATATTTTTCTTGTGGTTATTTTCCAGTACATTATATATTATAATTGTCTGTAAGTATAAATAGGGGCATGTAATCGGCACAAACTCATAATTATGACTGTGCATTTGCTAACAGAGTTCTACTTTGATAGCTGAAAAAACCACCTCTCATCTCACCAATCCTATTTTTTTTAATATTATGAAAAATTGTATTATTTACAAACTAGTGAGCCTTTGGAAAACAAAGAATCTAATTTTCAGCACGCTCCTGTAACATTATATTTCATTTCAAAAATCTCCTTTCTCTTTTTTCTGTCTTTCCTATTATCCATGGTAATCACTACAAATTGCTACACTCAAAATAAATAATTTATGGAATTTTTTCTTAAAAAATAAATAAATATATATTTATTTACAAACTGACTGGAAATTTTAATATTTTACTGTATGTTTGATTACACAAATAAAAAAAATAAAAAAAGTCAGTTCAGTATTATAAATAAAAGTGCAGTTACAGTACACTAATCTAGTTGTTTTTAAGTTATTAGTATAAAACAATAATACTAAGTGTATGAGCTGATTTCATTAATAAAATGTAGACATAGCTTTGATGAATCAATTATTTTAAAATCTCTTAATTTAGTTAATGTTACTTAAATAAAAAGAGAATAGCTTGATGGATTTGCTACTCAAGTGTTTCTCCCATGTAATTTGAAGGACAAACAAAAAGTTATAAAAATCATCAAATAACATCCCATGTTTTTTTATTGGGAAAATTTTTTTTCACATTAAATAATATTATCCACAAAATAATATTTTTGGGAAAATATTATTATTCATATTATGCTAATCCTTCAACCCCTATCATAAAGTTGTGAGAAAAATTTAACATTTAAGGAACTACTCTGATAAATTTGCTAAGTAAACAATCAGAATGACACTTGACCAATTCACTTGTGCCTGAAAATTGATATAGTATTATTTCTTAAAGTATTTCTTTGATTGTTTATAGACTGTGTTGGAAAATTTGGGTACCTTTGATATAAAAATATAAAGTTTTTCTTCTTATAATTAACATAAAATTACAGAAAAAACTGGTGATGTTTTACGTACCATAAATATTTTGCTGAATTTAAGAGTGATGAAACAGTTAAGAAGTATTATTAAGATTTATTCTTAAATAATATAAAATATTGAAATAGTAGAAAAATTAGAAAAAAATTAGAAAAACTGGAAGTCTTAGTATAATAATTAAATTATTTTTAAAATAAAACTATAAAATAATATTTGATCTCTATTATGATTTTTTTTAACTGACAAATTAAAATGATTATTTTAATAAGGTATTTTTTCTAATGTCAATGAGCTTTCAATTGTAGTGTATAATACAATTCATATTTGGTGTAATAATAACATCTGAAATTAGGGTACTTTGTTTTTTCCCAAAAAGTTTTTTTTTAAATTTCAATTATAATTGCTTGTGTAGTATACCAGTAATATCTGTTTTTTCTTGTTTTTTTATTGGTACAATAACATTATCAGTGGGAAACTCAAAATTATAGTCTTCTTGAAAAAGGAGACTTTGATAAAGGAGAGTTTTAAAGTGCAATGTCCATTCTCTTGAAGATGGATTTCAGAATAAATATTTTACCTTAAACAATACAGCATATTTGAACAATGGGCAAAAACAATATTCAAACATAATAGTTTTAAAAATTAGGAAAAGTGTTTGTATACTAATTTTGGTTATGATGAATAAAATAGTACTGTTTTGAGATTATGCTAACCTTTAGTATGATTATTTATTTGTTAAATTTGTATTTCTTACTAACCATCCCGGGAAGATAAAAGAATGTCATAATGACCTGCGCTGTTTAGGCAGGTCATTGTATGGTGAAACTGTTAATATTTATTAACCACACTAGCTTTCATCACCTGTGTAAATCTAAAGCACTGAAAGAAAATGAAAGCAGAAATAAAGATTGTTTAGACAAGATTATGGTAACAGAAAGCACCAATCCACATATGAAAGTTACACTGAACTCAAAGCAATCCAAAATCTTTTAAAAGAGTTAAGCAGGAGTTTTATGGCTGCAAGCCCTTGTTGATGCTAACCTTCTTTACAGAATAAAGTATGGATATTTGTAGCATATGACAAATGACACCAGGCTCAATCTGAATAAAAGACAACAATGGCATTACCACATCTTCATAGAAATAAAAATTGAGTGCACAGGAATTAACTGGTTAACTGGCATTTCTCCCATCAGTTCCTCTCTGGATTACCTTTTGGCGTAGACCCTGAATCCGTTCCTTGGAATTCTTACTAACATGAACACTAATTATGAAGTTTACTTTTTAATTTAAACTATTAATAACATACCTTCATTATAAAATAAAAAGACTGTATTAAATTTAAAATAAATAAATAAATTTAAAATCAGTATAAACTTTTTTTTCTTAGATGGCTTGGTTAGCTTAGTTTGCAACTAACCTAGCCATATTTCAGCCTTAACATCATTTAAGCCAAATTTTCTGTACACTATTACAGTCATCTGAATAATCTTGATAGTAACTGGATCCACCTTCCCAGAAGTATCTATTTTTCCACCATTCTTTCTTTGACAGCCGAACGAAGCAACTTCATCAAGCAAAATCGAACTTCAGCATAATCAGCAAAATTGCTCATGTCACAAAGCGTAGCTGTTAATTTAAGACTAGTTTCCTTCTGTCATTGGATATGATCTCTGCCCCCACCATACCAAGAGAATTGCATTCAAACATCATTATTTCTTTATTAGACAATCCCTCTGCAGGCATGAGATTTATCAGTCTCAAAATTACCATGATTAGACAAAGTCTGAGCAACCATTCATGCCTCTTATGGAGACTATAGAGACTGATTTATACACAGACTTCTCTTAAATTAATTATAATGCTCATCTTGTCAAGATTTGAAAATGGAGGGTAGAAATTTCTTCTTCAGAACAGTATAGGACAGCACAACAAAATTTAAAATGCCAATGACATCAACTACACTTTCCTTGAGTAGTATTTCACCAATCCACAAATCACTCCTGCATATCTCTGTCTTAAATAAATCCATCTCCTGCTTCATAAGATCTGCATTTTCTACATAATACCAGGCACATATTTAGAATCAAATCTGCTAAGGATGGCTATCACCATCCCTAAAATGGTGATAGGATCAAAGGAGCATCTCTTAAAGATCTTTGTGCACCGAATTTAGAATAAGGCTTTTATTTTGATCAAATCTATATGCCTAAACCACACTATATACATAAAGCATTTATCTTTTATAAACCCTCATATATATTATCTTATGACTATTCTCTTTATTTATGCATCATCACTGAATATCTGCTTCTATCTGACTGAAACACTAATCTATAAGCACACATATTTGTGTTATTTGGTTACTATTATACAATTCTGTCAGCTAAAATCAACATGTCTATTGGAATATTCTTACTAATGTATTCTTAGTTTCTTAGTGTATACATATTAAGTTTTTGCACGCTACCTACTTCTATCAAGTACTGCTACCTATCAGTGCAATTCGCACCACATTTGAAACACTATCCTACTGCTCGTGTTTTTTTGTATTTTATTAACAGCTATAATCTCTTGTAAACTAATACTTTTATTTTTTTTAGTGAAGTGGTGGGAATTAAAATAATTGTTTCATCTTCAGTACTTTCATTTACACAAGAGTATTTACTATTAAAACAAGCTGTAGTATATTTTCTTTTAAATTTTATTATTTCAAATACATATCAAGTTTTTGTGCGCTACCTAGTACTATCAAATACTGCTACCTAGCAATGCGATTCATAAACCCACCTTTTTGAGGAAAAAGTGATATATTTGAGTCCTGTGGTTCATCAAATGGAAGAAAAAAACGTTGTCTAATAAAATTTGAAGTATTTTTGAAATTATTCTATATCAAATCTGAAATTGAATTGAAATATAATGTTTTCATGGTTATTTTTTCCCCATTTTCATTTCACTTTTAGGTTGGATCATGTTTAGAACTGTAAACATAGTTCATTGACTTCGCCGTGCCGTCCAGTTCTGTGGCTCTTACTGGTGAAGTTCAAACAAACTTCTTGATATATATGTATATATGTAATATTGGAATATTCTTACTAATGTATTCTTAGTGTATATATATATACATATATACACGAGGTGCGACAATACAGTAATGAGACTGATTTTTCTTTGCAAGATGTGGCAACCCTGCAGCTTGCGTAGGCACACCATCTTTGACCTTGGTCTATAAGCTACTTCTAGTCCAAGCGGCACATTGATGCAACTGCTCAGTCGTGAGTTATGCTGTAATAAGTGAACACGTGTTTGTGTCTCTCGTCACAGAAATGAAACCGCAAAATATTGCGCAATGGTATGCCATTTCTTTTTGCGTTAAATTGGGTGAAAACGCGACGACAATGTATGGTAAGCTTCAGAAGGCTTTTGGAGAGGAGGTTATGTCAAGAGCTCAAGTTTTTCGGTGGCATAAAATTTTTAGTGAAGGCAGAACGAATGTTGAAGATGAAGACCGCAGTGGACGACCATCAACCTCACGTACAGATGTCAACTTGATCAGGGTGCATGAAATCATACGATCCTGATCGAAGATTATCCGTGAAAATTATTGCAGAAGAACTCAACATCAATCGAGAAACGGTTCGTCTAATATTAATTGAAGATCTTGGTATGAGAAAGATTTGTGCAAAAATGGTCCCCAAAAATCTCACACAACAACAGCGAGAAACACGGAAAAATGTGGCACCCGATCTGTTAGAGCAAACGGAAATCAATCAAGATTTGTTGAGCTCTTGACATAACCTCCTCTCTAAAAGCCTTCTGAAGCCTACCATAAATTGTCGTCGCGTTTTCACCCAATTTAACGCAAAAAGAAATGGCATACCGTTGCGCAATATTTTGCGGTTTCATTTCTGTGACGAGAGACACAAACACGTGTTCACTTATTACAGCACAACTCACGACTGATCAGTTGCATCAATGTGCCGCTTGGACTAGAAGTAGCTTATAGATCAAGGTCAGATGTTGTTGTGTATAGATGGTGTGCCTATGCAAGCTGCAGGGTTGTCACATCTTGCAAAGAAAAATCAGTCTCATTACTTTATTGTCGCACCTCGTATATATGTATATATATATTATTAGATCAACCAAAATAAATAATAGAAAAAACTATTAACATAATAAAAATAAATTTATACAAAATCATGAAGATCCCTTATTTATTGAAATATTATTGTTATTTAAGAAAAATGTATGCAAACAGAATTATTTTGAATTTGATGACAAAAGTCAGCCTCCATCTTAAAAATATTAGTTGCAACTGGTTACCTGTATTTCATGTGGGTAAAAATGTATTTTGCCTGGTTCTTTGCGTTACCCGACAAACACCACTAGGATGTGACTGTACTTCGTTTCTCATTTTTATAAAAATTCTTTTATTACTTCTGTGTTTTTAGTCAAGTAACTGAATACTACACTAAACTTTCATCATCATTAGCCTATAAACATCCCATTGTTGGGCACAGGCCTAGTAATTTTTAAAAAGTAATATGTAAAAAATAAAATTAAAAAACCCAAGACAAAAAACCTTAAAAAACATGAAATAATTAAATAACTGTATTTTTACCACATAATCTTCTGTAACATTGTGATATTATTTTTAAGACAATAAAATTTAAAATTTTGACTGATCGTCGTGCATGATCCGTAGACTGCATAGGTAAGCTTTATCTGTCATAGTCAAGCCAATGGTCAATCAAAATTTAAATTTTATTGTCTTAAACACAATTACAATTTTTTACTTATTACTTTTTAAAGATTAGTAGGCTTGTGCCCAACAATGGGATGTTTATAGGCTGGTAATGAGGAAAGTTTAGTATACTTGACCAGCATAAATTATTTAATAATCCACACAGTAATGTAGCCTTGTTAGAGTTAGAGCGACTTAGAAAAATTAAAAAGCCATATTGAAGAAACATATCTACAGCAGTGCCCCCTGGCGGCTTATAACCGTAAAAACTAATCAACGAACCTGCTCTGAGGTGATACTTATGTAATTCAAAAAACTGCATCAAAATTGGCCCATCAATTTTAGAGAAACACATCTATTGCTGCGCCCGCTGGTGGACTAAATGGTGGTAATAAATCTTGTATTCTTGTGCTGGTCCAGTAACATTAACCACAAACTTGATTGCCGAGCATGAAAGCGATGTGACAATCTGCTGGTGCTTGAGGTGGGAGATAACTGTACTGCCCTCAATTTTGCTTCTTCAGTGTTGGCAATTCTCACACAATGTTCACGACCAGCATCGAATTATTGTGGTTTAACCATAATAAGCTCAAATGTTCTACGATCCGGTACTCTTCAATCTGGATAATTTTCTTGGTACTCACACATAGCATCCAATCCATTTTTATCTACTTGAGCATAAATTAACAGCATGTCCATCAACTAACCAAATGAAAAAAAATTTGTTATATCATCTACTCCGATCTCCAAGCAATAACAGCACAAACACTGCCAAAATGAATATTCATATGCTAGACACTAAACTTAATTGTTGATGAGCTGTTATTGCCAACTTATGAAAAATAAAATTTTTTAACGTTCTCGACAGATATCTTTCAAATTTATTTTTATAATTTTTTGGCATTTGTATGTAAATTGTTCTATTTAAAATCACATTACTTTTCCGATCCAGTTTGTTTGTTTTGTTTTTTATTAAAGTTGAACTTCTCAAAATTTGTATTTACTTTTAACAGACATTATTTCTCTAAATAACGTAAATTCTCTACAAAGTTAACTAGGATTTTTTTTCTTTATTAGTAAATTAACAAAGTTATTTTAATTCAAACCAAAAAAAATATATTCCAACAAAATATTTCTCTGTTTTACTGCATTTTTTTCTTTAAACCTAAGTGAAATAGAGGTCTGGAACCACTTTTATTCAATTTCTTAGATCAAAAACCATAAGTAAGCATTAAATTTAATTCTCCATTTGTATTCCAAGAATTTTAGTAGGGTTTAATTTCATAGAGGAAGCAGAAAGCAGGGCTAAATATTTCAGGAGCCAAAACTGGCTAAGACTGTTTTCTGACCCATGTTTATATGAACTTTTTTTCTTATTTTTGGCAATAGAATCATTTCCTGAGAGATTGCCATGTAATTTGGAATCATCCTGTGATTTTTCAAAATTCCTTATGGGGATGGGGTATATCGTGAAAAAATCTGTTTCAATTTTCTTCAGGGGTATTTTAGAGAAAATATTTTTATTAAAGCAGATTTTTTTACCTACAATGCATATATAAATAATCCATAAAATGTTTTTCAAAAATTCAATCCTCACCTCGTAAAATTAAAATGTTATTTTTTTTTTCTTGCTGTTTAAATATTTTTCAAATTGAAAAAAAAATGTATACATCATACAGCTATCAAGAGATGTTTACAGTTTTTTAAGATTTTAGATCCTGGACCTAAATTGCAGAAAGGCTTTTTTGAAAATTTTTACATTCTTGTTTTAGCCTTTATTGGAGAAGGTGTTAGATTTAGTGAAAACTTTACTTAAAGAAATTTGTTAACCTTAACCTATTTATGAATTTTTTAGAATTTAAAAAAAAATTATTTTCTACTTATTTTTTTTTTATTTTTTTATTTTTTCTGTTTAACTCATTTAATTTTCACTTCCTTACACAAAGTAAAGGAAGTATTGTGATTGCAAAAAATTTCAGTTTTCAGATTTCAACAAAAATATCCATTTTGATCATCCCTGAATCCATTTTGGCTAGTTAAATGCGTGATGTCTGTATGTGCATATGTATGTACGTATCTTGCATAACTCAAAAACAATCAGCCGTAGTAAGTTATAATTTTGGATTTACGACTATTGTAACATCTAGTTGTGCACCTTCCCTTTTGATTGCAATCAACTGGACCAAAAGTGTCCAAAAAAAGGGCAAAATCTACACATTTTGGATTTTTTCTTAACTGCAGTAATAAGCTCCCATTGAAAGCCTTTCAATGATATATCGTAAGTGATACTTTCATTGGTTCCAGAGTTATAGACAAATTAAATTTTAATTAATGAAATATTTAGATCTAACAAGGGGAAGGCCCATCGGTTCGAATCCGACTTCATCTCTTTTTTTTTAACTTTTTTTTGTAGTTTAAATATATTGATTTATTAAAACCTCTGATTGTAAAAAAAATTACAATAAATAATATACAATAATCAATAAAAATAAAAATGAACAAATATCAGAAGTTATTAATGAAATAAAATGTTATGTACTTTTCATTTAAAAGAAATGTATATGTGTAATTTATTAGGCGTACAAGGAAGTCATGTGGTCTCCACATCAAATTTGTATTATTAATGGCCTGGAAAATCATGCAATACTTTGACAGCTTTTTTATCATTAATCTGTAAGTACATTATGCAAAAGTTTATATAATCATTAAAAAGAGAGTAAATGTTGTAATATTTTATTAAAAAGAAGCATATCTTAAAAAGTAATATGGATCCTGAAAAAATAGTCCTTAATATTTTTAAAGTATGTTACAAATTTGTTAAAACAATCATTAAAAATGTTCATCGGTATCACACTTGTAAGTAAATAAGGTTCCATAAACAAAACCTAACATGGGATAGCAGTCACTTCAAAAACTGGCAAAACTATTCTCAAGGAAAAAAGCATTCCATACCAGGTTTATTGAGGAAGTGAGATGAAGTGGTTTCCTTTTCTCTTCTTCATCGAGCCAATCATAATGTTGCATATGTGCTTGCCAAGTTCACCAAAATACAATAAATGTTCAACTGAATATTTTAAGTTTGTTCACCATAGGGACTGACTATATAGTGAACATAATTACTCTCAGAGAAACCAACTCTGACTATTGTCTCTTGTATATAAAATGTTTTAAATGCAACACAGTCAGTCATAAGAACGATGGGACAGACAATGTAAAGCAATTAATTCATGTACCATCTCATCAAGAAAAATTCATTGCACACATTCATTATCAAGTACAGGAAATGATATAATACTAGCACCTCTTTGAAATGTTAAAGAATATATTATCAAATCTAGAATTTCTGATAGGCAATACGATATTTGTTCTCCTTATTCAGGAAATGATGGGAAAGAAAATTTATTGAGTAAGTATATAAGAAAACCTGTAATTAACTTAAAAGGGCATAATGAATTATTTTTATTTGGTAAAGTGAGTGAATAAAAAGTTCATTACTTGTTCAAGTTCTACATTGTTAATGAAATAAAAATTTGATAGTTATAATTATGGGAGAAATTAGAAATTTTTTGGGTCTTTAAGGAGAGGATTAATAAGTAAAAAAATTAATTTCTAGAGAAATTTTTTTACCGATTTTAAAATATATTGTAGTAAAATAGTAAACTAATCATTCTAATTGTTCAATTTTTAAAATACCCAGCTGATGTAATTATTAGGATTAATTCTTCTGCATTCCTAATCAGTAAACATCCCAGATATTAAGGATTTATGAAAATGTTAAGAGATGTTTGATAGAAGTAGCCAAAAGTTGCCAATATGAATCCAGCTCAGACCAGTGAAAAATTTAATTTAACTGATGACTTCCTGACTATTCCAGCTGAAATGTGTACCAATCTTCACTGGTGGGCTAGATTAAAGGTTATCAAGCTTGAATCTAACTACAACTTTATTTGAACTATTGAGTATGAAGTAAGGTTGCTGTTCCTCAATACATCATCCTTTTCTGTTTGGTTCAGCACTTAGTTCAGAAAAGAATATAAATAGCAATATGTGTTTCCTGAAGTTATCCCAATTATACAGTTGTACTCAACTGGATCTCAACAAGCAACTAAATAAATATAAACCTTTAAATGCTTACATTGTTCCAAAGAATAATCTTTCAAGTGCAGCTGAAATTTCAGAATGCTAAAAACCAGTTTTATACTAAAAATAATAGACCCATGAGTAGGTTGCTAACTGTACTGATTACTAAAATTTGAATTAACTTTTACTACATTCATAAAAATAAATTTTACAAAGCATATAATTTTCTTTATTTTCATTTAATTTCAAAAACACTTATATTAAAACTTATATAAAACGGTTTACAAAGGGAGTTTAATACTTATACTTCAAATACTGGTTAAGTTGCCCCTCAAAAAAAAAAAAAAAAGTATAAATGTGGGATGAAAGCTGACATTTTATATTAGTTAACTTCCAAATTTATCAACACCAAATTTATCCAATTTTTGGTTCCATTATGAGACTTATTTAAAAATAAATATCAGCATTTTCGCACCAACCTGCAGGCAGTTTTTTTAACTACACTAGTGTTCAATGAGGAAACAGCTACTTCACTGATTCATTTAGTCTCCCAACACAGCAAACAAAACCATTGAGCAGCTAATACAGTTCTCATGTTATTTTTCAAAGAAAGAGGGATCACAGAAGGAAAATGGCAGAGTAAGAAATGAACTTGCGAGGGGAATTTAAGTCCCTTTAAAAACAATGATAGGAAATGTATTGTCCAATTACAGGTACATTCAGATTTTAATCCATGTTGTCAGTGCAGTTTGAATATTCAGAAAAGATGGATAATACAACAATCAATCAGTAATGTTTTTAAAACAGTGTGAGGCAGTATTTTGAACAAAGAAAAATAAAAGCTGCATGTATACAGCTTATCAATAAAAACAAGGTGCCATAATGTCAAAATCATACATAATGCTAGTTGATTAGTAATTTGACAAAAACTAATAAAATTAAAAATAAAAGATATAATTGTATACATTGTAATACAGTAAATAATGTTGATTATAAAAAAAGAGTAATATATCATTTTATATCTAAAAATAAAAAAAGATATAAAATATAATAATAAAACAAACCTGAATTATCAGTTGATTTTTCCATATCGGTTATCACTGATCCATCAATCTTTATAGTAGTAGTTGCTGCATCGCAATCATTTCCTCTTTTCTTTTTAAATAGATTTGATAGAAATTTAACAGGCTTTGTTTTAGGACCAAATCCATTACTTTCATTAGTTTTTGGTGATGATACGTGAATCATGACCACTGAAAAATTAAAAAGAAAAATATTGCTAAATTTTACATTAATAATCAGAATTACTACTGCTTCTAAAAATATTACTAATGATTAATTATGCAAATAATTAATAGAATGGTGATTTCTGAATTTATGTATAGGATAAGCTTTAATTTGAGGCAGTGCTCAAACTAATGTAGTTTAAAACTTTAATTTGTGTTGTACATTTTTTACAAACACAATGTCTGAATGGCTAAATCAATGAAATCCATATTTACAGAATACACATGATCATAATTTAAAAAGCCTTAACTTTTAATGAATAATTTTTAAAAGATTAAACAGGTACTTTAAATATTTTTATGCCCCACAGTTTTTTCCTAATTAGAATAAAGTACATTTTATAAAAATTGATTAAATATATAGGCTTAATTTTAAAGAAATGTAGATTTTGCAACCTCACCACCCTCTTTTATATTTAAATAAGAGTTTTTTTTTTTAAATGGTGTTCTATTTAGTAATACTATATTTTTTCTTCCCATAAAGAACCAACTAACTATACTTATATTACATATTTATTGAAGTATGTAACTAATGAAAGTAAAAAATTATGTAAAAAGATATTTCTACACTACAAGAAAAATTTTAAGGTATGAGACCTACAGTTACCATAATCACCCTTGACTACTTGTAACCAAAATGAAATTATATCAAATCAATGCCCACATTCAGCAGTCATTATACAAAATTTCATAAAAATTGGGTTATTCCAGCCTGACAATATCAACCATAAAAAATGTTTTAATCAATAAAGAAGGCTTAAGAAGGAATAAGCTATTCCCCATCCCTGATGAAACTGCCAAAATAGATAACCAAAGTGATATACTAATAAATGGAATCATCAAATTAGAGCAAGAATGTGACTTTTAAGTCCAGGGCTAACAAAAAGGATTCTTTGCTCCCAAATGGGAGCAAATTTTTGAAATAAGGCCAAATACAAACAGAAAGTATCTTAGCTACCTAAGGGGTATTAAATTATGTGAAAAAATTTATCTTCTTATGAGTTGCAGGACTTATAGTTCTGCATTTCCATGCCCCCTCCTTGACGACTCAGGAATGGTCGGCCTGAGTCTGTGCAAGACTACACCTCATTTATATGTCATTCATATCATCATCTCATTGGACCATAGGAGAGGGTTCCTTATTGTTCACTAGTTGAACAGATTGCAACAAACGCATTAGGAAAATAAAATATCTTACTGTAAACCAAATGAAATCAAATGTAAACCAAAACAAATCAAATTTGATTTGTTTTTAATTTGGAAGTTCCCTTAATAATCTCATTTCCAATGAAATTTTACAACATAAAAGATACCCAAGTAGATGATTTGAAGATTTTTTCATCATCATTGTGTAGTATTGTAGCATCATTGTGTAGTCATAATGATATATTATAATCTATGTTAATTTTGATACTCAATGTATTACTTTACCAGAAAATTAATAAGAAAAGATTAGGTAGTTAATTATTAAATAAAAGAATATTACATATCTTTATATTCTAGAAAGCATTAATTTATGTTCAATAACAATCTACATCATTTCTTTATACATTTTTCTTATTTTCATCAGTTTCTAGAGTTATTTCGATTAACTATTTTCACAGGTAGTCACTTTCATATGCATATCTAAATGAAAAGTGTAAAATAAGATAAATTTTAAAAAAATTTCCTGAAGTACAAAATATTATTTTATTCCTTTTAAATTTTGACTTTTTGAAGACAAATCAATTGTTAGCTTGGTTTTAATCTGGCAATAACTTATAAAAGCCCAAATTTATTTTTGTTTTTTGTGCAGATTTATTTTATCATTAAAATTTTTATTCTTCTTTTATTTTTATAAAAATGAAAGTAGATTCTATAATAAATTTTAAGGGTCATCAACTGGTATCAACAAATTAATAACTAATTAAAACACCAAAAGCATGCTGTGGAACAGCACCAAAGTTTTTCAAGTTTATAATCTTGAAACTGGTTTATTTAATATAGTTTTAACCATTAGTTTTTATGCTTATCTCATACAATCCAATTTCTAGGATGTTGTCTTTGAACATTATAAATGATGCGGAATCATCAGGTTGTAAGGGAATTCAAAGACTTATTTAAAAGAAACATAAAACCCTCCTTTAACATTTTTACAATGTAAACTTCTTTTCTTGTTAAGAAGGGAACAAAATTGCTATGTTAGTCTTTCTTTATCATACCTATTCTGCCCTGGGGATTTGCAAAAGCAATTCCTTGAATCTTCCCAAAGGTAGCTGAATAGAACATTACCCCTTTCTATTGACCTGAATTCATGCCCCCTTGCTCTAATAGTGCACTATAAGCATAATTTTTTAAATACAATTCAGCAGTATCAAGAAAAAATATGCCTAACCTAATTTCTTCTTCTATATTATAAATCTTTCAGACTAGTACACTATGACTGCAAGTTAACATCAGTAGCTATCACTTCCACTGGTTCTGAGGTCAATTATCTGTGTAAGTAAATCTGAAGATTAGTGGATGATGATTTCATAAACTTCAAAAGGTTAATTCATATATAAGACACCTTTAAAAATAAACACAGTACCTAATGGAATATCTGTGCTGGAAACTAAATCCAGTTCATTATAAGTCTTCCACTATTTAATAATGATTGAAATGATGCAGAAAACTAAGTTTTGATAAAATTGTGCATTCTTTTAGTTCAAAGTAAAAATAAAAAAAAATATATAAGTTTAAAAAAAATTCAAAATGGTGTGTTTCTTGGGATTTTTAATTTATACTTTTGCATACATGGATATCAAAAAAAGGAGTTATATATCACAGTGAAAATCTAAACCTCGGCTAATAATTAATTGAATCTGAGACCTTCAGTTTTAAAAGGTCAAAAAGCTAGTCAAATACTCAGTGGCCAGGGGGCTAAGTAAATAAAATGCAACCCATCTGCAACCACTTTCAGTTGATCTCCCTTCTTAAGATATGCAATTTTTCTGTACCATAATTTTAATTCAATATTCAGATGTTCCTGGCTGCACTTCTTGTCTCTGGCATAGAATTCTGTGAACGAAGTGAAAGCAGAAACTTAAGACGGCAGGAACAGAAGGGTTGTAGCTAAAAGACACTGAAAGCCTTTCAATATTTCCTTGTTTCAAGAAACGCAAATCTAGTTGAGACATAAAGGTATCCAGGAATGGAATAAAAGTAGTGACACAAAAGTAAAGTTCTGGTCTCACTGATGATAAGTCCAAGTTTACACAGTTTTTTGCTCGCACTGATATGCAAGCAAAAAATTTGAATGGAGGACCTCAACCTATTCAAGACTTCACAAGCACAAATGAAAATTTTAGAAAATTCTTTATCAACATTTTTGCATATACATTTCATTTCATTATTAATATTTTTAGCAAGGTTTACTGCTTTCACGAGATCAATAGTTGAATTCTGCAAGAATTTACAGAATGGGAGACTTAAAGAAAACAGTCTCTGAATACAAAATAACGATATCACAAATTGACAGTCAGTCAAAGCACATAAAAGTGTATTTGCTTGTGAGGACATCTTTGTCATTCTATTCTGATATGCCTTGAAGGGTTGCAATAATAGGGTCATACAAATCCACCACTGCGACCACAGAATTATTCCTTTCCAACTAACATGTTGCACAAAGTTGAACAAGTTTAGTTTTTCATTGCATGAAGTTGTATTTTCCATTTTAATTATTGCCGATTTTAAAACATGTTGCCTTTTAGGGATATTAAGAAATTTGTACGGACTCGATATTGTACCCATACTGATTCTAATGGCTGCTACTTCATAAGCACTAATGCAGTTAAGTTGAGGCTGTGTGCTGAGCAGGACATATAAAGCTGATGGTATTATTTCATTTGCATGTGCTTGGGCTCAATTTACTTTTCCTGACATTGACGTAGTTCCATCATACCCTTGACCATGAATTTTATTTATGTTTACATTTAATGAACACAACTTGTCCAATATCACCATTGCGATTCCTTTTCTGGTTACACACAATGGTACGAATTGTAGAAAGTTTTCCTTCACAGTGAAATTTTCTCTATCAACATAACGAACACGCAGTAATAATTGTTCTAAGCCTGATATGTTTGATGTCCCATCGGTGAGAATAGAGAAGCAGCTGGAGTTCTTTTACTGTATTCGGTTTCCGTATTCTATAATTTCATTCTGTATTCTAGGACTGATGTACTGCGCATTTTCAACACCACACGCCAACATATTTTTTAATACAGTAACTTCAAAAGCGAAGAAGTGCCCTGAAATTGCCATCATTTTCTTTTGTTTCTTGGTTGACCTCGACCTCTATTCGTCCCAAATCCCTTTGGCCTCACAGGATGATACATTGTTTCCCTCAAAACAAAATATTCTCAATATTCCTGTTCTCCAGTTTCTTTTGAGTTGTTGCAGTATTTATTATTAGCACATCTATAGACTTTTTCTTCTCACATGAATTTCGGTCAAAGTACCAGCTACCTCCAAACTTTCTTTGTGATAAAGACACTTCTCATGTTCTGAAAATCACTCAATAGCATCCTTCCAGTTGTCAGATTTCTCACTATAAAGTTAGCCTAAGGGTTGCTCGCCAGATCCAACACCATTTCTTGGAGCTAAATGTGGACAAAATTTACAAAAACCCCCTCCCTTAAATTCAGAATATGCAAGCCACTTCCAGCGGTAAAGCCATTTAAACTGATATTGCAGATTTCTCTTTCCTTTTGTTGGAAAAACAAACCCTGGATTTGGTTCCCAGAATTTCCAAGACATCCAGTTTTTTTCATTAGAAAAGTCTTTTCCTACATAATATCCTACCTTAGTAATTTCCTACTAATATCATAAGCGTGTGGTTCACTGGAACTTGAAGATGTTGAAGCTTCCGAAACCAGAACAATACACTTAACACTTCAAAATGATTCAGCGAACACATCAACATTATTGTGTAATGTCGAAGTGCATTCAATACCAGCTCAGTTTTCACAGGAGGGTGTGAAACTAGTTTCGGAAAAACGTTTGCGACAGCTAAGAAATATTTGGCAATGTGAAATTTTCACTAACATTATAACAATCACTACTGGCACGCGACGTTTTGCTAAAAAAATTGTAAAATTGAACTTTGAGGTGCTTATACATATTAAAGAACATGAAAGCATAATGTAAAGTTTCTATTTAAAAATATGAATTCCAAAATGCACAAAACGTTAAATGAATGTTCCACAACAAAATCTGCACTCAGACTAACGAGTGAATACCGCTCGACAATGTAAAGTTTCATGTATACACTGCTGCCACTCCAGGGCTGTCCCGACAATATGTTTCACAAGTAAGTTTATATGGTGCCGGCCTTATTTTATTACAAGTTGGTATTATTATCGAATCTTCTTAATAGGCGGCACGGCTTTTATTGTCTTTCCTCTCTTTCAGTAGACGAGTAGGGGTATATGTTTTAATACCCACCGCGGCAATGAGAGCACTGCCGCCTTCTCAGAATACTGAATGACGGCTAGCTACTATGTCGCACGTTAAGTGATCTACTGTACGTGCCGCAGCTCCAAGTACGAGGATCAAATTATTGAAGAAGGAAGAGCGGCGGACTGGATTTTTGTCTATAGATTTTGTTACTGACAGTGAGAAATTAGGGGAGAGAATACGATGGGTTTTTAAAAAGATACTCAAATATATGTGTAAATTTATAGCATGTTTATTTTATATAGGCCTAATACTAAAAAGTACTTAAACTTAGAAGGGATGGGTTCAAACCCGGTAACACCCCCTTGGGTACGCTCCTGATTACAATTGACATCTGAAGATTAATATACGTTTTAACTTGATTTCGTGAATACGAAAATTTAGTCACTGAAGCATTGAAAATAATAATTCCTTTCGCCAAGTCTTACCGATGTGAAAAAGGTGTTTGGTCTGTGGTTGCGCTAAAAACTAAATATAGGGGTATTCCATTTTAATTCAACAAATTTTCCAAAATTTTACTGCATTACTACTTTTGATTTTGATTATATATGGTATATGATAACTACCCACTTTGTAGTGGTGAAAAAATATTTTTTTTTATATTTAAAAACTAATATTGTATTGAAAAATAGACTATTTTCTAACAGGTAAAAACAGCCGTTTTCGTCACTTTTTCCATGAGCTGTAGCATTCTTACTTTACATCATACAGGGGGTCAAAAAGGGCTTTTTGGAAAACTTCATCTTAGTATACTCAAAACTCATTTTGTTACGTAACCAAATCTTCCAAAGTTTACTGAAGTTACGTTTACAATTTTTTATTTTTTTTCAAATTTTGGGCCCAAAATAAATAATGAAGGGCTTAGAGTAACAGGCCTGTGTTTTAATTTTAAACTCTTAGGTACTAGTAGTACTTATGAAAAACAATTGGACTGTTACAGTGTCCTTCATTAAAAAAATGGCCACCAAATACCAAATCGTACGATTTTGGAGCCCAAAAACCACATGTGCAACAGGTGGTACAAATCTAAATTTTTTACAGAATTAAGTACTTATTATATACTTTAAAACCATATAAAATTTATTTTGTTGCTCAAAAGGATTGACAAGTAATGAAGCCAACAAAACTGCTACAAACACTGTTCCTTCCAGCCGTAAATAACGTATCCAAAAATACTGATGTTATGTACTTTTTCGGATTATAAAAATTACAACTAAACTGATTAGAATGAATAAATTGATAATTAATAGATAATCAATTACAGAATGATAAACAATTCAAATACATTAACAAGTTGTTCAATTCACTTTTACCTTATTTTACTCCTGCTAATGGAAGATATGAATAAATCTTGCACCTTTCGATAAAAAACTTAATTAACATAATTTAGTGCTCCTGCCACTTTTTTACTGAGTAGAACTGATAAGTCCTCATTCATCTTTGGTGTAATGTTGTGTTCTCTTCCAGTAGTAGATACAAAAACCTCTTTAGACATGAGAATGTTTAAAATATTTTCCAGTTGAATTCATCTTTGATTATCACTCAATGATTTATGAATGAAGTACCAGGACCCTGCATATGGCAAATGTGTATTCAATATTCCTTTTCATTTTCATGTACTTTGACTTCAATGACTTCATCTAACCACCACTTTCCATTGTATATGCAGCAGATATAATTTTTTACATTTTGGTTTTGGTAAATCTATAAAGCAATCAGAAACACTAATGTCCTTGTGTACTGATACTAACTTATAGTTTCTGATTCAAAGGTCACCTGGGACTTTCAGAATACATTTCTGATTTGTTGGAAATAACTGTGAAAGGTTCTTGTTTCTGGGACTATTATGACTGCTTGATAACGAGAACTGCAGTATTCTTCAGTCTCTTGAACATCTTCATTAGAGCAAAAAATAAATGTTATATTTTTAATATTTTCTTTTCAATAACCGTATATTTCAGAAGGTGTAGAAATTTGATTATTAACTGTCCTTTGAAGGCTTGCTTTAATCACAGTCCTCTTTACAGTTCCACCAACACCATCACATGGTCCTTTTCCATGGTATGAGGCAAAAAAAAATGCCATTCAGCTGCGATTTCAAAATCTTCTTGATGGTAGCACAAATTTATAAAATTTTTTTGTTTTTATATTGGGCTGAGGAGCCATTAAAAAAATTGTTTAACTTGTGGTAACAGTGTTTTTACTTTATTTATAACTTGCTTTGGAAAGCAGAAGAAAGGTGTAGTATTGTGCTTCAAGTACTCACTAATCACATAGAGCTTTGGCTTTGTAATTTCCCTTCTTTTTTAAAATATATGAGAAATGGATGTACTGTAGCTTAGGTTTTTGACCAGTGATATGACTGGACTTCATCCTGTATCACAAAAAGAAAAATTTAGAGAGAAGTCTATCATTACAATACATTCACCCTCCAACAAGTTTTCCTTTTTAACGTTGAGGGAATTAGCTTGTTTCTTTGTAACAAAATTATGTCTTTTTAGATTATTAAATCTAAAATTTTAAATTTTTAAATCTTTTTAAATTTTCAGAAAGTTTATCCAAGTACTCTTGAAATAGAAGAATTTGAGTAGTTAGTTCACAATGGTCAACAGAAATCCACCGTTTGAATTAATTTCAGAATCAAAATCATCCCAGCTCTTTCAGTAATCTAAGTACTTCATTAGTGCCTGGACATTTTTCACACTGGGTCAGCATGCACCTTTTATTTTCTATACCACATATCATGGTAGAAAGGAGAATTTTATAGTCAAATTTCATTTTAAGAGCAGATAACATAAGTTTTACATTTTGGTGAGCGACACACACACGCATGCCCACAGAAAGAGAGAGAGAGAGTGTACCTGACCCACCAGCCAGAACACAAAATTTAGGTCTTAAATCAGAAAATTTTGAAAAACCAATTTTTAAATTATGTTTTTCTTTGAAACCTGTGTATAATTATTTTAAGTTACATAAGATAAGCCTTTTTTGAATATTAATTTTCTTCCAGTCAGGTTGTCTTACAGAAACACAACCCTTCTTGTCTGGCTTCTTGTTTGGCTGTGCTCATCTTTATGGTAAAATTCTTGGACACATTTAATAACATTTTCATCAATTATGTATGTGACTGGTTTCTTTTTGTCGATTTGTGGCAAAATTCCACTTGTTTTAACTAACTGTTTGGCTTGACAGGTTAAATACTAACTAACACTAAATTCATTTTGAATTTTTTGAATGTTCCAGCTGCTTGGTAATAAACTTAAAATAATAATGATTTCCTGGGTTGATGTAACTGTTTTCATTTTATCCTTTATTTTAATGATTAATTTTTCATATTCTCTACCTAAATCAGCATAATTTTGTGGTATAAAACTAGTTTCTTCTGTAGAAATATTTAAATCAAAGGAATCATTTAATTTACTGGTAACTGACTCGGCTATTTTTGTAACTTTATTTTTTAAAATTGGTTCCTTTAGGCTGCTCGATAATTTTTTAACCTTAACAGGAGGAAATGCCAAGTGCTGAAAAACTTTATTCACCAACTCAACTATAACACACTGACGCTCAAATATAGACATTCTGGTTCGCTTTCTGTATCATCTTGTGGTTTTTGTATTTTATTTAAGCATTTTGTACATAGTGCTCTGCCTGGAATTAATTTTAAATTTGGATTGCTTGTTGAAAGTGTCAAAGATATTTCTCGAAGAAATTTCTTAACCGGTTTAGTATGATAGCTAAATTGGTCAGAGCAACTTATCCCATTAATATGAAAACATTTATTTATCTAAATATTAAGTTTTATGAAAAGTACAGATATTTTTTGTTTCAGTACATCCACTTCTTAAAAGATATCAATGTTATATGCTGTTCAGTAAACTCTAAAATATTGTGCAATACTGAAGATCTATTGTAAGTCAATTTGTGACATACTGTTTCAGTGTGAATGCCAATTGAACATTCCATAGACCATTTTTATAAAATGCAATGGTTCTTACAATAACACATAGTATAAACTATAAAACTACCAACTGCACCTCACTCTGTCTTATCCCAGTTTCTCTACAGTTAAAATAAAAATTTCTCTAATTAATAAAATTAAAAATAAAAGATATCACATAAAAGAGAAGTTCACTTTTAATAAAATTACTTCATAAACAAGTGCAAATTACCTAATCACAGTATTAACACTAGCAACAATAAAACATATCACATTGAAATCAAAACAGTAACTGAGCCTTCTACAATGTTTACATTCAGGATTATACAAACATTCATGTTAATACACGTCTATTCACTTTCGTGTTTAAACATGAGTTTGTATGTGTGTGAGTCATAACACTTTAAGTAACAAACTATCTAGAATATAAGCTATCTCACTCATTACAGACATATCAAAATATTTTGTATAATAGACCTACATTATTATCCGAAGGTATACATGCTGTGGATTTTTTGGATACATTGTTCACAGTTAGAAGGAATGGTGTTTTTTAGCAGGTTTGATGGCTTCATTACTTGTCAACCCCCATTGAGTAACAAAATACGTTTATACGGTTTTAAAGTACATAGAATTACTTACTGCTGTAAAAATTTCAGATTTTTGCCACCTGTCCCACATGTGATTTTTGGGCCCCAAAAATAAGGGATTTTCAAAATCGTATGATTTGGTGGCCATTTCTTTTAATGAAAGACACTCGATAACAGTCCAATTTTTTATTATAAGTACTACTAGTACCTAAGAGTTAAAAGGTAAAAAACAGGTCTCTTACCCTAAGCCCTTCATTATTTATTTTGGGCCCAAAATTTTAAAATACAACAATTTTTAAACATAACTTTAGTAAACATTACAAGATTTAGTTATTTAACAAAATCAATTTTGAATACACTTAAATGATGGTCCATCTTTACTCTTTCCAAAATGCCCTTTATGACCTCTGTATGATGTAAAATAAGACTTCTACAGCTCATGGAAAAAGTGACAAAAATGGCTGCTTTTACCTGTTGGCAAGTTAGAAGATAGTCTATTACTCAAATATTTTTAATAATTACTTAAAAATATTTAAAAAATATATTTTTGGCTACTACAAGATGGGTAGTTATCATATACCAAATAAAATCAAAATCAAAAATAGTGATGCAGTAAAATTTTTGAAAATTTGTTGAATTAAAATGGAATACCCATAGGATTAGACTATAGGAATAGTCTTTTACCACTTGAAAACAATTTTCTTTTGTATGTTCCTAATATAGATTCACGAATGCAGAAACGTTTATGAAAAACAAATGCAACCATCTCATTTAATTTTTTTTTACACATGTACTTAAAATGAAAGTAAAATGTTTATAATAAATTACTTTTTTCACATACAATGATTTCATTATTGCTTATATGTAAAGTTGTAGGCTAATTTCAAGTCCCCCTTGGGGATCGAGACCATCAGGTTGAAAAACTGCCATAATACTTGAAGAAGAGGAAAAAGAGAACTGAAAAAGAATATGCTTCACTTTATAAAGAATTTACTGCTGACAACGATAATTTTTTTTAATACATTAAAAAGTCTTATTATATATTCAATTTATTGCTAATTAAAATAGAACCTCATCAGAAAAAAACAACATATCCACTGGAGACTAGCAATACCACCAGTGAGCAAAATAAATATTTTTCAATATTCACATTTAAAAGAGTGAACTCATTTGTGTAACCAGGTAACAATCTACAGATAATTGTAATTTAAAAACTGATGTTTCTATTACTCTACCATTTACACTTATCTCCTTATAAATGCTTCAGATATTATTCTTATTAATAATCCTATTTAATATAAATGCTATTTACAATAATATAATTTTCATAAACAGAATAGAATACATTAAAAAAAATCGTTTTTATTAGTAAAAAATTCAGAACAAGATTTGTGTTATAATAAATCAAAATTCTTAGTTTAAGTAAACAAGTCAACTAACTTATAAAATTTTCACTTCACAAATAGAGGCATTTTTTTAATGTAAATTAAGATGGGTTGTATTCTTCTAAATAATGCTCCAAAGTAAAATTGTCCAAATTGGTCTGGTACTTGAATTCACCATAGACTAGGAATGTTGCACATAGTTCTGTGATTTCAAAGTTTTAGGGTGAACTGTAGTAGTATTTGTTATAGGATACTGCTCTCTAGTTCCATCATCTGTCATTCATATTTATTAACAGTATTTTGAATGTAGTAAGTAAATAAAGTAACTTGTAATGTAGACTTGTAAAATAAAATAATTTGTAATGTACGCAAAAATAAAATACTTTAAGAGTACAAAACTATTTAGGTAAATGTACCCACTGTAAACAAAAAGATAATAACGTTAGCATACACTACTACGGCAGTGAAAACCGAAAAATATTATTGGGTACTAACTTATTTTAGCTGTCTGCACATGTTCTAAGCACTTGTAACATGGTGTGGTACTGTATTACAGGGCAGTTTGAGCATGTACACTACTACAAAACAAGGTAACAATATTTTTCATTACTAGCAGAAACATTTTTTTATTAATGGAGGAATTTCATTGTATCGTTAAAATATGCCACTGTTGTGTGTGAATAAACCCTTTAATCTGATATCTCAGAACAGAAGCACTACAGGGAGCGACATCGGTATAATAAGCAGAATTTCAATTCTTATCATAAACAGAAATATTCTTCATGCATTCATCTGGAAGTTAATTTACTCCATTTTTATTGTTAATGACAAAACCAATTTATAGAATTCAAATATCAAATATGGGAAATTTAATTTGTAAGGTTATTTATTCTAACAGTTATGTTTTAATTGGTAGTTTTGTTTTTTATAAATAATTTATTAATACATTTTTAAATATATATATTTATTAAACTAAATAAAGGTTAAAATAAAATCCAAAGATATGGTAAAAATTTAAAGAATAAGGAAGAAAAATTAATTTAAAGATAATAAGTTTGACTTATATTTGAGATGGTGTCTACGATTTAGTAATTGAGTAATCAGCCCATCAATAACTTTTACCATATGAAATTGAAAATAACTTTTTAAGCAAAAAACCCCAAAGAAGTTATTAGAGCACAAACATCAGGAAAAGCTTAAAGTCTATAAAAAAAAATCTACTTTTTAAACACCGCATAAAAAAGGAATTAAATATTTTTCATAAAAATTTAACCAGCCAAGGAAAATAAAGTAAGAAAAATTGTAGCATGTTGTAAAATAATCAAAAATAAAAATTTTTATTAATATAAGAGTACATTCTTCCTTAAATGATTTACCAATATGTTGTTAGAGTAGAAAAATAAAAAAAATAAAATAATATCCAGAGAGCAGTATAAGAGACAAAACATGAATTAACGGTAAAAAACAATACAGCAAAATACACAACTATATCTCACAATTATTATTGATATGAAAAATATCAATCCAGACCAGGATTTAAACCTCACACCTTCTTTTGATAAAATAATTTACAAGAAATTTAATTATTTTTTATTTTTATTAAACGATTATGTATTATTCATCATACACATTTTTTTATTTAATTCTTATAAGTGCTTTAGGTAATCAAGGTTGGGTAGTTCTAAGAAATACTTAATTACTTTTTTTTTGGGGGGGATGAGCACTAGAGAGGTTACTGTAATTTGGTTTTTGGCAAGTGTAAAAGTAGTAATTTTTTACAGTTATTAGAACAAGAAAGACTTAGAAAAATCTGAACTAAAATCACAAAAGAACCTTTGTTATGTATAAATTATCATGTTGTTATTGTAACTACAATTTGTTCCAGACAGTAAATATTACACAATCACCAGCACAGAATTATTTCATTATTAATTACAATTAACTGGTACTGTACTTCTAAATGAATCCAAATCAAAGTTTTATAAACATTTTTCTTTGTTTAAGAAATATATTACATACTTTATATAAAGAACTAAATTGAAAATCAATTCAGAATTGTCATATGATATAAAAAAATAAATAAATAATAAAATATAATATATATTTATAATGATCATAAAAAAAAATTTTCAAAAAGAATTGTCAGACTGCAATAGAAAGGTACGAAAAAAAATCACAATTATTTACATCACTTACTGCTCTCATATTTCAAACATTTATATTTATCACTACAATTTGTAAATAATAATAAAAAATAAATGATAAAAGAAACCTTATCTAATTTTTTTTATATACTTAACAATGAAATGTTAAGTAGCTGATATAATTTGGTATAAAAATAATACATTACGTAAACTAATATGAATGTAACAGATATTACTTCAAACGTGATATAATAATGGTAATAATAACATAAACATATTATACAACAAACATACAACTGTTTTTCTCTTCACTAGCTCACTTTTCTAGAATTCTTTCCAGTCTCGAGCTAGTTTACTTTTGGTGATCTTTTATGGCCTGACGCCCTTCCTAATCAAGTACACAGTTTTAAATACTAGTTACTTTAAATGTAAATATATGGTCATCTGCCCATTGAATAGGTTATTTCCCTAATTACTTATAACTTGTACAGGAATCAACAATTTAATTAACTGGAAAAAAGGTGAAATTGTAGAACATAAAATTAAAAACATGGAAATTTTTTTTCTTACAACAGAGTAGTAAGAAATTATAACTAGTACTAGCATGGTAAATTACTGTAAAAAAAAAAAAATCCATAAAATAATAAACATCTTTGACATTGAAAAGTTAACTAAACTGAGGTTGACTACCGCTACTGAGTTTCATTTAGATCATTTCAAGAAATGATTTAAATGAAACATGGAATAAGCTACTGAAAATATGTTAGTTTCATTGAAAATAAGTAAATAGTAAGAAATTAGTTTAATTTATATTACTGTAACTAAATCAATATTTGCAATTAACCAAATTGAAAAATTGTATACTTTATTTTTCATTTTTTTAGCTTACTGATATTCACTCACTTCTCCTTCATTTAGTTGGGGAAAAAATATCAATTTTATAGCTTTGTTTTCTTAAACTTTCTTATTTAATCAGTTTTATCTAGCGTTATCTTTTTACTCTGTTTTATATGCATTCACTGTATGTGGGGCCATAAAATTAAAAATGATTACAAATAGTTGGTTTTTAATCTTTTTATTTTTTTCCCATTAATAAACATGGGTCATCATACTGTTAAATAATAAAATATTTAAAAAAAAATATTTATTTATTCAGTTTTGCTACATTATTAATATAAATAAATAGCAATGCAATTATGTCAATATCATATTCAGCATGGACTGTTTCACGTTTATCATGTTTACTTTTTAAAAATAAATTTAGAATTTTGCTTTACATATTCACATTGATATAGATAATAATTATAATACATACAGATAAATTAAATGAAACACAAAAATGGAGTAAAAATTAAAAATAAACATCATGGATTTATTTTTTTATATATTTAGTAAAATAATATTAAAAATTCCGTATTTTTAAATAAATAAAATGAATAAGTCATTAAAATTTATGAAATAAAATAAATAAATCTTACCTGAACCTATAACATGACCCAATGTTTAAACTGATATATTCCATCACTTCTTTTAATCGTTAAACAAAAACCTGAAAGAAGCATAATAAGTTAAATAATTAAATGATGACATGCAACGTTAATTTTATAATGAGGCATAAAAACCTACTGTCAAACGTCAAACCATTACTCACAAATCAAATCGCTACCACTGCAGTGGATAGTGAAAATATACAGATGACTTCAAATATATTGACATAACAATGCAGCCAACACACGCTGTAATCTAATATGCTATAATATTAACGGTAATAGCTTAATCCACTGTTCTATCCAATCCTACTATTTCAGTTTTGCTGTTCTAGGAAACTTATTTTAATTGATGATATCCATTTTATAGTATTCATTTAAAATAAATGTGTGTGTTCCATAATAGTACTTATTAGATTATCTTATCTCGTGTTAGATAATTTATTTTGGTTAGTAACGTAAAATGGCGACAACGACAAATGGTAATGGAAATCTAGTTGATGAGTTTGAAGAAGCTTTCCAGGTATAGTTTGGTGATTGTATATAGTTCAAGTTTATTGTATTTTACTTGTATAATTATTACAATCCTTTTAAGCAGGTCTTTCATTTATAGTATTCCTTGCGTAAAATGTTTGATAAAGCTAACATAACCTCTCTTAATGTTTTGCGAATTATTTCACATACATGTTACTCTGTACATGTTAATTACATGTTATTCCTGTTTTACAGTCATCTTTATTTTTTCTATAATGTTTTATAGTTGGATTTGTCTATTTAATTTTTTTCTTAGATTAAATTATTTTTAGAAATGTACTATCAAAGAACATATCAGTTAGCCGGCTTTTTTTTAAATAATTTTTTCGAATGCATATTAAAAAAAGAGTAATTTAATTTGAAAGGTGAACCGCTGCATATTCTTGTATTGTACTTAGTAAAATAAATTAATACTTACAGGTTAAATTATTTTTAAAGATTATGAACAGATAAAATTTATTTAGATGTAAATGATCATTAAATTACTTAAAACTAAGGTGCACTAGTCAGTTAGGTGAATTATTAACTGAGATAAGTAGGTGGTTAAACATAATCAACTAAATCACTAAAGTGGAAAGATGCTTTCCACTTTATAAATATATCTGCCCCACCACATTTTAATAGAAATATATGGAAAAGTTGAATTGTCAAAACATAAAATAGTAAAAAGGCATTAAAAAATTATGTTGGCTGTGTTGCATAAGCAAATAAATTGAACAGCCTTTAAAATCAATTTCATTGGAGTTAATAGATGAATTGTTTTGACTGGATATTTTTTCTTGATGTAATTGCAGTAAGAAACTGGTAATTCTGTTAATTTTAACTGCGTAACTGAATGGCCAGTCATACCCTTTTTTTTTCCTGTTAGCCTTCACGAATCACCATCAGGTATTTCTTAAGAAGATGAATGAGGATGATATGTAAGAGTGTAAGTAAAGTGTAGTCTTGTACAATCTCAGTCGACCATTTCTGTGATGTGTGGTTAATTAAAACCCATCCACCAAAGAACACAAGTATCCATGATCTACTATTCAAATCTGTATAAAAGTAACTGCCTTTACTAGGATTTGAACATTGGAACTCTCAACTTCAAAATCAGCTGAATTGCAAAGACACGTTTACCACTAGACCAATCTGATGGGTTAAATGAAGAAAATTATCCCAACACAAAATTTTTGTTGTTAAAAGAACCATTGATCCAGTTGGTAGTTACTGTTAAATACATTTTGGAAATAGCCATAAAAAGCAAACTAAGCATAATTCTGATGTTATAATTTTCATCAAAATTATCATTTCCAAGTAAACACAACTTCAAAATAAGCAACATTTTTTTTTTAAATTATGAAATCTTTGACTTAATATCTTAATAGTTGTATGCTCTTAAGTATACTTAGTAAGAGCAATTCCAGACATTCATTTTTAGGAATCAAAAGATATTCAAGTAAAATATAAAATTATAAATAAGTGATCATTAGTTATAAATAAGGTTAAACTCTGTTATATGCTTAGCAGATATTGTACTATGTTTAGACATTGTTGGTGAAGTATAAGTTTCTCAGGACTCATTAGATGACATTAATACTTTACATTAGCTCACTATAGCCATAATATAATTGTGTTGGGCATATAATGGAGTTCATTTTCCTATTATTATGTATGAAATTAGAACATATAAATTTAAACATTAAACTCCTGGCATTTAATATTTTAGTTTAATTAAACAATGTTAGCAAGCGTTACGTTATGTTGATATTGCACAAAGATCAGTACACAAAGATCATTAGTTATCTTACCTAAAATTTTATCATAAGCTTGAATTAACAGTGATTCATTACTAGACAGCTAATGGCAACTAGTGGAGATTTGCAAAACAGATTTGATTGTAGCAAACTTAGTATAATGTCTGGTGGGAATATAATGAAGTTTAATCGAAAATAATTATATTTGTTTCCTGAAAAATAAATTTTTAGCTTAAAAAAATAAAACTTCACAGTATCAATCTTGATTTATGTTATGGGAGGAAAAAAGTACCACAAAGGCAACAGTAAGCAACCAGCTGTGCTGAGTAAAACATGAATATTAATTTTAAGCTAAGGTGAAGAGAAATATGTTGTATTTTAATAGGAATTATGAAACGCTTTTATTTACAAGCAGTTAAGCTGTTAGGCTCATGAGAAAGTATCCAAATGAGATATAAAACATTCAGTCAGCCTCCTTATGAAGGTCTGCATGTGTATTTTAGTATGCTAGAATATTATTTAACTGGTCCTTGATAAATAAGACATCAAAACTGATAGATGAGCCTTCCATCTTTTATGGTATTTTCTTGCCAAAGTAAGTCAGGTCTGTACTTTAAGTAAAATTAATTTTTTTTTACTTATTTTACTTTTTTTAATATGTTGACTGTTGTTTATTTATCCCTCACCAGAGTAATTACATGCCTATTCCCAGTTGAAGCTACCATAATTTCCATTTTTATAATGAGATAAATTTTTTAGCATGTAAAAAGAAAACTCTTAGCATCTTAACCCAGAACCTATTATGGTGGTAAGATTGGCTTTTTAACAATATTCATTTATTTTTTTTATGGTTTTGATTTATTATTAGCCTGCATTTGTCATTTTCTTGTAAAATGTGAAACTGGTAAATAAATAAATATTTATTGTAATTTCATTTTCAGTCATGCCTAAATGTTCTTACAAAAGAAGAAGCTTTACCATCTATGGATAAAGATGAAATCAAAGTCGAAGTTGACCATACTATTCTCAGATTCATTGATCTTGCTAGGCAGATGGAAGCTTTTTTCTTACAGAAAAGATTCCTTCTGTCTGCTTTAAAGCCTGAATTAATTGTTAAAGAGGTAAGTTTAATTTAAAAAGAAGATTAGTGTTGTTATAGATATATTTTTGTCAGGGTTACTTAGTAGTAAGTTATTACAAGTTGTGCCACATGCACTACTGCATTGTACGTTTACATTGTGTATTAATCTTTTTTTAATTTTAGATTAAACCAAGGTTTAGATAACTAAGGTTGATTAATTTTACCATCAGTTGATAGTAATAATATTCAATAAAAAAAAAAAAAAATTGCTCATTTTACCATAAAAAACAAGTATTTTCCCTAAATGTTTGAAAAAACATTTTATACAGCAATTTAACATAAAAAAAAACGTTTTGTAGTTTTTACATTTCCAGCCACCATTTTAGAAAATTTATCTGAGGGATTAAAATATTATTTTAAAAAATAAGTAAGTAACTTATTTTTTTAAATAACATTTTGTAATATTTTTTTATTTATAATTCATTGAATGAGGTTGGTTTTGATAATTTATTTTTTTCTACATGAGTAGATATATATTTGCATACATAAATACAGATATTAGCTCAGAAGGACCCTCAAGGGAAGGTTCTAGAAGGGAGGTTCTAGAACTTCTGCTACTACTTTTTTTTTAGTGGGTTTCCAAAGAATTTGTAGAAATCGCTTCTGCACCCCATCAGATTTTCTAAGAAATTGTCATAGAAAGGGGGGTCCAACTTTTCTTTATATTTAGAAGTCTCCGGAACACAATTCTGCAATGTTTATGTATGTATCTATATATTTGTAAATTTTTTTGTTCGCTCTATCGAACACAAATCTTTACAGATTTTGATGAAACATGGTGGGGTGATGTAAATCTATTGGGAATATATCAGTTTTGATTTTCAAGTGAATCTGTTTACAGGAACAGGATTAAGAGATAAAAAATGGGGGTTTTGGGTACATTTTCAGCTTTTTCCGTTCTACTGGGAGCAATTTTTAACAAATTTTGGTGAAACTTGTTTGGATGATGTAAACCTAATAGAATTAGAAACATATTTATTTTCAAGGGAATCTATTCCCAGGAACTGGATGGAGTTAAAGGCAAAAAACTGGGATTTGGTGTGTTTTAATGTTGCAGCTTGAAGGGTGACTAGAAAGCCAAAATCAGATTTTTGCAAGCTAGTTTTGCTGTAGTACTTCAGTTTCAAAATAATCCAAAATGTGATCTGGTATGAAGGAAAGGGGTTGGTGTCAAAAAAATGAGTTTTGAAATTTTAATCATTTTGGGTCAATTTCTTTTTTGAACTGTATCTTTTTTGTGAGCATGGTTCCAAAACCACACAAATTATGGGTAACAGTACCTGAGTGGGTTGGCAAATAGCAGTGTTAAGCGATTGATGCAGTCATAACTCAACAACTATGTGAAAAGTAGGAAAATAAACAAATATAAAAGTATAGTCAGCTCCCTTTTATTCACAATAATAACCAGCAGTAGGATTACAAATAATCCAAAATCGTACCAAAATCGCGGTTGACCCAAAAATAATATTAAAGTAATATATATTAAAATGACCTAATATTGTACTGCAGTACAGCATATATTAAGGTATTAAGTATATATTAAGATAAAATGTGTTACATTACACTACACTATTACATACCTGGTAAAGTAATATCTAGAAGTTTTTGTCACTAAGTTTTTCTTTGTCATTAATATTATACATAAATAGATTGAACATGTACTTGTGTATGTCTTATGTAATGCATTAACAAACATTAATTAAAATTAGAATGGCTATTATAAAAAAAAAATAAATAAATTATGTAGATTTTACGCTTTCAGTTGTATTTTTTATTTTTTTTTAAATAAGATACGATTGATTGTTGTTTTAGTGACTGAAAACACTTTATTTTAACTGAACTTCATAGTTTTTTCTGGGTGAAAAACGCTTTCATGTTGTCATCACCCAGGCACAATATATTTGTAGTAAAAAATAAATTTTAAAAATGGATTATTATAAACTAAAAACACAAACACAAAACACATTTTCAAAGTAGAAAGCCTGTAATGCATTCTAAAAGTAAAATAAAAACACAAAGATATATCACATTATACATCTCAAAATAATAAAATTATCATTTGCTTTACAGCAAATAGTATGAATAATTGAAACACACTGCAGTAATTTATGTATTTGAATGTAAATGGTTGGTCCTAAGTAATCGTAAAATATAAGATAACATTTCATTACCCCATAGAATAGTTTGCATATTAGTCCCTAGTTTAAACGTACGATGCAGTGCCACAATAACGGATACAATCCACAAGGATTTGGAGCACTGTTATTGCAGCAAGCACAAACATAGTGCATCTATTTGAGTCAGATATCCATGAGTGAGTCTAGCATGCCCTACTCGCAAACGGCAGATAATAACCTTCTATTGATGGTTATTTCTGAGGAGGAGCACCACGGTGTTCTTAATTGGGTGAAGTTTATTGTTCATGGTAGCATTTCATTCACTTTGGCACTAATCATGAACCACCCGTTTCAGGAAACAGACAAGATTGTTCGAAGTGATGCAATTGGTGAAAGGAGGCTGGAAAGAAGCCTCCTTTTCCGCATTATCAGCATGCTCATTGCCTGAAATCCCAATATGGCTGGGGATCCAGCAGAAGCTCACAGTTTTAAGGTGGTTCATTTGCAAAATAACATGCTGAATCTCACAGACTACAGGGTGTCTGGACACGTCAGTAATTGCCTGTAAAGTACACATGGAATCAGAGCAAACAAGTATATGTCAAAATGTTGTGTTAATTATATATGTAGTTTGTGTAGCACAATATCACTCAATGAACTATCATCCTATCATATTCACAATGAAATATAGTACAGCATTATCAGATTCAAAACAAGTGCAATTCAAGCAGCAGATGAGTGAAGGAGTAAAACCTATCACAGAATGATAACAAAACATTTTTAACTTCTTTATACATTTTTAAAACTTTATTTTTTTTCAGAGAGGCATCGCAGTTAAACTGGTTGTAGATAATTGGGAGTTGACTGTATAATGTATTTATTGGATAATACACAGTATTTTTCATTATTATAAAAGAACACATTCTACTAACATAACATGAAATACTAAAAAACACAGAAAGCAATATTATTTTTAAAAATCATTACAGCATCAACAAATCAATTAACAACAAATTGCACTCAAATGATGCTCTGGTACACTTACCAGAGCACTCAAATGATTACAATTATTTGAGTTCTTTGGTGCACTTGTCCTTTTTCTTCAAGTTCTACACCATTCTCTTAGCCTCAATACCTCGTAATCTCACATCCTTAATTATTTCCATCATTTGGTTTGTTCTAAACTCACCTCCATTATCTACCTCAACCAGTTCACTATTATACATGTGGATCACCACAGAGGAGGAGAGGCTTATATCTCTGTAGTTTCTGCTTACCATTGTGTCCTTCCTTTTGTGGATGGGTTTCGCAGTATTATTTTCTCACTCATTTGTTGTCCAATTCCTTACTTCACACCTTCTCAACACTACATATACATCCATCTAATCACTCTTTTCTTTTATATTTAATCATTTTATCGTATTGTGTTGTCTTATTCCATATACTTGATCATAACTTCGCAAACTCCTCCGCCTCCATATTCCTACATATGTTACTGTTATCCACTCCACAGGAAAGTAATTCATGCCTAATTCTGTGGAAGACTGATACTGAAATATTTACAACAGTCAGACCTCGCTCATCTCACTACCACATGTCTTAAATAAAAGAAAAGTACAAATAAATAACCTAGAACTTCTTTTAGTAAATTTAATGTCATTTTCAATGTTAATCATTGTCGATCACATTATCAACTTCTTCAGACAGTTATTTTGGGATACTCTGAATTTAATGTCATTGTCTATAAAAAATCAATTTGTATTATAACTAAAAACAGATCAGTCTTGATAGTAACATTAAACAGAATTATAACTGTTTACATATATAATAAATGAAAAGTTGTTATTCATTCAATTAATCTATTTTCTGGTAAGTTGTGAATAGTGAAAAATTATTTCCAGTTTTTGAAACTGTATACACAACATCAAAAAGACACCTGTGCCTATAGCACGGGTGAACGTGTGACAGGGGATTCTAGTAAATTGGAATTATTCAGGATTTCAGTGATTATTAAGAAATATTGTCTTCACAAAAATAAATTATTGAGCATCAACAGGTGCTCGTGGATTTGTTTCTTCAGGTCTTTTTTATTTAATTGGTATTATTTATAATCGTTTGGGAAGTCGAAGATAAGTAAAGATCTAAAAAAGGAAATGCGTGATTTTCCTGAAACTAAGTCAACAAACATGGAAATTGACAATTTATGCAAATATTGTCTTGAAATTATGGATATGCTTCTCAAAGTATTGGTGAAAATTTGTCGATTTACAGAAGTTTTTGGGAAGAATTTTGTATAGTAGTTGATTGGGGGGGGGGGGGGTGATGGTAGACAATGCACAGATTAAAAATAGTTTTTTCAAAAATTAATAAATTGGCTTATGAAATTCATAACTTTTACAACTTTTGAATTTTCAAAAACATTGGAAAGTTATTTATTGTGGACAATTTTATAAAAAAAAAAAAAAAATATATATATATATATATATATATAGTGTCAGTTATGAGATAGTTTCATGCTTCTCTCTCCAGCCTCCACATTTTTCCTTCTGCTAGTCATAATTGTTGTTAATTTCTTATTGCAAATAACACATTTATTGATAACTATTATTAATTCTTAAAATCCATGTTCAGGGTGTGGCAGAACCGATTAAGCAGTTTTGAGGAGTTAGAAAAAACTAGTATGGGTATATAGAGAAAACGATTTTTTTTTTCTAAATTACAGTACATACCATTTAATAATCATTAAGTTTTTAAAATAATGTCCTCAAGATGGCTGCTGTTAGCAGCATCTCACTGCTGGAGATGTTTTCTGAAGTTTTGTACTGCTCATTCACACATATCCCGGAATATGAGTTAACTTCTTCAATAATCAGCTCCCTTTGTTCAGGTAGGGTGTGAAGGTGATGTTTAAACACCCTTTCCTTCAGATATTCCAAAGAAATAAATCACAAATGCTCAAATTGGGTGACCAAGCAGACCACCTCACATCCTCTTAAAGTGGCCAGACATCCAGGAAAAGTTTATCTCAAAGTATTGAGTGAATTTCGGGTCGTGTGAGCTGTAGCCCCACCCTGTTGTAACAAGTCCCATAATCCATCTTCAACAATTTTTTTCATTCTGGGCTGCAGAAAAATTTGACAATGGTGAGACATAATGTTTGGAATCCATGGTCACCTCATTCTCCTCAAAGAAGTATGGACCTATCATACCAAATTGTGAACAGCGCATTGTTTCACTCCATAGGGGGACAGAATGGTCTTTTGTGAATAATTCAGTGGTTATTTTCAGCCCAGTAGTGGAAATTTTGCTTTTTCATGGCCCCACTGAAGTGAAAATGAATGTTCTTTGTTGCTACTGAAGAAAGCTGCCTCTGGAGTGATCTGTGCAAGCATTTGCTCACACAGATTTTGCGGTTGGTGTAAGTCTGCTGTGCTCGCTCAACCTTGAGACAGTTTTGAAGGGTTGAAAATTCATATCAAATTGCAGAATCCTCAAATTGTGTTCTGGTATTCCCAAGGCAACCAGCATTCCTCTGAGCAGAACGTCTTTGCGATTGCTCAGTTGCTGCTCACACCAACTGTACATTTTCTGGTGTTGTGATGGACCTGCGTCAGCCATGTGTACCTCTTCTTAATGTGCCACCCATTTCTTCCAACTGCCAAACCCAGGAATAAATTGTATTCACATTAGGAATGGCATTGTTGCACAGAATGTTGAACTGTTGCAGAAAAGCTGTTTGCGTTGCTATCACAGATCACTTGTTTTCAAAACACATACACACGGAAAAGTCACAATGTGCTCCAGTCCAAGCCATGTTGGCTACTGAAATGAGTCACTGACAGAAGAGAGGAAGACCATGTGCTCCTGCCTACCCCCCACCTCCGCCTGAGCATTGAACCCCTCCTAACCACCCAGTCGGTTCTGCCACGCCTTGTATTTACAGAATCAGCATCTGAATTATATAGTTTTTATTTATGATGTTTTTTTTTCATAAGTGACATATTGATAGTTACTCAGAATGATAGTTGTTAAAAAGTAGTGGTAGTAACATATTATCTAAAAATTACAATTGCTGTAGATACTTTCAGTATAATTTCATTGTTAGTCAATCAGTCAGTCAATCACTGCAGTCTACGCAGTGATGTGATGAATGTTAGATCCCCACTCCTCAGACTTCTTGAAGTTTAGCAGGTGATATAACCTGTGTTATTGGAGTATTAACTTATGAATGTATTCTCCATCAGAAATAATGCTAATACACAATGGATCTTTGTTAGACAGTTCTTCTATGAAGTGTTTACAGCGGTAAACATTTTGGTGAATAAAACTACTAATAAATGTAAAGCTTACATCATATTTTATATAAATATTATTCCATTTAATAAATTAAATTGTCACTAATAACTATCTGTGTTAAATATGATACAGATAAAATGTACTATAGAATTATATGCAGCAATAATAGAAACAACAGTTATATTTATTTTACTTATTTACTTTGTAATACTGATAGCATTACCACACTATTATTTGTGTTGAGTGATTTATGTATTAATAATACTGTTTTTTTTTTATTTATAGTACCAAATGTATTATGGTTGATAAGTAGGTATGTTTGTATATGTGTATTCATTTAATTTTTCATTTACTTCAACAGTTACTGTTAACATTTTTGTATTTTCAGATATAAAAATATTAGAAGGAAGAAGGTCATTCTAATATTATAGCATATTAATTATATTTTTATTTTTGCTTTCTACTTTTAAGTAAGTACCCACGCATGTGCACACACACACATATATATAAATAATTTTTCTAAAGTCTATCTTTTCAAGACCCATATCATCTCTGTACTAATAATTATTGTATAGAATAGATTCAACTTGATCTACACAAGTACAGAATTGAGTAGTAAAATAAAATTATACTCGCCCTATTTTTTTATACCATCTGTACAAAACTGCTTTCACAATAACCCCATGTTCAGTTGTAGATATTTTCTTTTTAGTAAAATATTTAGAGTTAAATTACATATTAAACTCAAAATTAAAATATAATAGATTAAAATATGTAAAAAATTAAATTTAAAAACTTAAAAAAATTATTAAAGAAACAATAAAAATGTTAAAATTGTTAAGATATTGCATCAAGTATTATAAAATTAAATAAATAAGGTAAAATATAATAATCAATGCTAGAGGAACATCTTCAAGCAGCTGTGGCAATTTTTTTTGAAGAAAGTGCAAGTAAACTTCAGCATTTAAGTGGCCAGGTAATATGAATGTTGCAGACAGCAGATTGTGAAGAAGGCTGCACTATACATCAACGCTAAATTGTTGTTGAAAATTGCCTTCTACCGTTTCATGAGGATTTACTTCATTGTGTGAGTTGTTGATGCCATCTCAAATGAAATTTGCCTCATAAGTAAACAAAGCATACTTGTAGAGATGTCAATTTTTATTCCACCAGTTGCAGAACTCCAAGCAAAGCTGACCAGCTCCTGGGCATAGAATTTGAACTGGTTGTTTATGATGAGGATAAATCTTGTTTTGTTTAATTGTCCTCCAAACCATCAAATGAGAAACTCCGATCCACTTAGAAAGACGTCATGTGCTGACGCCTGGACTGTGCTGAACTGCGTTAATAATAATTTCATCAATAACAGCGTCTTGCTGGATAGATTGTTTGTAGCATACGAATAATAGGTAGTGAACCTGTTTCCTGAAGATTGTGAATAGTTGTGCTAATTGTTTTGGGATCTGAAATCCTGTGATTTGAAAAACACATTTCATATTCTACTACAGCAGCTGTAGCATTACCATTACACATACCCAAAATGAATACTATATTGGTGTATTTCTTTGTTGTAAATAAGTACAGTATTACTTTAATGGCAAATCGATCATGTTTTAACTTAAATTCACAGAAAACCTTCACTAATAATAGCACTTTTCACCTGATATACTTAATATTCCTTACATAATGATTTATATACTAATACAGAATTGCACATCTGTTGTTATTCTATTGCCAATTTTGAAATCATAATTTATTGTATCTCTGTCATTAATAAAAAAATAAATATTATCTAAGTAATTTTAGTGGTTTTCACCCCAGATTTCTCAAAAACTACTACAGATATGATTCTTGGACCTATATTATTCAATTTTTTAGGTCAAAAATCAAAAGAAATAACTAATTCTGCTCCTTAATTAACGCCCTAAAAATTTCAGTATACCTCATATCACCGGGTTAGCCAAAATCAAAGTAAAATCTTTCACTAGCCTTAACTCCAAATCAAGCATTTTAGAACTTATATTTATATAAAATTTCTCCATAAATTTCATGAGTAGAAGAGATTATGAAAATCCATGGAGAACTTTACATACATCTGTATATAATAATAATAATAATAAATATACTTTACTTAAATTGTTTTAATTTTTACTTACCAAAAAGAAAAAAATATATAATAAAGGATGGAAAATAAATTTTACTTAACTTATTAATTTAGTTGATTCTAAGTAACCAGTTCATTGAAACAGCAATTACCCAAGGTTATCTGTCAGTTTGACAAAACAAAAGATTATAACTACTATAATTGACAGAGAAAGGAAAAAGAAAACACAAAACAATGAATGCATTGCTTACTTATAATTAAACTGTCAACACATTACAATACATAGAAAACCCAAATATTTACATTGAACTCTGTATGTAATAATCAAAAATGAATCTTATGTGTCATATATGTTACATATAATGTAACTCATTTTCTATTAATTTGTTGATACATCTCTCCATAAATTCTTTTAAATGGAACATCACCCTATAAAGTTAAACATCTTCTTTGTCTCTATCATATAAGGAACACAATTTTGTATTTGCTTCTCATAGGGATCTATCATTCAGGTCTAACTGGTCTGTCCTAATTTTAAATATGTATTAATAACATACTCAACTGGAATGTAAGGGTTTTCCCTGCAATCCCAATTCATTTTTCTATAATTAGTCTGCCATGCGCTTTCAAACCAACTTTCATTACTAGACCAGGATATGTAACTGTAATGGTCATTCTTTTTTTTCCAATAATACTTACATTCAAAGGGCAACCCTGATTGTGAATGAGATGCAATCAAGCCCCAAACCAACCTTCCCTTTAATCTACAGGCTTAGCTAATTCATGATTGAGCTTGGCCTTGGGTTTCTAAAATATTTAAGAATGTAATTAAAACATAATTGCAATATATACTGCCTTATCAGATTTGTTCCAGTCTGCAAATACCCAATATAGTTTGAAAACTATATTGACAGGGCCCACTTGTTGGGGATTAAGAGTTTTCCAAGACTCACTACAGCTCACCTTCTGGATGACAAAAATACACATTTCATACTGCAAATTCAAGAAAACTTAAAGGAATTACATTCATAATAGATAAATATTTTCATCAAAAACTAGAAAGAAAAAGCCAAAAATTATTCAAACTGAGGAATAACTAAGAGATATAACATAGTGAGGCATGAGTGGCTTTTATTGTAGATAAAACTATTAATGAAGGGAAACTGGTTTGCATGGCATTTCACCTGCCACCACCCCATTCGGTTGCCCTAAAGCATAAGGCCAAATGTATGTGTTACAAACGACTACTGAGCCTTGAATCACTTTAGCGACCAGTGTCCTAACTAGCTCCTAGAGCTAATCTAATTGCATGAGCGAACTAAGCGTGGTGCTACACACCATTTGCTTTGTGTCTCACTGCTCACTTATATATTTCTAAAATGGGTAGGTGCACCCTGTCAACTACTAAAAACATATATGACACTCAAAAATTTAATTTATTTCATCAAGTCAGCAATTCGCTATGTCTAGGTCGCTGAATGCCAGCAAGTATCTATCCACCAATATTAAAGCCCTTTGAGCCTTAATTGGCTGGTGACCAGCGATAACTCTCAGGTAACTTCCCACAGCAGCGAGATAGGTGTCTTTTCCCTTGAAATAAACTACTATTGCCGGTTGAACAATGAACAATGGCCAATTTCCCGCTTGACTTCTGAGTTCCAGGGCGGCTTGAGTTCTGGTCCCCCAACAGCTGGGCAGTTGAACATCATGTGTTCATGTGACTGAACCTCCCCACAGACATACAGCTTCAGCTGCCAGGTAGAACTAAAACAAATATTGGTACAAATTCGTGTGGTTGCAGAGCACCTGGGTACCTGCTGCCTTAAAAACAAAGGAGAGGCATACCATCCCCCAAGTGCTGTATAAATCTATACAAGCACCTTCCTTTAGTCGTGGCGTGCCATTCTTGCTGCCATGCATCAATCATGAGGCTGTAAAGCCTCGCATCAATCATGAGGCTGTAAAGCCTCCTTTGCAGGCGGGAGATGGGCAACTGTTTGAAATTTAAAACCAGTGCATTGCAATCACTATTCTGCTCTAATTTAGGCCAGGCTTGAAACTGCATCCCAAATACCTCAGCTTCCCTGCCTCTTCGCAACTTCCACCACCAAATCAATTGGGAGAGCCTTTCCCAATACAGTGGTAGCCTCATAGGAGGTTGTTTTAAAAACACCAATGTATACAATTAAGGCTCTGCACTGGGTATTCCTTAAATTTTGAATAAGTGCTCGAGTTCTGTCCAACCTATGCACCCAGACAGACGCAATATAAGAGACCATACTTTTGAAGACACCTCGGTACACCATGTACAAATGATTGCCCGACAGCCTGTAATCCTTCTAAGCTTGTGCATCACAGAGACGGCATCTGCTGTTACTTGCCTAATGTGGTTGCTAAACAGCAACTTCTCATCAAACAAAACGCCTAGGTACTTTTGAAATTTAACTCAGCTGATTACACAGCCTTTATACTTAATGTGGGGATTACGACTGTATAATAATTTGTCTGCATCTTAATAAAACAAACAATGTTTGTTTTATTTTATTGGTTTATGGAGTTTTCCATAACTGTGGCAAATAATGATAAAAATTATGGATACAATACCACAATAAAAAGAAAACATAACAAAAACTTTAATATCTGACTAAACATGATTGCTTTGAATAAACCTGAAAGGCACTCATGGATTTTTATGGTAAAACAAGACATACAAATGTCTGATGAAACTGGGATAAAATTAAATTAGTACATAATTTATAATAAAATATCGACACCAATAATTTTGTTCAGATATCTTAAATGAAAAAAAAATTAACATATTCATGTTTAATTGACACACTAATTTTGTTTTTAATTTATTTTACAATTACATAAATCAACTAAACATAAACTTGTATATATACAAGGCATAGTCAAATGAATACATGCGAGTAAAAATTCTATATGAAATAAATGTAAATAAAAAAACCAAAACAGAAAGCCTAGAACGAATTGAAAAAACAAATTGACATGAAAAAATTTGTGCAAAATTGGTCTCAAAAAACCTCATTATTGACAGAAAAACAACAGGATGGAAGTCTACCACAATCTTCTAGGGCAAATTGAAACTGATCCTGATTTTCTAAACAATGTTATTACTGGTGATGAATCTTGGATATTTGAGTGTGACCCAGAAACAAAATGCCAGAGCAAGGAGTGGCACACTTCAAACTCACCATGTCCCAAAAAAGCAAAAATGAGTAAATCAGAAATCAAAACCATCCTAATTGACCATAAGGAGTTTTTGCTTACAGGACTGTAAATCTGTATACCAAGAAATTCTTGAAAGGACTCTGGAAAAGAGTTGCCCACATGAGACCAGCCATCAAAAGACAACTGGATGTTGCAATGCATCTTGTCACACTTCACTCTCAGTTAATGAGTTTTTGGCAAAGAAAAACATTTTTGTAGTTCCTCAACCACATTATTCATCTGACTTGAGTCCCTGTGATGTTTTCTTGTTCCCAACTTTAAAAAAAAAACACCTTAAAGGACACCATTTTGGAACAGTAGAAAACATAAAAACTTCCCAAGGGAACTATTACGAAGTTGATAGAATCCATGTATAATTGATTGTAAATAAAACGTTTTTCAGAACCAGTCTCATTACTTAATTTGTAGACCTTATATGTTGGCTTTTGCATTTTAACTGATGAGGATTACTTTGAAGTAAACATAGGTGGGTACTACATTTTCAAATATTCGAAAAGAGTATGAATATTTAGTCATACCTCACGGATATATAAATAACCAAACAGTTTACTCCTTTCTATGAGTTTTTTCCAAATCTGATAGCAGAATTAAGTTAAATATCTGTTATATGAGAAAACAAATGAGCCATTAAAAAAAATAATAATTTTATATCTTTATGGTAAACAAGGTAAAAAATTTAAAGATTATATCTTCAAATAATTACTTGAATTTTTTTTAGGATGTAAGTGATTTGCGATTGGAACTTATAAGAAAAGAAGAACTAATTAAAAGACATTATGATAAAATAGCTCATTGGCAAACTCTATTAGCAGATTTACAAGGTTGGGCAAAGTCACCAGCACAAGGCCCAACCCCTCCAACTGTTATGTCTAATGGTGGCCAAGCGGGACCTACAACACCACAACCAAGCAGCATGGTGAGCCCGTTACAACAGCAACAGCAGCAGCAGCAGCAGCAACAGCAACAGCAGCAGCAGCAAGCACAACAACAACAACAACAGAATCAACAGCAAGTTCAGCAGCAACAGCAGCAGCAGCAAGTTGTTCAACAACAACAGCAGCAGCTTGCCCAACAACAACAAATGCAAACACAGCAGCAACAAATGCAGCAGCAAATACAGCAACAAATGCAACAACAAGTAATTTTTTATGAGTTATTATTTTTATTTTTTTCTAAACTTATTAGAATTTAATGCAATATAACTAAATTACTGAAAACTCATTTATATAATATTAAAATTAACATTGCAAGTTTAGTTGGAACTGATTTTATAAATGAAACGAGAAATTCAGACTTTTTATATTAGCAAAACTTTTTATTATCCAAGAACAAACACATTGAATCCTTCAGCTCGTCATCCTTACAAAATTGGGACTTATATAAATATTCAATTGTTGATGTAATTTATTTTGTCTCCAAGGAAAACATTTCCTAGTATTTTTTTTTAACAGTTTATCATTTTGAAATTTTAATTTTACTCTATCCAACATATTTTAGAAATATTTGTGATTTTTTTTTTATGATTATATATGCCTGGGGCTGACAACACTCAGATCATGACATTAAACTATACCTTTAGCTTTTATGGTTAGGAATTCGAGAACTTATTTTTTTTTTTATATTAAAAAAGCAGTTAATAACTAAATTAAATCTCTTTGAAAAGAAAAATTGATCTGTGTTTCAGACATCAGTCAAACCAACAGTATAATATTATAATCATAATTACAGTGAAGGAGATTGATATCTATCGCATAAGAATACCAAAACTATGTAATATAGAAATCTATAATTTGGCAGCTGAGGGTTAGTTCTTGGACTCATGAAGATTTCCATCATTTTAGTAAATAATTTTCTAAGTTTTTGTTTTTTTGTAGATGCTAACTTGTTAAGAGCAGCCATCTAAATGTACACATTTAGTATAAATGAATTCTTTAGTTGCATATTTATATTTGTATATATTACACTGATTTTGCTTTTTGTTCTTGTTTTCAGTTCAATGATGGCCAAGTGCCTCCTGGTATGGGAGGAGGTGGTGGTATGGTATCTCAACAGCAGGCAATGTTCATGCAGCAAGGTCCACGTGGGCCAACGTTTCCAGGTCAAGGCCCAGGCGTAGGTTTGCTTCAAGGGCCACTTGCCTACTTAGAGAAGACAACGTCCAATATAGGAATGCCGGATGGAAGAAGGTGACGGGGGAGAGGGAGGGGGAGGGGCCGAGGCCGAGGACGTGCCCGCGGACGAGGAGCCATTGAGTACGGGTCTGCCCCCTGAACCCTCCCTCGTGTTTTTCCTGTTTCCCAAAACTCAATATTATATTATTGCGCCCATTCTATTATTAAATAAAAAAAGCCAGCCGCCACTATTATCAGTACACCACCACTCCCAGCCTACAATACGTGAATTATTATTTATCATCATCATTATTATTATTATGTGATCAGAACACTTGGCATTATTAAAGATAATAATATTTTTTAACATTATTTCGTATTGTGAACTTTTGCTGAATGAGTTTGTGTTGTAATACTAGTATGTGGCCTATAAACTGTTATTATTTTTATATTTATATTGTTATAATTATTTATTTGTTTATTTAAAAATATATTGTGAATCTTTTATATTTAATTTAATTTATTTTATTTTTAATTTTTTAGATTTTTTTAAAGATTAATTGGTTAATTTTTGTTATAATTGTTTAGGTGCCCAGAAAAGTGTTAGTAGTCATAAAAAACAATTTTACAGGAGCTAAACACAAATAAATGGTACCTGATAAATGTTTAATTGAAGTTACTATTAGCATAATTCCTTTCCCTCTGCACATTAGACAGCAACTTTACAATTAGATAATTTTATTAGGAAGTAAATAACTGTGTAAATATGACAAAGAGTAGTCAATATAATAAATAAAAAACATTTGAAGTATTATGTAATTTAATTTAGTTTTACTATTATACATATATTTTTCATTTTATTTAGTTTTTCTGAGTTACCAACAATATAATTTAGATTCTGAACTCTGAACTTAAATACCAAAAACAAAATTAACTTAATTTTTCCATATTAAATAAATTTTGTATACATGTATTTTATCTACTGGGCAGACAAATATTTTTGATTTTTCTAACCCCATATTTATTTAATAAGAGAGGAGTTCATTTGATGTTGTAAATCCATGCAGATGATTCCAGTTAGCATTAATTTGATTATATTGAGTTTAGTTTCTCTTAATTTTTATTCATTTTTTTTCACTGAAATCTATTTATTTTTTTTCACTGAAAAATTATCTTAGTTTTTCCAAATGTTATTACTGAAAATATCTTTCAGTACTTTTTTAAGTATTTTTATGATATTAAAATTGACCTTGTAATGAAATTTGTTTGAATTTATAATATAATCCATTTATGATTGATTTACTGAAATTTATTGAAGAATGCTTCTGCTGAAATAGTGATTTTGGTATGTGCTTTTTTAATTGCTCCAAATTTGTATTATTCTAGAAAATACATTTGATCACTGTTTTAATAGATAAAAAGCTCATACTGTACTTATTTTTATGAGATCAGTAATGTTAAAATAATTACTGATGAATATCAGTAATTATTTTAACTAGAGATGAAAGTGAGATTTGTAAAACAATCGAGCATATAACTTATATATTCAGAAATTATTATGATGATTGATTATATATTCCTTTTTTTTACACACTCAATTTTTTATTTTTTTATATAGTAAAGAAAATGTAAAGTATAATTATGGTATATTTATTTAATTAAATTAAATTCTGTTTTGTTTCTTCAGTCTTCTCTATACTTAAGTTGCAATAACAATTGGTTAATGAGAGGTGAACTTCCATGAAAACGCCAAACCTGATTGATATTCAGATCTAAAACTTTCTGGATGAAAATCAGAAAAGCTACTTTTTATATGAAAAGCTATTTCCTTTTCTCCTTATACAGATGTTTTATAAATGCTGATACTTGAGAATTATTCTTGTCATTCAAAATGAACTATTGAAACTTTCTCTGATAATATCAAGTCTAAATCAGAAAAGCTACTTTTTTTATAAAAAGCTATTTCCCATTCTCCTTATACAGATGTTTTATAAATGCTGATACTGGAGAATTATTCTTGTCATTCAAAATGAACTATTGAAACTTTCTCTGATAATATCAAGTCTAAATCAGAAAAGCTACTTTTTTTATAAAAAGCTATTTCCCTTTCTCCCTATACAGATGTTTTATAAATGCTGATACTGGAGAATTATTCTTGTCATTCAACACTTAGAACTATTGAAACTTTCTCTGATAATATCAAGTCTAGTCCTGTGATGTGATGAATTTTGTAATGATGATACTGCTTGTTCACAGCAGCATCATAAAATTAGATTTTCTACATTGCAGTACTATAATTTTTGTCATGAAGTATGTACTACTTGTTCATACAGGTTTTTTTGTACATTTCTATGTATGAAAACAGTAATTTGTATATGTTTTCTCCTTACTGCTTCCTTTGCAAAACATTGTATTGAGTGGAGTTTCTTGATAATATTTGTTTATTGTGTTGTTTAGTTTTTAGTTTTGTTATACATGTGTTTTAAAATTATTTTATTGACTAATTTAAGCATAATTTTTTTTATGAAGTTATAGTTATACATTTTTTTAAACTGTTTTGTTTGAAGATCCACTTATTATTTTTTTATTCTGAATTAACACTTAGTAATAATTTGTATGTAATGAATTTTTTAATTTAACATTTTTATTTTAATATCTAATTTAGTGTTATTGTTTTTAATATTGTTTTACATTTATCTTCATCTTTTTTTTTTAAATATTTTTTATTAAAAATGAAAAACATAAATAAAACATGATGAATGTGTGTGATTTTCTTTTTGTATTTCAACAGAAGTCTCATTTGAAAATTTGCAAAAGAAAGAAATATTCTAATAATATTATATTTGTAGGAATGTTAATCAAGAAAATCAATACAAGCTTTACAATTTCTATATCATCCTATGATTATGGGATTTTTTTTATGTTTTACATAGAGGTACCCATAAAATCCCTGAGATACAACATTAAATACAATTCCATCATACGTGGATCATATTTATCACAGCCCTTTTCAAATTAGTCTCCTTGGAAACTGCAACACCGATCGAGCTTTCAATTCCCTTGAACAGAATTGCATTCTAAAAGCTTTCCTGATCAGTGTACTGCACTATCTGTGTCTTGTCTCTTTTATCATGTCACACCTTTGCTTCTTCAACTTTACCTTCAAATTGAGAAGAATAAACCAATTAGATAGAGCCAAGGGGAGCAAATATAATGGATGAAGAGAAACCACAATGTAGTTTTTTTTTGTTAAAAATTTCTTTTTGGTGAAAGTGATAGGGGACTTCCATTTTCATGGTCTTCCATATTTCCCTTAAGATAGCATTATAGAGTTCTCCATGAATTGTCAGACTTGGAGATACAGATTGTACATATTCTCAATATTGCAGAAAGAAATCAATAAAGATGTAATGTTGCCTTTGACTTTACAGATTATCTTTGATCATGATGAAGATGGGCTCTCCACAAATAATTGCTGCTTAGTTTCAGAGTAATCCATAAACCTAATTTTCATCACTTGCAACAACTTTTGGAAGAAAATTTGGATCAATCCAAAGCAGTTCTTTCAATTTATTTTAAACATTTATGCCATGCTCTTTCTATTTGTCACAGCAATCATGGCATGAACTTTATAGCAGTCATTCTAATGTATTGGTCATCATCATTTGCATGTCCCAATCACAAGCATGGACCATGGAAAACTACCCATCAATAACAAACACAACTGCATAGATCGAAGCCATTCAATCAATCGGTCAGTATGGCCACTTGCCATACTGACTAACAAATGATGTAATACAATGCAGACACGAGGTTAGTTGTACTGCTAGCAGTCATTCATGTATGTAATAACAAATTTCAGGAACTTTTAGATAAGTTGAATGAACGCCTAATTTATTTAAAAAAAAGTAGTTCCTGATTTTATAGTAAATTATATTTTTTCTGGCTTGGTTATAATTTTATATATTCAAGCTAACCAGCTTACATATTAATGGAAAATAATTTCAGTTTTGTATTATTCAAATCTGACCTTTTTTGAAGAATTTTGAACTTCAAGGCATTTTTCAGGGCATCTACTCAATTAATCGTTAACATAATCATCTTGTTTTTGTTGCTTGTTTAAAGTATAATGTAATTTTTTTTTCATTGATGTATATTTCTTAACCGATTGTATAAGTAATGTTTTTATGTAAAAATATTTTTGATGTATCTGTATTTTAAGTTTTATATTATTTTACTATTCACTTTTACTTAATTTTGTTAATATGCGATGATAATCCAGCTCTCCATCTTGTAAGTTTGCAAACAACTTTATAGTTGTTACCTACTCTATGTTGTCTGTTTTTAAATATTAAGAATTTTTTTAGTTAGATTATTCATTTATTTAATTAAATTAATATTTTTAGAGTTAATCTCTATCTTATGTTATTAATTTTTGTTGTAGTTGTTAAGATGCTCAATAAGACATTTCAAGTATAAAGCTGCCAGTGTGTAGATTTTACACAAGGTTATTGTACCAAATCACTGTTTCAATATTGCTCACTCTGAATCTAAATAATTACATTTATATTTTAGTTTTAAATTAAACAAAGATAAAATTATTAAATTTTTTTAAATAGAAAAATTTTAATGAAAAAGATTGTTTTATAAACTTACACATCGTGAGGTTATTAGTAAAAGTAATCAAGTCAATTTATATGATTGTTGGAAAATTGAGTTAGAAATTATCACTTACTTTGAAAATACAGGTTTCAGGAATTTCTCAGTGATTATTGTTGATGACTTCTATTAACTGACACCTTGAATAATTTGTGGTAAATGATTTGGTTAGCACTTAAATTTTCAGTTAGTGACTTAGGTATTTTACGTTACTTTTTCTATAGTGTACAACTTTTACATTAATATAAACTTCAAGTTAACTAGCAGATTATTAAAAGCTAGCTCAAATTGTCTTTTTTGTTAAATTTGTATCTCTTTTCAGCCTACAATTGCCTTTGAAATGGTTGAACTTGTGCAAAATAGCTTAGACGAACATCATATTAAAGTTTAACTTTATTTAAGACTATTATGAAAAATATTTTTTCCAACATTTTGCTTAAATAGTTATTACAGTTATTTAATTTAAGTGTAGTTTCCTTCCTAAGAATAATTTGTTGATTTTTGAAGGTGGTAATGAAACAGCTGTTTATATCACAGGAGTTGTGGTACATCCTTAACCAAAAAGTATTATATAGCTTGATTTTCTAACAAACAATGTAACCATCTACAAAATGAGACAAGTTAGACAAAAATGTTTAAAAATTTAAAGTTAAAATCATTACTAAAATAAACCATATTACTGTAATACATATAAAAAAAAGTAGTACATAAACTTAATTAATAAAAATACATACAAAACAAGATACAAGCAAAACCAGTTGCAGAAAAGTGAACCTTTTTTAATAAATATTTAAATTATTAGTAATAAATTAAATAGAGGCCATTATTTAGGTGATATTATGTTTTGTCAGCTTCTTGAGAAGATTTAGTTAGGAGCTTTGCCTGCAATATTGTTTTTGCTTGCAGGAAGAGATTTATACTTTGCATTGTTTTCTTGAGGAATAACCTTCTTTCTGCATAGTTTAAGAAGATCTTTCTTCTTTGCTGCTGAAATACTTAACCTACTTCAGTACAGATTATTTAAACTCTTTGGACATGTTTGGAGGGTGTTCTTTTTCATAAGTTTGTAGGAACTGAAATTCTACATCTTCAATATTATAAATAAATAAGGTTCCTGGTTCTGTTTTCTCAAAACCTATACTTTTAGCCACTGGACTTATGTCTTTTTATAATCTTTTGTTGTCTTTTTTTTAATCATTTTCCCTTCCAAAAATTAATTTATTTTACTATATATGGACCAGATTTTCTTTTCTTACTTTTACCCTGGGTTGATCGAGCCATAACCATGATGTTTGTCCAATCATTAATGCTATATACAGTTACATTCTCCTTTGCTATCTCTATAGCGCTATGCATAAAGTCCACTTCTAAATATGAATGTCCTGATTCTATGAATTTATGTTTTACAACCTCCAATTGAGTTTTTTGTACAACATACATAAAAAGAGTTGCTATGTATTGATTCTGGTTTTTTCCACCACACATATCAGAATACAAAGAAATTCTTTTATATGGTTAGGAATTTGTAAAAACTACTGAAGAAGAGCAGTTCCTATTTCACAACTTCCTTTTTTATTATTCAGCTCTGACCACAAAAAACAAAATGCCTTGTTTGGTTCTGCAGCTTCATAAATACAAAGATTACATACTGAAAGTTTCCTATTATAATTCATCGGAGAAACATCTGACAAATGAACCTGCAGAACACTTTGTAAATCATATGTGGCACTTAAAACTCATGTCCATTTCTGCACGCAATTTATTAGCATCTTTAGCTCTGTATGCCTCTTTCTTTCTTTGTATATGGCATATTCTTTCACCATATTCTTGTCCGATCTTGTGTGTTGTCATAATTTGTGCACATTACACACTGATCCTTTTTTGGATTAAAAAAAGATACATTCTAATTTTGGCAAAAGTATCTTCTGTAGGTAATTTCTTCAACAACTTTCTCCTTAATACCTGTTTCTCTCTCTTCAGTTTCATCTAAATACAAGGCATACATTTATCTTAATGAAAGCCCCGTGGCTTTCATCCCTAGCTTAGATCCCTATCTAATTATTGCCTTTTACTTGTATTACGGCAATAATGGAATTCCATTGAGGAAAACTCAATATGTGCCTTAATTCTTTGTAAAACATCTGCGTTTTGTTTTATTAGAAGGTTACTTTCTCCCTTGTTGGTCAACATAAGTAAATATTCCAACTTCGTTTATCCCAGCCAATGCTTTTTCAACAGGTCCAAGATTTATGGCAATGGTCATAAAAAAACGTTTTTACAAACCTGGACTTTCTCTTTTTAAAAAAATGCACTCTGCTATAGTTTTTTTCTTAAACTTTTCCCTTAGTGTATTCTTCTAGTCTTAGTTGGCTAATTTAGCATGTTCTTAGCAATAAATCCCTTCTATCAGCAGTAATCCAGTTTCCAGAATTTGGAACAGATTTTTTTCCTTAAATTGTCATTGAATTTGGAAAAAGACTACCATCGACATGAGATATACTGAATAGGCTTGGGTAACTTAGTACATACAAAAAACCTTTCCTCGTAACATATGGACTGCCAGATTTCCTTTTTAATTTCTCTACATTTTTTCTATTTATCTGGTTCTGATATACTCCATCTAGCTAGTGTTCTCTTTTTCCTTTTTGACCTTTCTTCTTGCAAGTCAGAAGAAGTTAATTTTTCTTCATCAGAAGGCTCGTAAACATCATCTTCTAGCAGAAGGCTGCTAGTGTCATCACCTCCCAACATCAGATCCTGATGTAAGATCTCCAAATCATTAACACTGTTATTTTCAGTTACTGCTTCAACTACCAGCTCAGTATCTGTAAAATAAATTAAAATACCCAAAATTACCATTTTTTTTTTTTCATTTCTCACATAAGTTAATCATAAATCATTATTAAAGTAAAATGTTAGTTTGATATGCAGTAATGTACATATTAAAATGATTCATTCCAGAAAACATTTTTCAAAAATTCAAATCTTTCTTGAAATAAATAAATTTTCTTTAAATTTAATGTTCTATACAAATTACAAAATGAATTCAACATTTGACTGTTGTTCCCAAAACAAACTCGTTACATTTTCAGAAAACTCATGTTTTAAAAATTCAAATTATTCATTCTCACTGAATAGCTTTTATTTATTTATTTTTTTAAGTTTATAAGTTTTTTTAAATAAGTTTTCAGTTAATAACTTTTTATTAACTGAAAGTTAATTCTTTTTCCCAAATACTCGCACAGAAAACTTAATTTAAAATACAACATGAAATTAATATTCTACTTTGCAAAAATCATCCTTCATTTTTTCTATGTTGTAATGTGAGATCCAATATTTTTAATCTTCTGCTCTGTGAATTTTTTAAAGTTCTTAGTATAAAGTTAGTCACATAATCTCATTTTTGTAAATTTTTTACTGTTTCTTTTAGCAGTAACCTCATGATATTTTTTAAGCATGTTTATTAAAATATGTTTTGCATATTGCATAACTCAAAAACTGCTTGATTGATTCATATGAAAGACTTTGGGGTTTTTATCAGATTATTCAGTTTCAAAAATTGTATACAGGATTTTTTTAATATAAATTAAGGTAAATAAACTTTAAATATGGGTTAAGAAGATAATAAATAGTATGGTAAGCTAAAACTAAAAAAATATAGGTTTAAAACAATCTAAATCTACCCCCAACACCAGAAGCTCCAGTGATAAATTAGTAGTACTTGTGCATTATCAAATTTTGACATGTTTGCAACAATATCATCAGAATGTTAATTTTTGTTTTATACCCTATTTTATATAGTTTGTTTAAAGAATCGTGTTTATTATATTTTTTTACACTTCATTATTTATAAGTATATTTATACTTGTCAGTACATTTCTAATATTCATTTTTAATTGAATAAAAAACTTTTGTTATGGCCTTTTTATCTTTTTTAATGAGTTCTGTTTATTTTACTATTTTGTTTTGCAAGTGTATTATGTATGTCTACTATTTTGATATTAAATGTATAGAAACTTGAACTATCAAAATGTGCACGTTATTAATATATTTTTGTGTGTATGGTTTTTGTATTGCATTCTTAATTATATTAGTTTTATGATATTTACAATAGCTCATTTTTTATATTTAATGACAGTCACATTTTTCATGATTAATAAATTTACATATATTTATAAATAAATTTTACAGGGAAATCATTTTATTCAATTTTATGATTAACTTTCTAATCCAGGTGGAGAGTTTGGTTGGAGTATCTGTTCCCTAATCTTTTTTTCTAATCATAATACCATTTTATGTTTTCAGTTTTCCATTTTATTTTTAGTAAATGTAAGAAAAAAATTAAGTTTTAAATTAAGTTTTTTTAAACATTTTTTCTTGTATTCTTTTAGAAATTTTTGTTATAACTTCTGATTACATCTGTTAATGTTCATTTAGTTTATTTAGTTTTCATTTTTCCAGTTTCTTTTAAAAAAATAATTTGAAAATTGTTGTTAAAAAAATTATTTAATTACTACTTATTGCAACAACATAACCCACTTAGAAAGTACTGTTATTTATTTTTTTTTTTACCAAATTTTATTAATTGGAATAATTTTTTTTTTGTATAATTTCACAAAACATGTTACGCATCATTAATCTAAAAGGCTGCTTTGTGTGGTTTGTGTTGATAAACCTAATCATATTAAATATTTAAAGAAATAAATTGTTTTTAATTTGTTTTGAAATGTTGGAAGTTATGCATTTTTTTACATATACTTATATATTATTTGCTAAAATCTTAATTTTTGTACAAATTAACATTTTATGCTGATCATTTTATATGCATTCTTTTATTATTTACAAGTTTGATTTAAGTAGCTTTAGATGATAACATTTTCCTATTAAAATATTAATTCTTATGAGGTAATAAAGCTCACAATTAGTTCAAGGAATTCAGCAGTTTATAAAATTAAGATTTTCATTATCCAGAGACAGCAAAATAGTTTAAATCCACATAATAGTAAGGTAGTAAAGAAAAATTGCAGATAACTGAAGTGTACACAAAGTTTTTTTGCAAAATAATACACTCCCATTTATAGTACTACTCGTACACACTGCAAACTTGTAAACAAATAATATTTAGCTCAAATAATTATAAAATTATATTTTTATATTTAATTTATTCTATTTCATTTACATGCTATTACTTGTGATATTCTGTAATAATAGTCTCACCTAATAAACTATTTATCCAGTAAAAAGTGCAAATGGTAAACAAGTTCATTAGCAGCACTATGCATTTACATTTTACAAAGTAGCTCAATATAAAGAATGGTATCGAGATAGATTGATATTTATATATGTAAAAATAGCACTCCTTTAAACTTTATTTTTATCAAATGGTTATTAGTTTTTGTAGGGATTTAATTTTAAATCCCTATGTAACAATAATTTTATTAAATTTATTATCAAGTAAATTGGAAGATAAATATTTTCTGTAGAGCATAATGATGTTGGCATGAAGTGAGTGTGTATCAAATAAGATCATTATTTAAAATTTTGATTTATTTTTATTAATCCCTTTTTAATTGTAAACTTAGTATAGAAAAAATATTTGAAGAATGGTAATTGAAAATTAATATGGAATTATAATAATTATTTGAAATAAGCATACTGTTTGGTGAGATTATCATAAAATATAGTATATTTTTCAACACTACTATTAAATTATAAGTTTAATGAAATGAACTTTAAAAATTAATGTTATTTCAGTTTTGCTTATTTTAATTCTTACATTTTATTAGACTTTTTGTGGATATTTCTGCTTTTAAGTTTTCAATAATAGATAAAGGGAAATAATTCATTTGGGAAAGCAAAACAAAGTAGTGGTTATCATCAAATAAAAATTTATTTTATATTTTAAACCTTCAGTTTGTTTGATTTTATATTATTAGTTTTTTTGCGATTAATATTTTATTACACACTACATTTTTATCTGTTTTATGATATTTACATATTGCATTTTTTTTTATCATGGGACATTTTGTAAAAATAGACTGAATTTCTTCAAGTGTACAGTGCAACTTCAAGATTTTTCTTCTAGAAAAAATAAGTGATTTTTTTTTTTTTTTATGAAAAAATTTCTCTTTCAGTAAAACTGATCAAAAACAGAAGCATTCTGTTTAAAGGACTATTGCAAAGGAATAGAATTAATTTTCATTATGTATCTGTATTTATTTATTAAAACAGTTTTGGATATGTTTAGTTGAGCAATAAATACCTCATTTTATTTAGATATGCAAGATTTCATATGAAAATATTTTTTTATTTTAAGAAGTTAATTTCCTATATATTGTATATATTTCTCTTTCAGTAAAACTGATCAAAAACAGAAGCATTCTGTTTAAAGGACTATTGCAAAGGAATAGAATTAATTTTCATTATGTATCTGTATTTATTTATTAAAACAGTTTTGGATATGTTTAGTTGAGCAATAAATACCTCATTTTATTTAGATATGCAAGATTTCATATGAAAATATTTTTTTATTTTAAGAAGTTAATTTCCTATATATTGTATATAATAGAATTAGTGATTATAATTAATATGAATTGTATAATTTATTGTAAATATGAATGTGTATAATAATATAAGGAATTAATTTTGGATTATTACTTCATAATACTTTATAAATGAGTTTTGGGAACACAGGATTTCTTATGGCTGGCATTTTTTAAAATTATTTCTGATTGTTTAGTTTAAATAATTTTAGTTTGATTTTTAAGTTAATGTAGCGTATTATGTCTATAACTGAGTACATCCTTTTGGGTTTTAGTAAATCTAAAAGGTCATTATTTATTTATACATATATATATATATATAATGACAGCCAGGTCCACGACATATTTATTAGTTTTATTACATTAAATTTTACTGAAAATTAATTATATTATTTTTTAATTATTGTTACTTGTTATAAATAAATATTTTTAGGAATTAAAATTTGTTGTAACATTGTTAATAAAAAAAAATTATGATGAATTGGTATTTTGGTGTAGTAATTATATTTACCTCAGTGTAACACATCTGCGTTTTACATAATGTATTACCTCCTATGAATATCATTTGGTAAGCCAATGTAATGAAAATTGTGATAAAAAAAGTACATTTTTGTAAAATAAGAAAGTAAACCAGCTGTTGTACTGATTGACCTATCATTTTATTAAAGTTCATGGTGTTATGATAGTGAGAAATTGTTTTCAAATATTTAATTATAGGCATAATTTGATAAAAAAAAGAAACCGAAATTCTAACCACCACCTATGGACTCGCTGGACATATTCAACACAAAAAAAAACAGCTTTAACCAAGAGATTTGATTTTAAAAAAAAATAAAAAAAGTCTGGAATTATTTTTATAAAATGTTAATGAATTTTTACTATCTAAAAATAGTTTGTTTTAATTGTAGAACATTGAAAATTTCATTTAGAATATATTTTTTCTCTCTAATTTTCTTTTAGAAATTTCATTCAGCAGGTTGATATCCTCCTAAATTAAATAGTTTGGAGATTTATATTGTTTTATATTAAGTAAAAGTGATCTGACAGCTACATGATTAAAGATGATATAACCATACCTTTGTCAATGTCCATTAACATTTTATAGTATTAATATTATAGTAAAACTTTTAAAATGCTATAACAACATAAAAATGATGAATTGGAGAATTAATAATGAAAATATATACTTATTCTTCAAACAAATGTGATTTCTTATTAGTTCTTTAATGTTCCTGATGATTGTTCTGTGAGTATGCAGAGATTTGCTTAATTTGAACAATACCCTTTCTGGCCAAATTTATTATTTAATATGACAAAACATAAAATAATACTAACATTAACTGTATTTTAACCTTTTCATTTAAAGTTAAACAGAGAAAAAAAATCAAATAATAATAATACTTAGCTTATTAATGAAATTTGCAAAATGTAAGAAAAAATTATAATAAATCAAACAGGATTTCAAAACAAATAGTACTGAGCAATTTTGAAAGAAGACAGGAGGAAAATGGATCCAAGAAATTTAGCAAGATCTCAAAGAAATCGGACTCAAAATTACAGATGCAAAGAACAAAGATAAAATTAACATCCACTTTAAAACTCACAAATTTACAGCAGAAGTCACACATAGAAAGACTGCAGGTATTTCAGATGAATTGAGAAAATTACAATCATAAAGGATGAAAATGTACTGGGCAGATCACAAGAACCAGACTACAACTTTCAAAGAAAAAGTGAACATTGAATGACAAATTGTCCAATGTGACTAATAAACATTAAAATAAAAAGCTGTTATCGTATATCTAATTAAATTTTAACAATTCAGTAAAAGTGTCTTTGTCATGTTAAAATATTTAAGTAATTAGTACAGTCAAACAAAGACTAAGATTACAAATTACACTAACAGCAAAAAATTAAAAGAAACCCAAACATATACCTTAATTGTGTGATAGTATTTTGGAAGAATTATGAAATTTATGAAACATATTTCATTGTAATATTTGTTTAATAGAACCTTGTCTTAATTTCATTTAAAATTTTAGAAAAATACCACCTCATCAAAATGGAATTTTAAATACCACAAAGCAGTAAATTAATAATCTCCCAAATTAGAAAACCACTTAATTCTACATGGGTACACCCATGAGACATAAATTTAAATTAATAAAATTAAGCTAACAAAGTATATTTTTAACTAGCACCTACTATTTCTTTAAATGCATTAGAATGCATTAATTAGAATAAACTGTGTTCTATGCCAGGCTTACTGAGGAATGAAGTAGTTTCCAGTTGCCTCCTTGTGTACATTCAGTGTCTTTTTTTTTTTTTTGTTGAAAATTCAACTTATTGACTACTGTGCTAATTAAATTCAGAAAAACACCCTAAAACTACCAAAAGCTAATACCAATTTGGTATTCAGTTTTCTTTTAGGTTTTTCTGAGTTTGATGGTTAAGATATTATTTTTGAATATATATGAGATCTGTTCAAAAAATACATAGACTAACGTCATTAAAAAAAAATGTACTTCATTTAGAAGTTACCTGTCTGGGTCCCCTTAAAGTACTCCCCTCCCCAATGCACATGCTTATCCCAACGGTGTTTCCACTTTCGGAAACAGACCTGGATGGAACACTTCTTTTGTGATGTTCAGTTCCTTTGTCGCATTTGCCTCGATCTCGGGAATCGTCTCAAATTTTCTTCCTTTCAAAGGTCTTTTGAGTTTGGGGAACAAGGAGCGAGGTCAGGTGGGTGGGGAAGAACAGTGATGAGTGTTTGGCCAAAAACGAGGGCTGAATGGGCTGGAGCGTTGTCGTGATGAAAAAACCAATAATGCATCTTTAATTTTTTGGTCAAAATCTTGTAACATCATCCAAATGATATTCCACACTCTTCAACAAGCTCTCTGGTGGTCAGATGTCGATTTGCCCGAACCAGGGTGTTGAATTTGTCTACGTGTGGGTCGTCAGTTGACGTGGAAGGACGCTCATCGTCTTCAATCGACTTACGACCATCTTTAAAACGTCCATGTCGCACGCTTCACAGCAACGTCGCCGTAAGCCTTCCTGAGCATATCAAAAGTTTCACTCGCAGATTTAACGAGTTTAACACAAAATTTCACAGCAACTCTATGCTCGTTTAAGTCACTCATTCTAAAATCCGCCAAACGAAAAAACACAGTTCACAAACCGCGTAGCTAAGCAACCAATAATGATATCTGCAATCAAAAAACTGCGTAGTAATCAGCTGATCTGTACGAACATGGCGACGCCAAGCGGATTTAACTGGAGCCGAGCAATTCAAACAGTCTACGTATTTCTTGGACAGACCTCGTCCATATATATATATATATTGTTACCACATATATGCCTAATTTAATATTGGCGGGCGAACAAGGTTCCTTTCAGGGCCACCACAAGGTTATGGATTACGTGCCGTCGAAGCCATTCGGCGATATTATATATATATTTAAATTGTTGGTCTATTAATAGAATTTAAATTATAATTTTAATGAAAAATTATATAAATAAATAATATATATATAAAGCAAACTTAAATAAATTAATTCAACCCACTATAATTTAAATGAAAGATGTAGGTGTCCACACATTTTCAGCACAAATAAATAGATCCTATAAAGTAATAAATGGTTAATTATCCACTTTTTAAGAAAGTATAAACATATAACCATTTATCAAAGAGATTTAAGCATAATTTTAAACCTAATAAAAGGGTTATTATTTTCAAAAACTTCAGTGTTGTGATTGACAAACCTGTTGTGTAGACTATTACAATTCCCATTAATATTAGTAAATTTTTTGAACATATAAAATGCTTCTATTTTAAAAATAAAGTTGATAAATTTTAATTAAGTTAAGTTGTTCGTATTCTTATCTATTTTTTTTTTGTATTTTAAAAACTTATCTTAGTTTAATTTAAATGAATATACCCTTAACATAATTAAATGGATGATATGCAAATAATTAAAATTATAACAAAGATTTTTATTTCCTAGCCTTTAAATCAGGATTATGTTTACTTGTTAAATAGTAAATCTTTTCCCTTTCCAGCTTAGATATTTACCATGGCCCCTAAAAATATAAAAATTCATCAATTCTCTCTTCCCAATAAAATAAATTTATACTCTGGCAATTTTCTTCATATTAATGAAAATTAATTTATTTAAATTAACTGTGACAACCAATTCATTAAAATATTGAGCAATCTGATTTATTGTAAAAAAAAAAAAAAAAAAAAAAAAAAAACGTTTACCTCTGAATTAATATTGCCAATATTATTTTTTATTAAAGATTTATCAACTGCATATTGCACTGTCTGTTCTTAATTAACGCAATAACTATGGCATTACAAAAGAACAAAGATTTGATTCTGTGATGTCTCTGTATTTATTGTTAACAATCAGTTTTAATATCAAATTATATAATAAATAATTAATTACCACTGGAAACAACTCATACATGTCTTTCAGTTTTTTCGGTGAAACTTCTATATCCATCAAGTCAAAAGCAAAGGTTATGACTGAACACAACTTTTCAAAATTTGAAAAACTAATTGTTAATAGAGCCATTATCCTGTAGTTATTGTTTATCTCACAATAATATATATACATGTTTTACAAAAGCAATATTTTAGATATACTCAAAAATTGCCAATATGGACTCTTATATTTAAAAAATTATGTGAATCAGTGATGAACTATGTTATCCATGCACTTTTTTCATCATGACCAGGGGATGGATGTCTGATTTCTTTCCTTTCCTTAACATTCACTTTTAGCAGCATGTTTATTCTGTTATGTTTACATATATGAAGAAATAAATAAGTTAATCTATTAATCAGTAATAAAACTAAATTACGGATTTTCTTTTAAAATTGAACAAAACAAAGATGATGCAAGGGTGAAAGCAGCAGCACCAGTCAGTAAGCTGGCCATAAAAGCAGCATAAATAAATAAATTTTTTGCAACTGTACTTAGAACATTATTTTAAGTAAAATTTCAAATTGTGTGTGTTGTTAGTGGTGGTTATGACAATGGTGATTTTAGATTACTGTGATTAGCATTGATAATAGGTGATTTCTGTTATTAGAACTACACAACTGACTGTTTCATAATAATAGGCACAGGTCTTGGACTTAATAAGATTTCCACTCCTCACTACTGTAGTACAAACTCCTATTTGAGAACCTGGTAAGTGATGCTTTCTGCATTATGTTACTGCAATGAATGCTTTGACAATGTAAATGAGAAAAGTTATGATTAGACAAAAATTGTATTTATGATTACACAGTTTTATAATTATTAACCAAAAATAACAACCTAGTAAAACATTTCTACTTTATAAGAAATATTAAAATTAAAAATACACTAAACACATCTGATACCATAAACACTGAACTCCAAAGTCGAATCATTGAGTATATTTTTATTCTGTACTAGTTAATATTTGATTGACCATTGTATTTTGACAAATTTTTAAATTATATTCTGGAATTTTTCAAGTATTAAGTACAGATTTCTTGAATCAAAGCCCAGGTAGCTGCGTTCCTTGTTAGTGTAATTATTGTGTCTGTAGCTCATTATATCCATGGATTGAGAAGCTAATGTATATTGCTTATTAGAACCTGACTACAAAATCAAGCCTGGGTTCAATGTTAAGGAATGTAATAGCCATAACTGTTAATACAATTAAAATTGGCTAGCCTGGCCTCCTTTAACTATAAACCTTAGATGGTAGGACCAGAGGCAACAATTCTAATTAAATGGTAAACAAACAAATAAATTTTTATTCTGATAAGAACATAATAATACATTATATAGATACTTCAATATAAGATAAATTATAAATATAAAAACAAAAAAAAGGTAAAAAACTAGAAGTATTTAAAAAGTCCATACTAATTATTTAATTATGATTTCTGCTTCTTTTTTTACTAAAGGGCAAGCTAGAAAGTAAGCCTTCTGAAACTCATTGAGAAAAATTTTTAAAGTTTTCATCAAAGCTAATTTTGTGATTTGTTCTGACAAGATTCTCAAGTTTATACTGAATCCTTATTGATCCCTCTTAATGAACTGAAGTAATTATTTTTTCGTTGTATGTTTTCATTAAAAAATGATGCTATTGCGACCATTTTACGATTATAATCTAAAAGACCATAATTTAAACAAAAAGGATTGAAAATTATTTTTCAGTATAAAAAGTACTGACCATACAGGTGGCCAAAGTCCTAGTAATTTTAGTTAACTCAAACTTAGTTAATAGTTCATTAACCACATTCAACACAGATGACATCATAATGGCTTTGGCCATGGGGCTAACATCATTGTGGCATTCCTTGTTTATGCTTTTCTTAAGGGGTAGGTGAACATATGCAGCATCGAGTCATTCTCTAACTCCTCAAGGAAGGATTGAATTATGTATTCACGGTATAGTTAACTATTCATTTCTTAAATAATTTTTTCTACACTACTAAAATTTCTAACTACTTTTGTCAGTTTTTATTTTATTTTGGTTTTTTCAATTTTTTTGACTAGAATTGAATATATATGTACAGTTTTGTAAATTCATAAAAAATTAAATTGAAAAATTTAGCCACATGAGCTTAGATCTTATTTTGTCACATAATCATGTACCTGATTTCAATTTTGTTGAAAATATTGCTTTATCTTTATTGATTCAGCACTTTTATGTATTCTTCTTCGAATTCATAAAATGTGTTTCACTTTTTTATTAAATTATTTCTTATAAAAATCTATAAGATTAATTCCATGGCAACATTACTGATTATTTCAACTTCTTTTTTTAGAAACATGAAGACAATTCTGAGCTGCCAGGTCCTTCAGAAATTAATAAAAGAAACCTGTCCATTACTGCAGAAGAAAGAATCTTGTCATCAAAAGTGTTAAATTTTCTGATGAATTCAGACATCAAAGATTCTTTAGATTAATAAAAACCTTCTTCTGACAGTGAAGAATACAATCAATTTTGTTTAATTATATTGTAATAATCACACAAATGTTTTGTTTGATTATTACAATATAATAATTATCAATTCTGATAATTGTATTTTTATTTTTTGTCTTGCCCATTATGACAATTTACACTATGTATTGTCTATAAAGTTAATATCTAATATGCCTTTATTACTGTAGATAGTACAGTACGAATAAAACTTTTGAAAAATGATAATAATTTTGTTTGCTACTTGTCTTGCTCTACGTAATAACCCATAACACAAAAATTTATATCTAAATATAAACAAGCCACTATTTTGATAAAGAATTTAACTATTTTTATGTGAAAAATACTTCATTATTTATAAATAAAAGCAAACTATATGGCAGAAGACAGATGATATTTAGTCAGAGATGGATTAGGTCTGTATTTTGTGGCAGGTGATGTCTTAAATATTTTGTTGGTTTCTAGCCAAAAAAATTACTAAATTAAAAAAACAAATACTGGTGTTGATAAAGGTCTTAAGGATATGAATTTAAAAAAAAATCAGCCACACTGATCGGTTTTCTGACACCCCCATTAGCACTGAATGTATTAACTTCAGTTTCCTCTGAAGTCACAAGGTAGACTCTGACCCCAAACAATTCTCCATTAGTACCCAGTCCTTTGCATGGCTGTAGCCAAACAAAAGGACTTTATCTGCTTAGTAGCCATTCAGCACATTTTTCTTAATTTCACGAAAATGAGACCATTCTATCAAATATTTATTTTCCTCAATTCAGAAACAAAACAGGACAGGAGATAACATAGCCAAATCACAAGAACTTGCCACTGTTTGACAATCCAAGGAAACTTTGCAGCCCAGCCATGCTCAATACTCTCAAAAGATCTGCAAAAATTTCTATTGTCAATAGAAAACCTTCTTGAGAGAACCGATCTCCTTCCTCAACCTCCCCAATACCAAGGATGACGGCGGATTCCTGTTATACTCCTTCCTCGAAGCCAAGATCAGCATTCATTTCCCTCAGGGCAGAGATTTTCAAGTTTGAGTACTCCATCTTAAAATGTGCTCAAATATAACAATATTTTCTAAAAAATTAGCTATGGCAGGTAATATACATCAAACTTTTAATGGGATATACATTGAAAACAAAACTGAGAAAAGAAAATTGCAAATATTTAAATACAAATAATAATAGAAAAATAAAATAAACTGGACTTGAAATAATAACAGATTTATTCTTAAAACCTAATAATCTTATATGTACAAACAATATTTTAGTAGAGGAAGGTGACACTCTACAGATTCAAACATGTTGCATATTTGATTATATTCTCTTATTTCTTTGCTGGGATATATAACTGCAAAAATAAAGAATACAGAAAATTTTCTCTTAAATTTAAAATAATTTGTAAACTAAATAATAAGATAAATGAAACCTACAGACTGTAAAACAATTCTACAGTACTGAATGAAGAATACAATAAAAGAAAATTTCTAACAGTAATATAAAACAAATAAGCAATTTAATATAGCTTGGAGCTACCTGTTTGTAAGTGGAATAACTGAATATTGTACAGAGGAAATATTTATAGCTACATAAAGTAAGATATTGAATAAAGTAAACTAAAATATTTGATGCAGGCAGGATGTTTACATTCCTTTGACTGAAACTTTATGTCATATCCTATTGACATCATTACCTGTACCATTACAAAAAAAAAAAAAAAAAAAAAAAATGCAGTAGGTAGAATTTTACCATACAGATTTAAGAATACTGATATAAGCAGATATTTAAATTACTTACACTTCACTTATGTTGAAGACTGAGATCATGGAATATCTGATTATTTAAAATGTTCAATAATTGAAAATACCATGTTTGTTGAGAAATCTGTTCGGCATCTGACCCTAAGCAAAATTGTTGTAACTTCTATTTCTATAATAAATTTTCTTAGATGGTTAATGTTTTTCATATATGTGTTTCAGTTGTTTATTTTCTTTTATTTTACAACAAATTTACTGTTTGCACTTTCTCTTTAAATTGCCACAATGTTCTTTATTTAACCTGTCACAGGCATAGATCATTTTGGCAAATTTGTATAAATTCTTCAAGAACATCATGATGACCCTTGCATATGTTGCTTGTCATTATGAAAAATTAAAAAAATGAATAAAATCATCTTTAAAACAGCAAAGCTAATCACATGTTTGCATCATGCACTACTGACAACTTTTACAAGAATATTGCTCAAATATATCATTATATGAGTGGGAGTCTCGAATAACAGTTAAGAATTACTTATACATTAAGAATTCATGTGTTTTTCAGTATTTATAAGTTCATATTTATAAATATAAAATATGTACTATAGGTTACAAGCCACTTGTACAAATGGTGGTCTAACTATATCAGTACACTTATTGAGACTAAGGAGCTTAGTACACTAAACTAAACTAAAATGAAACCCAAATGTCAATGAATATGTATAGAAAAACTGTGGAATACAAAAGTAGCTGAGCTGTATGTAATGGCAAAGTATTTTACCAAATTTTTTTCTACTACTTCCAACATACCAATCCTGTATGTGAATTTACGTTCTGTAAAAAAATATTAAAAATATTTTAATAAAAAATATTAAAATATTTTAATAAAAATATTAAAATATTTTAATAAAAATATTAAAAATATTTGGCAGTTAAAGTGGCAACACTGTAAAGTTACTAGTAAACATATTATTATTACTTTTAGTCTATTGTTGCCATGCAAGACAAACAAACTTTGTGTGAAACGAGTTTTTGTTGTGCATCACAAAAATGAGTGATACGAATTATGAGCAATGTTGTGCAGTCGAATTTTGTGTTAAACTCAATGAGAATACTACTGAAACATTTTCAAAATTGAAAAGTATGGAGATGACGGTCTATCATGAGCCCAGTTTTTAGGTGGTTTAAAGCATTATCAGATGGCCGGGAATCAGTTGCAGACGACCCATGCTCTGGAAGGCTGTTAATGTCAGAAAGTGATGACAATGTTGAGCGACTCAGAGACTTGATACAGTATGAGTGACGATTAACTGTCAGAACGATTGCAGAAGAATTGAATTTGAACCATACCACAGTCCATAAAATTTTGACAAACGAACTGGAAATGAAAAAAGTTTGTGCAAAATTGGTCTCATAAAACCTCACTGTTGAACAGAATAAGAACAGTCTGGAAGTGTACCGCAATCTTCTAGGGTGAATTGAAACTGATCCTGATTTTCTAAAAAAATGTTATTACTGGTGATGAATCTTTGTTTTGAGTACGACTCAGAAACAAATCACCAGAGCAAGGAGTGGCACACTTCAAACTTACCACGTCCCAAAATAGCAAAAATGTGTAAATAAAAAATCAAAACCATCCTAATTTGTTTCTTTGATAGTAATGGCATTGTCCATAAGGAGTTTTTGCCTACAGGACAGACTGTAAATCAATATGTTTACCAAGAAATTATTGAAAGACTGTGGAAAAGAGTTGCCTGCATGAGACCAGCCATCAAAGGCAACTGGATGCTGCATCATGACAATGCACCTTATCACACTGCACTCTCAATTAATGAATTTTTGGCAAAGAAAAATATTCCTGTAGTTCCTCAACCACCTTATTCACCTGACTTGAGTCCCTGCAACTTTTTCCTGTTTCCAACTTAAAAAAAAAAAAACACTCAAAGGACACCATTTTGGGAGGTAGAAAACATTTATAAAAATGTAACTGACCATGTGAAGGATATGCTAGTTTCTGAGTTCCAACACTGCTATGAAGAATGGGAAAACCGTTTGAAGCATTGTGTGGCTTCCCAAGGGAATTGTTTCAAAGGTGATATGGGTGTGTGTGTGTATTTTTTTCTAAAATCAATCCTTTCAAGACCCATATCACCTCTGTACTAATAAATATATAATGTAAATCATCTTGTCCCACCCAAATACATCATTTAAGAAATATCTTGCCTTACTTTTCTTTAAGAGTATTTTTGCAGGATCCCACATGATCAGTTGTATGTAAATCACCTTTTTGTATAATACATATTAAACATAAAAAAGATTAGAAATATTAAAATACAAACATATATATGCAAGGCATATGGAGTCAATTGGGTAACATGAATGTGGCCCAGTCAAATACAATACTGAACATATTTAAGTAAATGAATATTCTATTTAATATCTATGAAAATATCTACATTTTTATTTATATTGCCTTTTTTAATTTCCAGTATTTCTAAATTGGTATTAACATCAGAGATAGAATGTTTATTGTTTATAAGATAATCTGTATCTGGGGGTTGAATTTCCGTACTATGCGTATTTTTTACATGGATGTCAATGATGCTATTATGTTGCACGCTACACCTGTGTGGGCTCATCATATGGTCTTAAAGTGTTATAGGAACTTTCTCCTAGTGTCTCCTTTTGTTAGCTGTTGTTGGCAGTTGCAGGACTTCTCGCGAGAGGCAGTCTGTGTTATTGCAGGCATTAAGTCAATATATAGATATTCTTGCCATTGAACGTAATATTTCCAAGAAGGATAATCTTGCTACTCCAGAATGTATGTGGAGATTGAGGACCAAGGTTCTGTATCTTGGCAGGCCAAGTGGGATGACTCTCCTACTGGTCATTACACACATGGTATATTCCTAACAGTGACTGACTTGCATGCGATTAAGTGGATTTTCCCCAATCGTAAATTACACAATTCCTTTCTGGGCATGGTGCCTTTAGGAGAAATTTGGATAGTTTGTTTAATAGATCTAGGCTCTGCATGAGAGGGTGAACTCCTTCTGGATCTCCGAGTTAATTGGAAGGTCTGTGGAGAATGGTCAATAGTAGCTGGCTTCCTCCATTTTCTTGCATTACATAGATTGGCTGAAAATGTTTAAACGGAGTAGAATCTTGGGTGGCTAGGGTTATGGTCGGGATATTTAATTGGTTGGACGTAGGTGTACTAGCAGCAAGCCTCGGTTAGTTTGGTTTTTTACAGTAATTGTTCCAAATAATTAACAATAACAGATCTGTTTACATCTGGCAACTTGGAGACTGCAGCTGACTGACAGATGGCAACCATTTTTTTTTCATTCTTCACATCATTTTCTTTCAAATGATGTTTAATTCACTTAAAAAAAAAAAGTAGTAGCAATTCGTTAAAATAAATTAATTACACAATATATTTAAGGTAATTTCGGCTAATTTTTGCTAGGCAAACTGGCAATAATGTATTAAAAATTATCATTAATCATTCATTTAAATCGAGCTTTATTAAAAAAAAACCATACCTGCAGAAATCAGCTAGCTGCTGGGTTTTGTACTATAAGAAAGTCATTATCAAACTCTATCTGTACATTAATCAAGCTAAACTTTTGTCTATACTTGTATACGTAATTTTTTTCTAAAATAATTAATATTTTATGTATTATATATACATCCTTTTATAGTTTCTAATATTTTAAAATTTGTATCCGAATCAGTGATTGAATGTTTATTGATTATTAAATGGTCTGCAAGATTGGAGAAACCTAACTTGTTGTTTTAATAAGATCTAAAGTATTCTACAAACATTGCCCTAAATGATCTATTAGTTTTCCCAATATATTTTGTTACAATCATTGCATGTTATTTTATAGATACCACACAAATTATTAGGATCATTATCATTACTATGGATTTCAAATGTTTTATTATATGACTGTATGGTCTTTTATATTTTTTCTCATTATAAACATTAACCACATTTTCAATAATGTTAGTATAGGAATATTTTATAAAAATATTTTCATCAACACTTATTATTTATAGATATCAAGGTTGTATTATTAGATTTTAATTTCTGTTTTTTATAAAGATTATCAATTAATGACATGTTATATCCATTTTTTACTGCAATACATTTTATAATATCTATTTCTGAATATAGTTTTTCTTTATTATTCTGTATGTAATGTATCATTCTATTTAACATGTTTGTAAATGTATTAATTTTGTATGCCCAAGTATGATTCTATCTGCTGTTAATAGTTATTTTATTATTTGTTGGTTTCCTATAAACAGATGTTATAATTTTATTACTTTTACTAATTTCTATGTCAACATCTAAAAAATTTATTTTTCTGTATTTGTCCGTTTCAAAGGTAAATCTTGCAGACCACTTAATAATCAATAAACATTCAATCACTGGTTCGAATAAAAATTTAAGAAAATTAGAAATTGAAAAAAGATCTGAAAATAATAAAAAAATAAATATTTTAGAAAAATATTATATATACCAGGTGTGTAAATATGAAATCAGAATTTTCCCATTGATGGCCCTAGCTATCAACATAGTTACTGTCAAACAGCATCATTGGCACCATTTTCTTTCTTTGACAGTTGACAAGATTTTCAACTCACAACAATACAAGTTTCATACAACAGCATAGTTTTAATTAGCGTTGAACATGTCAAGTTTTATACCTACAAACTATGATTTGTGGACAGCATTGATTTTCTGTTATTATTTAAAGAAAACTGCTGCAGAATCACATCGAATGCTTGTCGAAGCTTACGGTGAGCATGGTCTTGGTAAATCACAGTGCTTTGAGTGGTTCGAAAAATACAAAATTGGCGATTTTGATGTGAGAAATGAAGAGCATGGAAGACCACTGAATAAGTTTTAATACAGCAAATTGCAGGCATTGCTGGGCGAGGATGATGCTCAAAGACAACAGCAACTTGCAATTAAATGTATCACGAGAAGCCGCCTCTGTAAGTTTGAAAGCCATGGGAAAGATCCAGAAGATGGGAAAATGGATTCCACATGAAATGAATAAAAGACAGCAAGAGAACCGAAAAACCACTTGCCAAATACTGCTTTCCAGGTACAAATGAAAGTCATTTCTCCATGGTGGAGATGGACGGGTGATGAAAAGTGGATATATTTTGAGAATCCTAAGTGTAAAAGATCATGGGTAACTCCAGGTGAACCATCAACATCGTTTCAAGGCCAAATTGCTATGGAAAGAAGACAATGCTCTGTGTTTGGTGGGATCAGATGGATGTATCTATTATGAGCTGCTAAAACCTGGTGAAACTGTTATTACTGAGTGCTACTGACAACAAATGATTGATTTGAATCAAGCACTGCGTGAAAAACAACCAGAATATCAAAAAAGGCAACACAAAGTAATTTTGCTTCATGATAATTCACCATCACACGCAGCAAAACTGGTCAAGGATACGACCGAGGCATTCCAGTTGGGAAATACTTTCGCATGTGGCTTACTCACCAGACTTGGCTCAGTCCGACTACTATTTATTTGCATCGATGGGATACACACTTGCTGAGCAGCGCTTTACTTCTTATGAAAATGGCTTGATGACTGGTTTGCTTGAAAAGAGCAACACTTTTTTTTGGCGTGGCATTTATAAATTGTCAGAAAGATGGGAAAATGTATAGCTAGCGATGGACAAAATTTCAAATAAAATATTTTATATCACTTTCATTACAATAAACATGTATTTTCTATATAAAAATTCCGGTTTCATATTTACACACCTGGTACAAATATAGACAAAAGTTTAGCTTGATTAATGTACAGAGACAGTTTGATAATGACTTTCTTATCAGGACTGCCATAGATAATAGCACATTCATATAGTTTATAAAAATTAAATAATCTTAGTACAGTACTGTATGTGTAGCTGGCAACATGGAATATTTTATTTTTGACTACATATTTTTATATTAACATAATAAAAAAAAATGTTATGAACTGATGATGAGGGAAACCCTCAAAAGCACTATTAAATGAAAAAAACAATAAGTATAAGGTTAAGAGGCATTATTGAATTCTGTACTGTTGGTGGAATTATACTTTTATCTTGGACATAATTAGTACAGAGGAGAACATGGACAGATATAATAACAAAAAAAGAACTGATTTTTCTATCTTATATATGTAATATATATATATTTGTGAAGTATATACATACATGAAGATGTGGGATCCTGTCAAAATCTATTATTGGAATTAAATATAACTTACCTAATTACTGTGTTTTGGTAGTTTATATTTTGACTATTATATATATATATATAATTAAATAATTAAATTCCTTATGAAAAACATTATTTATTTTAGATTTTGAAATTCATAAACAAATGCAAAATATTATGACCAAGAAAAGAAATTAAACATTAGAAAAATATTCTGATTACTCCTTAATTTATAATAAAAATAGATTTTTTCTATTCATTTCCAAACTGCGACACCAACTGAACCAAAGTTCGTGTAGGTCTTCCTGTCATTCCTTTCTGTAAATAAGGTCCTTCTAAGGGTCCCATTACACCAGCTATATCTAAATGAATCCAATCTCCTTTAGGTGCAAATTCCTAAAAAAAGAAAGAACAGACATGAGAAATGAAGATTTCTGAACAATTCATTAAAAAAAAAAAAAAACGATAATAGTGAGAAAACTGACAGATAAGTCTAAAAATTCTTGAAAAGCAACTATCCCAATTATTTTCAAACAAATCAGGCACTACTTTATATACATTTTTATTTTGTAATTTAATTAATATTGTAATTTTATACCTTACTCCTCAATAAAAATTTATACAAATATTTAAGAATTATCATATTACTCCTGACCAATATGCTTATATGAACCTACAAATAACTGAACTGCCTGTCAACATGTAGCACTCTTGTGCAAGTGAAGAACTGGCTGAGAATTATCTAGCTTCCATAATAAATCTGGTTTTTGGCATATACAGCTTGTAGTTTTAAAGGACCAGGCTTAAAGAAGGTTACTTCTACATTTCCAGATTATCTTTTGGAAGATTAGATCAATAGCATAAGGCCAAAAATTAATAATGTACCTCATTATTTGATGTGATACAAGCAGGTGTACATTTTTTCTTACTCAGGAAGGAAATAAAAATTATTTATTTTATTTACTTTTTTAATAGAAAAAAAAAATTATATATATACCTACTACGTAAGTAAAAATATATTTTAAATTCTATTAATATAAACCACCTAGTACAGAATATTGAGATTAGGACATATATTACCTTAATTTTATTATGAAAGTAACTTTTGCAAGATCCTGCATCTTCAGTCATGACTTGAATTCATTTAATTAAATCTACATGTATAAAAAAGGAGTTGATTCTGTGAAAAGCAATATTAAGGACCCCATAGGTATACAAAAAAATCTAATTTGGCAAAAAGTTTCTATTTATTGCAAGGATGGTTTTTATGTTTTTTTTTATGCTCCTGATTATCTAGTTGTCCAGTCATTCTCTTATTTCAAAATTCAGTTATATCTATGAAAAGGAATGACCCATTTTAAAAATTCAAATTGCTTATTTTTTATCATACTGAGTGCTAACTTTAGCATAAAAAAGATGTATGTTAGATTTTTCTGAAATTTACTTATTTCTCTGGAACGCTACAACCAATTTAAAAAATTCAAACAGTGTATTTGCTAGAATACAAGAGCCAATGTTTGCATATAAAAGGAATACTCTCTCAATGATCTGGCTGTCTGGTCATTCTCTCATTCCACAATTCAGTTATCTCCAGAAAGGTATGAACAATTTAAAAAAAAATTAAACAGCATATTTAGTAGCAGTACAACAGCTAACGTTTGCATATAAAAGATATACTCTCAATCATCCGATTGTCGCGTTATGTATATTCATATCTACATTTTTCTTCTATATATATAAAAAAATTGTTTATTTCTTTGAAATGCAAGTTTAAAGACCCTCTAATCCGGCAAAATGTTTCTATTTAATGCAAAGGTGGTTTTTAGGTTTTTCTATTTTTCTATTTTTGATGAAACTGCTCAAAACTGCTCTGTGGCAGTAAACTACAAATTTCTATTGCACGAATCCAGCTACTCAACTTTTTTTCTGAAATAAACAAAAAATTGATTTTTTAATTATTTATTAATATGCCAAATAAAAGCAAATGTTGTCAATCGTTATTAAAAGTTATTGGTTATTAAAAATATTAAAATGTCTTTTTTTAAAAATAACTTTTAAATGAAATGAAATTCAGGACAACGACAACGATAAATCTAGATTTTTAGGAACTTTTTACAACCTTTCTACATCCAATATTTATAGCAAAAATTTACTGCGCAAGTGCTACTGAGTACAGATTTTTTTAAAAATTGAAGAAGGTTCTCCTTGAAAATGTCTATTGAAATACACTTTGGTACAGATCGATAAATGGAGCTGTAGCAAAAAAATCACTACAATAAGTTTATCACAGTGAAATGCTAATAAAACATTTTATGAATGGATATTTTGTGATCATTTATAATTAAGAAAATAATATCAGATAAAAATATCAGTAAAATGTGTTAATACGTTTTACTTTTTTTTAAATACGTTGAAATCAAAAACAACTAAATACATAACCTATAAACAATTAAAACCACATTATATATCATGAAAATAATTTATATTTAGTGCATCTTCAAGGTGCTAACCTTTAGTTGTGTGCTAAGTGCTTTGTCAAGGTACTAAACTTTAATTGTGTTTGAATCACAATAAAACTTTAATTTTATTGTGACTGTGATAATTCTTTGAATTTCATCAATATTCAAAATCAAATAATCGTCAAATTGAAAAACTTGGTGCTATTTTAAAAGTTGGATTTTTTCAATTTTATTGTTTATATTGAATTGAAAATTTTATTATTTTAATTTGAATTTTCACTTTACATTTTTTCAATCAATTTTTCTTCATTTTTTTTTTCTGCCACTTTATAATTTTAAATATTTCTGCCACGTTCTTTTTATAAAATTAAATTGATATAAAAAAAAGTAGTATTGATAGGACAAGTCGTAACAAACAAAGAATTGTAAGACATCGTACTCGATTGAATGAAACATTGAGATCCATGCCTGAATTACAGTGTGAAAGAGCATCACTTGATAGCAGTGAAGGGTTACAGTACGATCCAACTATAATTTATTCAAATCTATTAGAGTTGTCAGGTGAAATGAGTTGTATTTGTTCATTTTGTGGGGCTCATCTGTCACTACAACTCTTGTTTCCAAATGACATCATTCAGAGCATCTTTATGTGATTTCTTTTTCTGTTTAGCCACCAGCACCGTAAGGTGTTACTTCAGAGGATGAATGAGGTTGATATGTATGAATGTGAATGAAGTGTAGTCTTGTACAGTTTTAGGTCAACCACTCCTGAGAAGTATGGTTAATTGAAACCCAACCACCAAAGAACACGGTATACACGATCTAGTATTCAAATCCATTAAAAGTAATACCTTTCTTAGGAATTTGTATGTGATTTAGGTGGGTTTAAGTCAATCTTTAAAGTCCAAGAAAACGCTTACCACAGAATTGAATCACTGCTCTCCAACAGCAATGAAGAGTCCCAAGTTTTCTACAAAAATATTTCACAGGTGACCAGTCTTTAGAACTCTCAATATGTTTATTTACATCGCTTAACTGTTAAATCATAAATACCTTGCAAGTACTGCATTCCACGAATCACTATATCAAAGTTTTCAAGTCAAGCATTGAACAAATGTCATCAGATGACTATTCTTTGGTTATTTGTGCAAACCGAACTCCGGCAGGTGAACACGAAAGCTGCTACAATGCACCAACTATACAAAAAGTTGCTGTTGTATTAGTTGGTGATCAATCAGACATGAGAAATATCATACTACATCGATGAGGAAACTGGTTGCAGTGTATTTCCAAAACACATTGATCATATGATGCTTTGCAGTATCCAATTATGTTTCCATTTGTGGACGATGGATACTGAATTAAATTACAAGTAGATCCACTAAGTGTCCTCTAAAAAACAATTTTAGCTGCATGGCCTTTTACTTATAGATTGCAGTTTCGTTCAAAAAGAAATTAGTTACTTGACTATAAGCAACTTCATAATCAGTGGGCTGTTGATATGTATGCAAAAATCGAATCCATAAGACTGAGCTTCATTTGACAAATTCATCTAAAGAACACAATAAGCAGAGGAATCAGTCCAGAAAACATTGGAAAAATAGTTATCTTGCCCTGAATATATGTTGGAAGTCCACGCCACATGCATGAATATATGCAAGATGCAATGAACTATGTCTGGAAATTTGGAAGTCCCAGCCTCTTTATAATATTCACTTACAATCCAAAATGGAATGCAATTCAAAAACTACTATGTGATGGGCAAAATGCAACTGATAGACATGACATCGTTGGTATTTAGGAGATATTTAATTGACCTTTTCAACAAAGGAACAATTTAGTTCCATCAGTTTAGATGGATCTGGCAGAACATTTTTAATAAAGCTGATGCTTGCTTTTGTTCATAAACAATCAGGACTGCTTTAGCAGTAGTTTCATTCGGCATGACAGCCACTTCCCTATTAGGTAGAACAGCACAATCAGCATTTAAATTGCATTTGGAAAACTGAAGCAACAGCAGGTGGTATACCTCAAAGTTCAGCAAGAGGAAAACTACTAGCAAACTCCAATTTTATTGTAGAGGACTATTGTACAATGGCCCATGGAAAAACAACTGAAGCTCTTAATTTAACGCTTCAAAGATTTAAAAAAAGTAAAACAAGGTAATGGGTGGAACAATAGTTTTGCTGGCAGGTGATTTAGACAAACTCTGCCTATTATTTCAAAAGGCACCCTAGCTGATGAAATTGAGGCATGTACAAAAAATCGTCATTGTGGAAACATGTGAAGTGTTTGCATTTGTCCAAAAAACATGAGATGTTCTCTTACAAACTGTCCTATTGTGCAAGAATTTTCACAGACTTTACTGCAAATTGCATCTGCCTTGCTACCCTTTAATGTAAATCCAGTTACATTACCCATCAATTTGGGAACTTTTGTATCAAATCTGGATTTATTAATAAAATCTGTTTATTTGGACTTTGAATTAAAATTTTGAGATGAAAACTGGCTTTACAAACTCTGTATTTTAGTGTCTACAAACACAGCCACAGATTTAATTAAGAAAAAATTATAAATTTACTTCTCGGAAGTGTTTCCGTGAAAAAGTTCATAGATACTGTGATGAGTGATGAAAATGAGGTTAACTACCCAACTAAAGTGCTGGGCTCTCACGCCTACTGGAATGCCACCCAATAATTTGTTACAGAAAAAATATTTGGTTGTTATGCTTTTGTGTAAATTGCATCTACCAAAGCTACGTAATGGAACATGCCTCACGACTGAAAGCATATCTTCCAATGTAATTAGAAGCAATTATCCTTACAGGATGTGAAAAAGGAGAACACATATTTATACCCAGAATACCTATTATTTCCAATAACCTCAATCTTCCATTAGAATTTTTGACAATAAAAAAAGCCCAAGAACAAACTATGGAAGTCGTGGGTCTGGATTTAGAAGAAACATGCTTTTTTCATGGACAACTCTACGTGGGATGCTCCAGAGTAGGAAGTTCTAAAGGATTGTATATTTTTACCAAAGACAGAAAAAACAAATATAGTCTATCGCGAAGCTTTACAGTAAAGTTATGAAATAGAAATAAGAAATCAAAATGAGTAATTAACCAATAATAAAATAACCAGAAAAACAAATAGTAAAAATGTTATAATTACAATGATTTTTCATAATTAATTAATGTGTTCATAATTCATAGTTAATGTGAGGCATGAAAAAATGAATTTCGTCTTGAAAAAATTCTCAAGACCAAAAAAAAACCCACATTTGGCTGTAACCTCATGGATTGTGTGGAAAACAATCAAAATTATATATTTTTATACGATTACAATAAATAAATCATTTTTCAAGAGCAAAGTGAAGTGATGTCTGGCTGTGAAGCCCAGCTAAGCAGCTAGATGGAGCAATAAATGCAGAGCACATAAGTTGCGGATCAATAAATAGAGCTGCTAATATTTATTTTGTTAAAATAGTTAATATTCTCACAAACATGTCGAGAGTCCAGGAAGCTCTGCCTCCTGGTTTTAATGTAAACAGTTAATGTAATAGTTACTGTCAAAGTAATGTAACATTCCTATAACAGTAATGTTACAAACATTACACCATATGTATGGTTTATTTTAGTATTTTTAATTTTTAACATTTAATATCTTTATATGCAGTTTAATTAAATGAACTGAATCATGACTGAAGATGTGGCATCCCACAAAAGTACTTTCATGATAAAATTAAGGTATAAGAAAAGTCTTATCTCAATATTTTATACTAGGTAGTACAGTACAGAGGAATAAAATAAATATTAAAAAGATTAAGTTCATTAAACTGCATATATATATAATGTCAGACATATATATATATATATATATATATATATATATATATATATATATATATATTATGTCTTCATATATATATGTGAAGAATTTCATAGTATAATTTTCAAAGAATTTTGTTATTGCAATAGCTTTGTGAAAAAGAATCTTTTTATTTCATCAAATGTGGTATTTTTTGTTTATTTTATGGTTATACTATTCTATTTATGATTTTACTCTTCTTCAGAATGTGCCAGTGGCTTATCATCTTTCCTACTGATGCAATGGTTTTTGCCTTCAGAGCAAGTTTTCTGATTGCTAGCTACTGTTCTAGCGACAGTTTCATCAATTGTTATGAAATGGCATAAAAATTCCTCTCAATACATTGAAACATTCCCAAACTGTACGTAGAAATGTTTACTTGCTCACAATTGATCAAAAGTGTAAACATGGCACCCACCTTGCTTGCAGTTTTTGCATAAATAAATATCTGTGTAAAATATGATACACCTGCTTATTTGAGGTGTCTATTGTTTTAGCAATCTCATGGATTTTTTCAATATTCTCTGCAATTGTAATCTCAACCAGCCATCTGCAACGTTAAGCATCATTTGTGTTCATATTAACTCTGAAAATAATCAAATTGCTTGTAAACTGTTCTAATCAATTGTAACTGAAACATTTATTCAGCTTAGGTTGAATAAATACTAATACTTTGTGATTTTACATTTCAAAACGTTCTTTATATAATATTCTACCACATATATTATACTATGAAATACAAATTCATAATATTAAATAAAATTTATATCTTAACCTATATTTATCTTATAATAAGATTTTATGTGAAGGTAAATGAGCATTTCATTGGGTTAGCATAGATATATACTAGCTATAGTATAGTAATATATATGCATATTACACATCTGTGATGAAAAATTTATTTTTGTTGGTTACAGAATTGAACATTCAGAGGCCAAAAATTTTATCAAGATCCTAAAAGTAAGTAATCCTTATTAAAAAAAACCCATATCAATGTCACTAACTGAAAAATTTACCTTTAAAAATGCAGCAGCAGTACAAGCACCTCCTCCTTTACCTTTACCTACATTGTTTACATCAACAGCAGGAAAATCTGTAAAAAGTTACTAATTATTAATAAATTAAGTTAATAGTAAGTATTAATACTTTTTAAATAGTAAACATACAGACATGCAACAAATTTGTACAGTACATGCCACAGGAATTATTTTTTTTATCACCTGCTATGATGGGAAGTTAAAATGTTTTCTTTAAGCTCTATGTTAACTAAACATTGCCAGCATCATAAATGATGATAGCTGGATCAATCAATCATTTATATGTTTCTAGGTGTTTTTGAAATACTTCTAGTAACCACATAAATCTTGTTCAAGTCAAAACTTGGTCTCCAAAAGCCAACTTTAACTACCACTGATTGCCGTCCTAGTTTTTTAGTTAAGATAACTGAAAATTTTCTTGAACCAAACACTCTTATTAGTTTTCCACAATCATTTTTAAATAACTTAAAATGATGGTTGAAAACGAATAAACAGTGTTTGGTTCACAACAGAGAAGGAATACAACCATAACAAAAGATTTGAGATTGGTACAAAAGATTTGCTTGGATATACTTTGTATATAGTTAATGAACTGTTCAAAGACCTAAAAAAATCTTTATGAATGACAACTGACATTTGCTGAAAAAGGCAGGCAGCTGGATCAACTTATATGTTTACAGAGTGATAGGGCAGATACGTTTTGCAGGGTGATTGGACAGAGCAACTTTAAAATGAAAGCTTCTAAATTTGCTCAATTTTGAAGTAAACTTCATTTAAAGATTTTTAAGTAGTTCAAATAGCTTATCGTATAACAAGTCACAGCAGTGGCAGCAGAAGAGTGGTAAGTATTCCAGTCTCATAACTGAGAAGTCTCAGGTTCAAGTCTCCAAGTCTTTTTTTTTTAATTTTATATATTTTTTTTACATATACAATAACACTATTTTTATTTTTTTGATGCGGCCTACAAGGGGGATAAGCTAATATTATCTCTTTTTTTCCATATTTTCTTAATTTTCTTGGGAATAACCTGTTTTTCTTTTTTGCCATTCTATTATGTAGATGAGTTTTTAATAAGAATTTATAGTAATATTCATAAAAAATTAAGAAAGGACTATGAATTTCATATTTGCTAATAATTATTTTATTTGATTGTTAACTTAAATTATTAACTTAACAAACAATTATTTTTTTTATAAAGCTTGAAAACATTTAAATAAATGTATTTGTTTTAATTTTCAACTTGCCTGTACGATATGAAAACATTTATATTTTCTTTTTTTCTTTTTTAAAATTATCATCCTATAGATTGTAACAGGAATACTGAAAATTAAAATAAATTTATTTACTTGATGAAATAGATTTATTTTAATTTCTTTTCAAAATTTATAAAACAGAATTTGTTTATTGTCCATTTGTTGATACTTCATTCCCCATATAACCCCTATTATCACATGTTCATTAAAAACTGTTAGGTTAATTCGTGACATTCAAATAAAATAATAATCAGCAAACATGAAACTTACAGTTTTTCCCCCAGATTCTTATAAATATTATTATACAACAATAATCATCTGCATTAGTGTATTTGTACATATATACTATTATATACGAGGAAGAGGATTTTGTTTGTTTGTCGGGATAAACAAAAATCTACTTGATTGCAACCAGATTTTTATCCATGTTTCCTGGCAGAACTGAGATGTTTTTTGGATATTTCACCATGTTTAATATATATACATATATTTGTGGAGATTTGCCAGCTGAAGCAAAAACTTTAATGAACTGTGAACTGGGTTTGAGTAGGATGATCCTATCAACTGAATGAATACTATTACAAAAACAATAAAATTAAATTTGCGTTAAATAAAACATTCTACATTTATATTATCATATAAAGAGGAAGAGCACTTTTGTTTATTCAGGATAAACAAAAAAATTACTCGATCAGTTGCAACCAAATTTTTACCCATGTTTCTTGGGGTAACTGAGAAGGTTTCTGGATATATTTTATTTGATTAAAAAATATCTCAAAAAATCTTTAAAAAAATAAGTAAAAATATATATATATATATATATATATATATATGTAGTAGTGAAAATTTCCCAGTTGAAGCATGAAGCACACACTTTAATGAATGTGATCTTTGAGTGTCTTATCACTGTGAAAGCTGGGTTTGGATTAAATGATTATGAATATCTAAAAATCAATCTGTAGATTTTTGAAATTCGAGTTTCAAAGGTTAATTTCCTGCTCACACATGAAGAAATCAACCTGATTTTTGGCAAGTGTAATCTTCATGTCAATAAACCGATTTCTAGATAATTGAAATTCGACCTTGAAAGCTGATGAAGAAAGGTAAAAAATTTTAAACAATGATTGTAAATTTTCTAATCCCAACTATAATGAGATATTCAGTCAATTTCAGCCTGAAAAAATTCTTCAGATAAATATTTAAAAACCATTTTCAGGTTTTTTAATTCAAATTTTTTTAAGGGGTGTGAAGGTATAAAACACTGTGGCTCAACCAACACAGCCACTGTCATCATCACTGCATACGTAACTGGCTGCATTTCTCTTCAGTTACTTGACAAAAAACATAAAATAAAATCCATACAGTGCAGGCACAGCTGCAACAGGGAGCTAATATTTATATATATATTTAAGCCTGGATCATCCCAACTAATTAAATCTATAGCTGTTCAGATTATGAACAATTCTGATTATCAAGGATTCAACTTAAAGGTACAGGATAAGGTATTGAGGCAAGTTTTGGAAGTCAAAATAAGTGTTGAAACTTTCTTTCAGTATAAAAACAAGGCTTTTATTACTTTATTGATATTTATATTCTGAAAATGGATTTTATTATTGTTTCTTTAAAAAGTCTGTGATTTTTGTCTGTCATTGAAGTTAGTGATTTTTCCATTGCATCTTTTCATATTTGAGCCAATAAAAGTAGTTTATGCAGTAGAATGTTGTTCTCTGTTGCCCACTGAATGCAAGTGTTAAAACATTTTACTGCTTCTGCATGCTTTACGCTATTCACTCCTACTTCAATTTCATCATCACCATAATTTTCAACATTTTCATCTAATCCTTGTCATACTTGTTGAGGTCTGGGTTTTAGCCAATGAATCAAAAAGAGTAAATTTACAATAACTATATTTATTAATACTAATAACAAAAAAAAACAATCACATTGTTGTATTCGGCTCATCCATACATCACCTGACTCAACACTACAATATGTACATTGACCAATAGATGTCGCCACTTTGCCTACTATAGGAATAGTAAAAGTATCACATACTAAACACGCCTCCTTACTTTTACTATTTCCAATTTTACACTTTTATAAACCAAATTTTTTACATTAAACAATTCTTAACATATTCCTACATTTTTCAAACTTAGCTTTACACAAACTCTTTGTAAATATATCAGCAATATTATTCTCATTTTCAACTTTAATCAAATCAGTAACTCGTTTTTTATAATTTTCTTTCACATAATGATATTGCACTTCTATGAGTTTGAATCTTTTGTGAAATTTCCATATTTTGCTATTACTAATGCTCCTGAATTGTCTTCAAAGATTTTTACAGGCTCTTTAACGTTTACTTTAAAAGTTTCTTTAACATAACAATAACAAAATTATTATTAGTTACTGCCTCTGATAGAGCCATATATTCAGCAAATGTCGAAGACATTGTCACAGAATTTTGCTTATGAGATCTCCAGTAAATTACATTATTAAATAATCTAATTACATAACCACTAGTTGACTTTCTATCAACTTTATCACCAGCCCATTCAGCATCTACATAACAATCAATTATATTTAATTTTTCATTATTATTATGGAATAATTTTAGATTTTTAGTTTTAAATAAATACTTCAAAATTCTAAGAGCATACTTATAATCAATATCAGTGTATCCACTTTGGAATCTTGATAAATAATTAACACTAAAAGCTATATTAGGTCTAGTTCCTGTACTTATATATAATTTTAATACTTTCATCAATTTCAGTTGCTTTATCTAATTTTATAATTCATTTCCATTGGTGTATTATAAAGTTTTGCATTCTCCAGATTATATTTTCTAGTTAAAGAATCAATATATTTTTCTTAACTTAAAGTCATACTTCCATTTTTCTCATCATAACTAATATTTACACTAATATAATTGTTTACCTTTCCCATATCTTTCAGATTAAATCTTTTAGATAATTGGTTTTTTCTCACAAATAATAATATACATTCTTTATCATATTTCCCATAAAGACAATAATCATAATTACTTCTTTAAAAACTATTTTGTAAAGCATTTGTACCATGCTCCAGGACTCTCTTTTAATCCATATAATGCTTTTCTTAATTTACAAGCTCTATTAGTTTTATCTTCATAACCTCTTGGTTGTTTTATATACACTTCTGAATTTACTCTTCCATTTAAAAATACAGTTTCTACATCCATTTGCTCAATTTTTAAATTCATTTGACAACAATATGAGAATAAATTTTCAAAGTTTGGTGTTTTGCAACTGGTGAATATATATCATCAACTTGTTCTTTTAGTTGAAAACCCCTTACTCTTAATTTACTTTATAACTATCATCTCATTTTCTAGTACATATCCACTTTACATCCAAAATTTTATTATTTACATTCTCAACTAATTTCAAAGTTTTGTTTTTCTTTACTTTCATCCAGAAATCTTTTTCATTACTATCCATCACCTCCTCAAATGTATTGGGGAGTATCAGCTCTACAATAATGAACATAAATATTTGTATTATAAACATAATCATCATCAAATCTCTTTGGAGTTTTTCTTGTTCTTTCAGATCTGAGCAATACATTTTCCTTTTTAGATTCAGATTTTTCAATACTTTGGTTTTCATATGTACTTTTAAAGCTATCATTCAATGATTCATTATCTGAATTATCACTAGTTCTCTATCAAAATTTCACTATCTACAGATTGATTATTATCATTTAATCCTATACATTTTTCATTCTTTTCAACAATTTCAACATTTCTAGCAACTATAATTCTACCATTTATAAGTACAAATCTACTTCTGTATAACCTAACAAAATTCCAATATCTGCTTTTTTATCCCATTTGTTTTCTTTTTTGTTCTGGAATTCTTACAAAAACTTTACTTCCACTTCCATATAAATGTAAATTTGAAACATCTGGTTTCTTTCCAAAAAAAAAAATTCATATGGTGTTTTTGTTTCTATTGTGTTGGCTAAAGTACAATTTTTAAATAAGAAGCTGCACAAACAATTTCAGGCCAATATCTCTTATAAATTTGTGCTTCATCCAATAAACAGTGTGATAAATTCATAATTGTTCTATTAAACCTTTCCTGCTGTTTCATTTAATTCATGTACATAAGCAGGACAATTATTAATAATTATTCCTTTTTCTTTTGCAAAATTATAGATTTTACAATTCAAATATTACTTACCATATCACATTTTAAAACTTTAATTCTCTTACCAGTTATTTTCTGTTATATTTACAAATTCAATCAAACAATTGCAAACTTCTTCTTTTGATTTCATTGTATATACTTTAGCTATTTTACTACAATCATCAATACATGATATGAAATATTTTTCTCTTTTATATCCTGTTGTACTAAAAGGTCCACAGACATCTGTGTGAACAATTTCTAATATATATCCCGCTTTACTTCTGTTATTTTTAAATGATTTGTTTGTTATTCATCTTATTTTCAATACAAATCTTACATTTCATAAATTTATTTTCTAATTCATTACGAATTCCTTTTAATAATTGATACTTGCATAAAATACTCAAGTATTAAATTTACATGACCTAGTTAGTTAATCTATGCCATTTCTCCTTTTTACTCATATTTTCAACTCTTCTATTAGCAATGTTCACATACAATTCCTCTGATTTTAAATTGCTTTTTATAATGTATAATCCCTTTTCTTTGAAATGTAAATCTATAATATTATTATTGTTATTCAAAATTTTAGTTGTTCCTCCTTTGGAAATAATGATATTGTTCTCAGTTATTTTCCTATAACTTATTAAATTCGAATAAATATTTTCTACATAAAAAACATTTTTCATTTTTACTTTATGTAGTTTACCACAGACATTAAAATAACTCGCCACTTTTCCAAATTTAGTAGCTTTAACAATCCTACTATCTTCTAAATAAATGATAATAGGTCTATAAAATCTGATTTTCAAAATACTTTTCATCATATGATCAGCACATCCATTGTCAAGCAACCATCATTTTATTTCACTTAATTTTGAATTACTTAGCTTACTATTAATCGCCACATGACAGTTAATTGTTGTGACCCAAGCGCTGCTCTCCTCAATCCTTGTCCACGTTGGTCGAACCATTGTGAAATCCCCTGTTCCTTTGCCCCCAATTCCTTTGTTGCTGACTGCTTGAGTTCTCTCAAGTTGTTACCTCTTCCAGCTGCACGTCGTTGTGTGCTTGCCATTTTTCACAGGCTTCAGTTGCTTGACCGCCATATTTGCAATTCCTTTTCAAATAACCAATTTTGCCACACTTGAAACATCTTCTTCCTTCTTCATTTTTATTAACCATAAATGCGTTGGATTTGTTTTCTTGATATTCTCCGCCTTGATGTTTTAATTCTGCCTCCTGTACTTTGCTCTTTATGTAATCTGCAGTCTGATCTTCTGCATTCAAAGTACCTATCAGATTGCAAATATAGCTGTATGACTTTGGCAATGTATTTAACATAAAATTCAATTTTTCTTTCTCTTTCACTGTCGCACTAGCACTTTTCAACTCATTTACAGCCTTCTCAAAATCAGAGCAAAATGATGCTGAATCACTGTATTTTTAAGCTTCAGTTTTTCCGATCTGTTTCTGTAAACTATCTGCAATGTCACAGATTCTCTTAAATATAAACTGTCAAATTTCTTGATTATATCGTATGTTGGTGTCATCTCGCACACAAATTCCAACTGTTTATTTGAAATTGCACTCTAGATATAATTCATTGCTTTTAGATCTTTATCATCCCAATCTTCTTTGTCTTGTGTCATTCTACTTACTTTTTGATATATCTTCATCACATTTCTTGAATTGTAAAAATAATAATATTCTTCTTTTCCACATGTTGTATTCTTGTCCATCAAAAATTGGAATAATGATATCTCCTTGTTTGAAAATTTTGTTTTCCAGTACGTACGTTCTCTTAAACACAACAATTTTATATGCTGGATATTTAACACATTCACAAACAAATAGCTCTGTAGTAATAATTTACAGATTTCTGAACAGCTTCTTCTTGAGATATTAAACATTGATAATATGAAATAGTAAATATTATGGTAAGAAAAAACTATGATAATGTAAAAGAATAATAATAAACTGTAATATACTTGTTAGGTTGCGACACTACTCATTTTTTTTATTTTGGCTACAGCAACTAAAATTTTCTCGTAATAGCTTTCTCGTAACCACAATCTGCTACCATGCTGAGATCCAGGTTTTATCCAATGAATCAAAAAAAGTATATTCATAATAACTACTTTTCTTAATACTAATAACATAAAGAAAAAAACTACATTGTGTTCGGCACATCTGTAAATTACCTGACTTGACACTACAATATGTACATTGACCAATAGATGTCACCACTTTGCCAATTATAGGAATAGTAAAAGTATCATGTACTCAACAATACTGCTTCAATAATGTTATCATCGGATTTAATTAGAAACATTCTTTTGTGTCTATGTTAATCCAGTTTGTAATATCTTCTTTTGTTATTTCCGATTCAAGGTTAACAGTTCTAGTCACTTCTACCACACTTTCTAATTATTTACTTAAACAAGTGCCTACATTTTCATTATCTTTAATCGTAGAAGGTAAAAGTTTTTCCATGATGCTTAAATTAAAGACCAGTTACTGTACTGTGCTATAAATAAATAAGTCATCAACACAATCAAAAAATCAATGTAAAGAGGGACTTTATAAACACACAGAAAATTTATGGCTTCTTGTAATTTGTAAAATACCATATGTAAAATTAATTTTTTTTGCATTTCTCATTTTGAGTTTGGATTACCTGGGGTTCAGATTATTCAGGGGCTTCTGTATGTAAGAAAAAAGTAAAAGTTAAAAGCTGCCATTTTAGACTTAATTCTGCATAGTTTTTACTATGCATACCTGTAAAAGCAGGTCCCTTATGCCATCATTGTCTCTGTCTATTTCTGTCCTAAGACCTTTCCTCCCCATGTATCTTCAGCTCATCTATTAACTTTATCCTTCTTCTTCCTCACTTCCATTCTCCTTCTACTTACTCTTCCAATGCAGTTGTTAATATTCATCTTCTTCTAACTACATATCCTAAACAGTTTCCTTTTCTTTTCTGCAATTCCTGCATAAGTGCTCTTTCTTTCTTAAATCTGTTCTTCTTCATTCCTCACTTTATCCATCCAACTTAACTTATTTTCTTCATATTCACGTCTCAAAATCCTCAATCCAGCCCCTCTCCCTTTTCTACAAAATCGTTGCTTCATTTCTATTCTTAAATTCCTTAATTCTTAAATCTATACTTTTACTTTATAGAAATTTCCTCTTCTTATGGAAGGCTTCCTTTGCCATTGCTATCCATAATTTTCTCCCATTTGACTCCAACAATGCATTCTCTTAATTTACGAGGGTAAGTCAATTATTATATAGTTATATTTTTGTTATATAACAAAAATATAACAAAATTAGTTATATTAACAACAATTTAGTTATATTTTTGTTTATGTTGGTAGTACTGTCATGTTGCGTACATGATGCATGCATGTTTTAATTGTTGTTATGTCTGTGCAGGTTTGATGCTGCTAGGTTAGTTCCATTATCGCTGCCCTGCCGTTAACCATGGCTGCTCCACTTTCTGTTTGCACCAAAGAAGAGTAATGTTCAGTGATCCATTTTTTTGTGGTCGGAAGGTGTATCAGGGGCTAAAATTCATCAAAGACTTTCGGTACAGTATGAGAACAGTGTGTTGTCGCAACAGAGTGTCTACAGATGGAATGAAAAATTCAAAAATGGTCGCACAAGTGTTACGCACGACGAAGGAGTTGGACGACCGTTTACTGCCACAAATGAGAAAAACATTGAGTGTACACATGACATGGTTTTCTAAGACAGACGAGTAACTATTGATGAAGTGCATATAGTCTGCAAATTAGTCATGGTTCTGCCTACGAAATCATCCACAACAGACTTGGTTGTCACAAAGTCTGTGCAAGATGGGTCCCAAAACAACACACACAGTTTGACAAATAGCATAGACAAATGTGCATGGACATCTGCCAAAAACATTTGGATCACTATGGTAACGAACAGGACATCTTCTTAGACAGAATTATCATTGGTGACGAAACATGGATCCGTCATTACAAGCTGGAGAGTAAACAGCAGAGTATGGAACAGAAACATCCAAATTCACCCTGCAAAAAAAAGTTCAAGACCCAACCATCCGCAGGAAAACTTATGCTTAGTTTTTTTTGGGACTTACAAGGCCCAGTACTGGAACATTATGAGGAAAGGGGCACGACAATAAACAGTGCATGTTACAGTGAGATGCTTACTGCCAAGCTGAAACTAGCAATTTGAAGCAAACACCGAGGACTGCTGTCGAAAGGTGTTGTGTTCCTGCATGACAATGCCTGTCCACATACTGCTGAAATGCTCCAGAAACTCAACTTTGAAGTACTGGCTCATCCTCCGTATAGTCCTGATCTTGCCCCTTCTGACTACAACTTGTTTGATCCACTCAAAGAGGCATTAAGGGGCCGTCGATTTACCTTGGACAAAACAATGAAAGAAGCAGTGCATTCCTGGCTCACAGCTCAACCGAAAACCTTCTTTTATGAGGGCATCAGAAAGCTTGTGCAACAATGGACCAAGTGCATTGAAATTCAAGGGACTATGTTGAAAAATAATGTACATGTAAGTTTCCTATTTGTATTGCAATAAAATTTATAACTACATTTCGGATAATAATTGACTTACCCTCGTATAAAACAAATACTCATTCCTCTTTCTCTCTCTAAATATCTCTCTAGCCACTGTTAGTTGCTCATGACATCTCTAGTTTCTTTCCCTTTCCTGAAGTCTAACTGTTTCTTCCTGCATTATCTTCCACTTATCAATCTCCTGTTTAGGATTTAAAGCAGTATGGGGTATTAAACTTATTGCACTGTATTCTATAAGTTTTCTTTGGGATTGGTTAGCTTTCACAACGTCTTCAGACCATTCTCGTAAGTCATATATCTTATTACACAGTGCAACTTTTCTTCCACTCTTTCCTCATTTCAGTATTTATAAAATTTTATAGGAAAATGATCTACTCCAGCCGATTTTTTATTCTTCATTTCTTTAATTGTTTTCTGTAATTCACATTTTAATATCGATGGTCCTTTTTCTCTAGGTTTAATTGCTCAGGTTCCTCTATTGTCATGTGCAGGTCTTCCACATATTCCTTCCATCTTTCTCTTACTACTTTCTCCTCATGCAGAATTTTACCACTCTTATCCTCATTTTATAATTTGCTTTCCATTTATCCCATGTTTACCCACTTTACTTTCCTATACACCATATTCATACTGCCCTTTTTTACTGGATCCTCAATGGCATTGCATTCTTCCTTCATCCACATTTTCTTAGCTTTTTGTGTTTACCTCCGTAACTCATCATTTAATTTGGGATACACTGCTCTTTCACTTTTTCCTGTCTAATTCTTACACCGGCTTCTTTCTTCCATTTCTTAGCATTTCTGATGTTATCCATGGTTTCTTGGCTCTTTCCCTCATAACAGTCTACTTCCTATGATGTTATTACTATGGCATCTTTTATTCACATCCACATCTCCTCACTATTCTAAGTTTCCTTTTTTTTTTCTTTAATTGCCTTGGCTACTTTTTCTTCCATTGTTTCCAATCCAACTTCTTCAACTTTTCTAAACTAAACGTTAAGATGGCAGAATAGCTGAAAGCGGTTAAAGAAGTTAAATGGAATTTTGGTAAGCTGTTCTTAAAATTGTGTAAATTTTATCAACAGTGTCGTTTTTGAAAAACTTAATTAAAACTTAACTTCCATTTCTTAACTACCTTCTTTAAAGCACAATTTGAGCAAGGAAATTTTTCTGAACTGTAGAATAAAAGAACTGTAGATAAAAGGATAAACTTACTTGAGTGCCTTTTGAGATGACTTTTCATTATAGTTTTATAAAATATTATAAATAAAATCAAAGTAAATGCTATATAAAGATTTATATTGTAATTCCCTAACATGAACATTGGTGTACAAGCTGATTTTGAAAAAAATGCGAAACAAAACAAACTACAAGGTAAAAAAATAAAAGTATATATAATACAGTTATATTTATGACAAAAATAAATAATAGTAGATTTATCAATGATTTTATTACAAATACCTGTCACCCTCTTTGAATATGCTTCCCACAATGGAAATCTCCAAACTCTATCACCAGTTAATGCACCAGCTCTATGAATTCTTTGCCAGAGAACAGATGAATTAGTAAATACACCAGTTGCTGTACCACCTAAAGCTATTCGCATAGCACCTGTTAAAATGTGAATACAGTGACCAATAATAACATCTAATAAGTAATTTACCATTTAAAACTATAAAATAGGGTATCAAATAAGAGATACAAACTATTACAAATAAATTATAAAACAAAACTAAATTGTACCTCATTAAAGAAAGAAAAATGTACAGAAATATTGTAATCACTTTGGGTCCACCATCCTCTCCGGAGAGAAACAGTGTTACTTTTAGACCCTGGCGCCTTGCTCAGAACTCTAATGATTCTTGACGAGGTCTCCCAGCTTCCCCCTCATCGTGGCTACCGCCAAGTCTTGTACTCCATTCTTTGTAATCCTATCCAGGGCCTTCAGGATGTGATCCACCAAGTCTACCCTTTCTCCCTCTACAGTTATCACATACTTTTCATCTGCATCCTGCAGTCCTTTCCATCACCCAAGACTGTTACTACAACATTACTCTAAAAACCGTACCCAGGGGAGTGTACCCTCATTCAGCTTTTTCTTGACTGCCGGCGCAGTTTGACACACGTGCCTTACAAATGGAGTCCGCTTATCGCCCAGCACGTCAAGGACATACACTACTACCCAGGCATCATCCTCCTTGAGCAAACCAGCCTTCTCCATGACCCACTCATAGACCTGGATCAGCCAGCATTTATCTACCACCTCCTTTAGTGGTGCCAACTCTCCTGTTTTCAGCACCTCCTGTATAGCCCCCAGGCCAGCCCTAATCATCTGAACATACTTATCTGGTTTCTCTACATGTGTGATGAAGTCCTCAATGACCTCTGCAACATCCTTTACCTGTAGGGCTATGCGCTTTGCCGCCTCTGTGATGCACAACTCCATCAGCCCAGCCACCTCGTTCATTAATGCAACCAGTTCCGGGCATCCAACATTTTCAGTCTCATTACTGTTTTCCCTCCTCTTCTTCCTCAGCCTACCCACTACTACTCTACCGTCTTCATCATCTTGGGAAACATCCAACATGCTGGCAGTAGGGCAGGGTCTAGGAGACTGCATGGTGTGTTTACTTCTGCAGAACACAGCCTCTTCCTCCATTTTTCTGGAGTCCATGGAAATAAATAGATTAACAGACTTCGGAATGTTGCTGCGCTGAAGATATAAGGTACCAAAGGTTTCCCTATATAATATTCAGCAGGGGAAAAAATTCCCAAGTCCTACACCATTCACGTATAGTTCAAAAAGACTTTATGTAACTATTCTAGTGACAATTAGTGCCCCTAGTGTTGCACACAAATTATTCTACTTAAAAATAAAAGGGGTTAATTTATCTTAAAACATTAGATCTAGTATAGTTCACTTGAATGAGTCACTGGAGCATCAGTAATAAGCAGTTCCTAGCAGGCTGTCCATCAACTAGCACTCCACTTCCCTTACATCGCCACTTGCTAGCCGTTTTTCTTAAAAGCTAAATTTCACCATTAAAACTCAGTTTATTCAGGAATAACTGGCACAATTCGATTAATTATTAAGACTACAACTAACTACTAATGTATTTATCTATTATCTATTAAACAAGTTATTATTAACCTAGTTATATAGACCACATGGCCATAGGTTAGTTTCACTTATCGTATTATGCTACAAAAATTAAATTCAACCAGTCTGATGGTGTGTAACACTAAACTAACACGTCCTATAAATAAATCACACAGGTTAATATGTATTTACTACCCTAATACTGAAATATGAGTACTTATTAACAAGTGTTTTTGGTAATATCCAAAAGCCTTAACTACTACACTTAACTAAACATATGACAATGTGAACTTGTACACTCTTAGAACACATTATTATATATCAGTTAAACATTATTAGGCTACAAAAAAACACCTTTTTACCACTCAGAAATAAAAATACCAAGGCCAACACAATACTAAATTCCGAACACAACCAAACACTCACCGAATTTGCACAGTGTGTTTAAAGTATCTGAACTGATCATACATGTCAGAATTTAAAATCATGGTTGGAAGCAGGTTTTTGCTTTCTTTAGTAAACTAGTGCACAAATGCTGCAAGTCATGTCTCAGCTGCTCATTTCATTTGTTCGCATCAATGTTTTGAACTTAAAGCTATAAACTAAGCATTTCTTTCACTGTGCCAGAATAAGCTACACAATGAATTTTTAATTAGTTTATGTATACTTAATGTTACAAATAGTCTATGATGATTGGGTCAAGTTTATAATAGATATAAATATTTTAAAGAAGATTGTTAAGTTACTAAAGTGATGAGTGGTCCATAACCAGTAAAGTGAAAAAGATAGTGAACTTTGAATGCAACTGTGTTTGAAAATCACTGAATCATCATTTTTCAATTATCTGAAATACTTAATTAGAGGTTGGTTCAACTTCAATTGATTCCTACAGATATGTTTGATTTGACAAGCTAGCAAATATCAGGTCAAAATTACATGAAAATTACTCTCCAATAATCAAATTGAGCCCCATATTTCAGCTGACTGTGATATAAAAATCTACAGAAAATTAATGAAAAATTATTTACATTTATTATAACAAGCTATAAATGAGTTAATCAATATGAATTCTAAAAAAGGGCCCAGAGCTTTTCATAGTACAAGACTTTGAACTCTTGCAAACTCATAAATTATATTAAGAACAATGTGCAGGATAGTTTTGCAGTATTTTAAGTACATAATTAAATGCAAAAGACCAACATAGCAATCAATTGGCTACCGCACTATGGCAAAACTTCCACCTATGCACTGCAACTTGCACAGCTAAGCCTCCACAGATCCAAGATTCTATCCACCACATCTTGCTTCCTTAGACCTTTTCTATTTTCAATATATCAAAATGGAACTTAAAAAGAAAGGAACCTCAAAATTATGAAAATATAAAAACAGAATGATGAGGAAGCTGCTTACTATTTTGAAGATGATTTTAAACATTTCAAGAACAAGACTGGGCAAAGAGTTTGGCTTTGCAATAAACCAAGGCAATTGATTTATAATCTGTTAACACTTTTTCTAGAAAAAAATCTAATCTGAATAATTTATATTTAAAAAAAAAAAATTATTTTATTCATACCTTGAATAACATACTTTATTAGAATTTAAGAGATTAAACAACCTTCTGACTGGTAACATGTGTATAAATCTATATAGAAAATAATTAATGCAGTTAAATTGTAGAATAACGTAGAATAGGTGGCTCACCAGTTAAAGTAGCAATATCCAGAGTGAACTTTGGATTAAATGTGTTTGCATAACATAAAGCATCTGCCAAAATCAGACGTCCTTCAGCATCTGTGTTAGCAACTTGTATAGTTTTACCATTCCTAGCTTTTACAATGTCTCCAGGTTTAACTGCTAGTCCACTTGGCATATTTTCACATAATGGGCATAAACCTGAAAGCCATAAGAAGAATGGTTAATCATTTCAAAATTTTTTAGGCAAAAAGAAACAATAAAAATTACAAATAGACACTGATCTTTCTATGGTGGCACCTTGGCTTTTCATCTGAAAGATTTTAGCTCCAAATCCCAGTCAAGTTTGGAATTTTTAATAAACTACATACATGCCATACCACATTCTTCTATAAAACCTTTAAGGTTAGCTTGAATATTAAAATGAAATTATAACCAATTTTGAATGCAATACTAGTTATTTTACTAGTTAGTTATATTAAATGCATTCAAATCTTGATATTTAATTTGTAATATAATTTTAAAGTAAAAACTACAATCAAAATTAGTGAAAAATATAATAACCATAACATGCATCAACCGAAATTTATAAATTAAATTTTTAGTGGGATAAAAATGCATCAAAGTTCTTTTGTGAATTTAACTTAATACAACTGAAAAGATTTAACAAAAGAGCAAACTTGCTAAATTTACACCAAATAATGAAATGAAACTAATAAAGACCCATGAAGATGACTTTTTGTGTTCAGTATTAAGTACTTTTCAAAGATATAAACGTATAAAATTTGACAAAAACAACTAACTAAATGGAAAAAAAGGAACACAAAGTAAATCAAACACATTATCCATACTTAAATGTATTGTAACAGGATCAGTGTAATGTTGGACCATGGTAACTGATTTCTTCCAATTAAGAGGAGAATGAGAAAATAATGAAAAGAATCCAGAAGCAACTAAAAGGGATCCTTTTCTCAGACTAACAGGTCTATTTAACAAACTGTTCTTTGTAATACAGAAAATGGCACCTCCAAACGCTGTTGTTCAACTGGAAGGGTTACCAGACTGGAATAAGAATTTATGGGAAAACATAAGAATGCAGATAATGAAAATTATTACACTTTAACAGTTAAGGGGCGAGACAGGTACTCGTTCTGCAGGCCAGGGATACAAATACTGCAGGAACAGTCAGTAGTTTTGTGAGGCTGTGTTTGGCATAGTTCTGATAACAAATGATGACACAAGTAGTTTCGCAAGCCTGAGTTTGACAGGGTTGCAGTGATGGTGATATCAGTATGCGTGTGGCAACAATGAGTGAAGAGAATGTCATGAGCATTTCATTGTGGATAGTGGGTAAATGTAGGAAGTTGTTTGGCGAGTTATTGGTAAACAGTAATGAAAATGACAGCATCCTAATTGTTCATAAAGTGTACAGTAGTTCTACTGTAAACATAAAAGTAATAATATTTGCAGAAAACTGAACTGTATGAATTTTAGACTTTTCTAGTGTTACCTTGTTATTAATGCAATATCAGGTAATTAATACCTGCGATCATTATAACATTTAGTAAATCTGATTGTATTCTGGTTTTTATAATTTAACTGTTTTTAAACAAATCTTGTACTTGTTTTAATTAATATTTTGTAGGAGTAAATCATATATTCATTATTATTATTGTTGTTGCCATTTTTAAAGTAATAAAGTGTATTTATAAGAAATTTTTAGTTTGTTAGTTTCTCAATATCCTGGTCGAACTGTGAACACGCAATAATATACTGCATTCTTAAGGGGTTTTCTATTTCAGACTTTGCTGTAGCTTCAATGTTCAAATACAATTTCACCATACAAAGAATGATAAAGAATCCATTTGTTGAGAGATGTGTAGTCTTTAAAGATTTTGTTAACTGCATGTTTCAAGTTGTTTGCACATCCATTATTAGTAATAGGAATTCCAGTTGATCTTTGTTTCGGTTGTATGTTTGTTTGTTCATTCATTTACTCTCTCACGTCTTTTTCATTTATTACTTTACACCATGCACCTACTTTAATAAACTTTAAATAGCTGAAAGGTCTCACTTATTGGGTATTCAAGAATTCAATAATACATCATAATAATTCATATTTCATGGATTTTATATAATAGGATTCAATTTAACAATGCATAATGTTCTCAGAAATATGAATCAAAGCATGTGAATCTTGGATTTCTCATATTACAGATTAGGAAGATAGATCAATATTAAACTATTACGAGAAAATTAACTGAAAGCACAACTGACTTTATCTATTGAATTGCTATCATAATTTTACCACCTTAACACTAATATGATTTATTTTTTTATAGATTTAAATAATTTTTTTGTTCTTTTAGTTTTATTACTTTAAAATTATACTGTTTATTATTATCTGTTAGCTGTTAACAGAACACACAAGTATGTTAATCTGTTGTAAAATATTATTTTTTTTTTTTTTTATTTCATTTATGTTTTTATAGTATTCTAATTGTTCCTACACTAAAGTTACATTTTTACAAAGTTCAGTATAATGTACTGAACTTGTATAATTTTTCCACTACTAAATTCTCTGAAACTGGTTTCTTTAATGGTGTATCTATTGCCTAGTTCTTGCAAATATGAAATACATCTATGCAAATCTTGTAATCAAGTTACTTTAATATATATTTTTCTTGAAAGTAATAATTTTTCTTTAACCAAATTTAATTTGTGAATGTGCAGGATTACTTATTACTTAAAATAAACAATTTAATTATTTTCCTTTAGCATTGATTGTGCCAATATTTTTATATTAATCTATAAGCATTATCAATGTATATATAAAAAAATTGTGTTTTCAACAATTTGAAAACTGTACAAATTTTTGTACCTCTTTCAAAATAAAGGGGCACATTAATTTATTGCTTTACACTCTTCTGGTCTTGTAGCTGTGATGCACTTGTCACCAGTTAGGAGTTTTACTTTCTCTAAGAATAATGATATTTGCTAGACATCCAGTTTCTATGTTTAACAGAGTTAACAGAATTCTATAAATAATAGAGATGAATATCACCTGAATTTCAATATGTTTGACATTTTGAAATTGCCAAGCAATTGAAAAATGCTTGTTAATAAAGAGCCAAATTGTAACTGCCAATTTGCTCTGTAAAGAAGGCCTGTAAAGAAGCCTCATTTTTCCTAACTAGCCTGATCCAAGACGCTTTTCATTTTTCAAGATGACAATGAAATTTTTGGGAGCGATTATATGACTAATGTCAGGTTGCCTGTTATTAATACAGTTATGGCAGTTAACAGATATGCATGATTATAAAATTACAGATAAACAATAAAAACTTTTTTTAATGTTTTTCTAAGGGTGATACCATTTCTTTAATTACTTTTTTGTATACATTATAAATTTGTAAATAGAATTTTTTTATCACACTTAGTTTTAAATAAATTAGACTTAAAAAAAATTAAGGGAAAATATAGTTAAAATCTGTAAAATTTATAATTTTGCATGGCCATATCAGTGTTAGAATGAGATTTCACTGATGCTTTTCTGTTATAAATAGCCTCAGGCACATCCCAAATTAATGTTCAACAGTAATTGGCTAACATGTTAATATTCCATTTTCCCTTTATAGCGGCTTTCCATCACCGAAATGTCTTTGTGGAAATGTTCACTGTGTTTGTTACTTATGTCTCTAAGGTTGTCCAGGAAAAAATCCAGATGTGAGTGGAGGAAATGTATTCTCAAAGACATATTACATTACGTAGCTCAGTATGAAGTAGGAAGTTGAGTAACAATATCGTGGTAATTGTCGGATTTCTGTTTGCCGAGAAAAATTTTGCAAACATCTTTAAATGAAGCCCAAGTTGCACTTTCCAAATTATTTAACACAGAGTTAAATACATCATCTTTGACCAACTCTCTTATTTGAGGACCTACAAATATTCCTTTTTTAATTTTTCCTTTACTTACATTCGGATGTTTCTACCTGATGTACAAAAATCTGGGACTATCCTTCTTCATTGCTTTTACAAAGTTTTTCATTAGTGCTAGCATGATATGGAGAGGGGGTAAAAATATTTTTTTGGGTTCAACTAAGGGCTCATGAATAATATTTTTACCATTTTGAATTAAGTTGTCTCGTTTCTTCCACTCTTTGGTAACATAATGTTTTCCCTAGTTCAGCTGCTCCATTCGCAAAGAAAACACATGTACTTAGTATAGCCTAACTGCATGCCTAACAAAATAGCTACAACTTTCAAATCATTAGATATGTTCCAGTTATGTTTTTTTTATAATTTATTTTTTCAAGAACGTCTTTCATCACATCGTATGTCTCTTTCAAATTAATACCATAAGCAATTGGTATCGAAGGACATTTGTTACCACTGTGTAGTAGAACCACTTTCTTATCTATGAAAAGCCATCAGTCCTCAAGTTTATGAACTTGTCCTAAGTGCAACATAAACTCATCAATATTTATGCAATAAATAAAATTATTTTTATCAATAAAGTAATGATAAAGTTCTTTTTGTTGGCTTTTAAAGTCCAACATTTTTTTTTTTTAAGTAAATTGTACCTAACAGTCTTGATCCTAACAATTCAGCTTGATTTTTTGATAAATTTAAATTCCTAATCAATCATTTAATTCATCTTGTGATATAAGATGTTGTTTATGTGAAGATAATTCAAAATCAAAATTATTGTTGTCTTCTTCAGTACTGCCTGATTCTTCATTGTTGCTTTTGAAACATATATTCACAGGTGGCTCAGGAACTGGAATAATTTCATTGTGAGGTACAGGCCTGATTGCAGATTGCAATGAAGGAGATTTTACAGTATGGTTAGATATTTTAGAAATTCCAGACACACTTGTTAAACAAAAGTAACAATCAGTTACATGAACCTCTGGTTCACGCCAGATCATAGGTACACCAAATGGCAAGCCTTCCATGTACCTTTCACCCATCCTCTTAAATATACAGAACAATTAGTGCATACTACATGAGGAGCCCATGTCTTATCCTGATCACCAAATTTACACTGTAAGTACAAATGATATGCTTTTTTAATTAAAGGTGTAATGTTTTTTCTATTTGATTTTACAGTAACCTCACCACATACATAACAAAAGGCATCATCACATTATTTACACAATTTTAAGGCACTATGACACTGCACTGTTAACAAACTTAAGACAACAATAAGACTGAACAAAATTAATTCATTCCTTAATACAAACAACACAGCTGTGTTTTCAGCTACATGTTTTGACCTGCACAAACATGATTATTAATCTTGTTCGTGAAGGCTCACTCTTCAGTATTAGATATGATGTCATATGTGACTGATATGACTTAATTCTTTATCTAGTATTGTTTATGTTTACAAATTAAACAAAAAAAAATGAGCTAACAAAATACAATATAGGAGCTTAAAATGCTAACTATAAGTTGAAAAGTGAAAAAAATCCTTTAATTAAAATTTAAAAATGTTTCAAAAATGGTGGGTAATAGAAAATTTCTGAGTTCATATTTGTTTTCAACAGCAAAAAAACGATTAAAATCCTGTATCGCATGTTATCAAACAAAAGTTATGTTTATCAGTTATATTTTTGTTTTTCATCCTCTAATGAAAACATTATAATAGTATGCAGGCAACTATAATTATTAGCAAATAACTGTAATGCTAAGTATGCATTCCATCTAAGAAAACTTCAACTGAGTACTTTTCATCTTCTTAAAAACTTAACACTTCTTAATAAACCTTCCTCAACATCTTACATCAATACAGTTTTAAGTTCATCTGAATTATATTTTACTCACCTCACATTATTTAATGAAATACTTTACACTTTAGCACTTTTAAAAGTAGAACCTATGGAATAATTTTTAATTTTAACATATGTGGCAGGTAAGCAATATGATAAATAAACTTGAACTAGATTTTGGTTAAAAAAGATTCTAAAATTTACACTTACTATCATTTGTCTTTTATTCAGAAGGTTCTGGCTTTGAAGAATCATGACAAGGCTTGAAATTTTCTACATGCTGAATTTCTCATTCACAAAAATTATGGTAACTATAATTAGGTATTAGCCTGTAGCCTGTAGTTACTTGTTGAATAATGCTTGAATAAATAGTATGCCTTAATAGCTGACTAAAATCATACAAATTTATAAAACTGGTGCTGATCATTCCAAAAAAGCCACAGCACAACCTAATTTTCTGTTGCAACTTTATTATAAAGGAGTTAAATAAATCTTCAGTAATTACAGTGTAGTAAAAATTATATATGCTTTATTAAAAATATTATGTAAAAATATTTTACATAATAAAATGTTTAAAACATTTTAAAATGCAAACTGAAATGTTTATTTTAAGTACTTATAGTAGAAACAATATACGAGGTCTGTAAATAAAGTAATTTATATGGAAGTGAAACTTGGACAATCGGAATATCTGAGAAGAAAAGATTAGAAGCTTTTGAAATGTGGTGCTATATGAGAATGTTAAAAATCAGATGGGTGGATAAAGTGACAAATGAAGAGGTATTGCGGCAAATAGATGAAGAAAGAAGCATTTGGAAAAATATAGTTAAAAGAAGAGACAGACTTATAGGCCACATACTAAGGCATCCTGGAATAGTCGCTTTAATATTGGAAGGACAGGTAGAAGGAAAAAATTGTGTAGGCAGGCCATGTTTGGAATATGTAAAACAAATTATTAGGGATGTAGGATGTAGAGGGTATACTGAAATGAAACGACTAGCACTAGAAAGGGAACCTTGGAGAGCTGCATCAAACCAGTCAAATGACTGAAGACAAAAAAAAAAATAAAGTAATGAGACTGTTTCAGAAAAACCTTTTATTTACAATCCAATTATACGTGGACTTGTTATCACCTTTGAAATAGTTTCCTTGGGAAGCCACGCAACACTACAAATGGTTTTCACACTCTTCATAGCAGTGTTGGAAGTCAGAAACCGGAATATCCTTTAGATGGTCGGTTATATATTTTTTTTTCTACTGTTTCAAAATGGTGTCCTTTGAGGTGTTTTTTTTTTTTTAAAGTTGGGAACAGGAAAAAGTTGCAGGGACTTAAGTCAGGTGGTTGAGGAACTACAGGAATGTTTTTCTTTGCCAAAAACTCATTAACTGAGAGTGCAGTCATGACTAAGTGCATTGTCATGATGCAGCATCCAGTTTTCTTTGATGGCTGGTCTCACACAGGCAACTCTTTTTTGCAGTCTTTCAAGAATTTCTCGGTAAACATATTGATTAACAGTTTGTCCTGTGGGCAAAAACTCCTTATGGTTAATGTCGACACTATCAAAGAAGCAAATTAGCATAGTTTTGATTTGCTCATTTTTGTATTTTTGGGACGCAACTGATTCCCGGCCATCTGAAAATGCTTTAAAACCACCTAAAAACTCAGGCTCGTGACAGAGCGTCATCTCCATACACCCTTTTCTATTTTGAAAAAGTTTCAGTAGCATTCTCACAGAGTTTAACAAAAAAAACTTTATTGCACAATGTTGCTCATAATTAGTATCACTCATTTTTGTAACGCACAACAAAAACTGTTTCATGAAAAGATTATTTACGTCTCATGTGGCAACAATAGACTTAAACTATTAATACCTAATATAAATTAGCTGTTCATATAAATCATATGTTTATTAGTAAATTTACAGTGTTGCCACTTTGGCGGTCAAAAAAAACTACTTTATTTACAAACCTTGTACAACATCTGAAAAAAGGTTTCAGTGGCATTCAGCTTTCTCAAACTTCCAAAAAAATGATATTGTTTGAATTCCTCAACACCCCCCCCACACACTGTATCATTAATTTTTTATGTAGATTGCAATAATGAAATTTTGTTATAGCTCTTGTTTAGAGCTGATAATTCTACATATAACAATGTATTATTTATTTTTTCATTAACCTCACATAATACAATTTTTTTTTTTATACTTTTTAAATACTGATTTACTTCTAAGGGTTAAACAACCACTGGATAGGAGGTTTTCTATCTTTCATCTTACTTTCAATCCAGACTTTAGATAGATCATTAGATAAACCATTTTATAAAATAGATAAATTATATAAATTGATAGAAATCAAAAAAGTCTTTTATTATTTGAAGTTTGTTTTCATTAATTATTCGCAAAAACAAAATGGTTTTTTTTTTAAAAAATATATCACCATGTAACGATTTCATTTATTCTCTATACTTATGTAACAAAAAGCACAATTATGACTGAAAACAAAGGTGTAATAGAAATTACAATGGAAAAGCTCCAACTGATGTTGCTGAACAAGAATGAGGATAAAAGTATAAACTATGTAACTAAAACTTATTTAGTTTTATTTCTCTGCTGACAAACATACTGATATCATGAAACTTTTCTAACTGCTTGTCAAGCAGTAGCAAATGATTAAAAACAAGTGTTATGGTTAGTATGATAAAAAGAATCTCGACGAACTCAAACAAGTTTTTTGCTTTATATTTGTTTTTACAAGGGAATCTTTTTATAAAGTATACCAAAGAATTGTACAAAACGACAATTTATGAATGTTTATTCGTCTTTTACTTTTCCGACTATAGCGATATATCCTGCTGTAGGAGTTTAAAATATAAAGGTAAAGTACGTAAACCGCTTACTGATTTATATCCTAGACAGATAAGCTTAAAAAAAGTTCCCGAAAAACTGGAAAAGAAGCCTATACGAAGTTTCATACAAGTTTAAAATATTACTTTTACTTTCCGGGCTAAGGCTTTTATCAGTTTTAGTGCAACATCTGTTTTTTGTGTAAGACAGACGAGTCTAGTGAAAATTTATCTTATACCGAATATCACTAGGAATTATATTGTAGACTATATTATCTATATACTATATTGTTTATTATTATCTTAGTACTGTCTCAAGAAGGAATATTTTTATTCGGTGTCTGTTTTTAAATAAGCGACATAACCATCTATTGAGCGTTGCTACGGACCATCTACAAGCTGTTATTCCTAGCAACAGCGAATCATCGCATGTAAACAATAACCTACTATCTCGTGTAAACCCTAACCTACAAGGTAATAGAATACGCGGCTTCTAAAGTGTTCCGATAGGAACCCCTCAATAGCCGCGGCGTAATTTAATTAGTAACGACATTATCGATAACACGAGTGACTTTTCAGGAGCATAGAGTGAAAGCGATATTACGGATTTTAGTGCAAACCCTTCTCGACAAGCAATACTAATATTGCGCATACAAAACGAAAATGTTAGTCGGCAGAAGGATGAAATTCCAGCGGCAAAAAAAACGCCAACGTACAAATTATACTGAACCTAATATTCGCGTACAATCGGCTAATATCGCGTATCTACTTTTGCTGTTCTACATCAAATAAATTTAGTCTTCTTGAAAACACTGCTGACAACATAGGTAGACGTGTAGAATTATTAAAACCTGAACCTATTTTTGTAACAGGCGTTAATGCGATAACCGAATTGAAAAATTGTCTTTCACAATTATTTTCTAATTGTAATGTTATTAAATATAAACTGACAACAATGAAATCTGGCTACACGGTAAAAGTTCTGCCGGTTGATATTGAAATATGTAATATTATAACGTCAAAAATGCTTGAAAACATTATGTAATTTTACATATAAACTTGAAACATGAAATAGTATATAGAGTGGTCATGCGAGGCGTGCATCACTCGGAAGATAAATCGGTAATCATTGATGAATTGACGAAGTTAGGCCACGAGGTTAGAGACGTTATTAACGTTCTACATCGTCAAACGAAGGAACCGCTGCCACTTTATTTAATAGATTTGGATCCCAAATCTAATAATAAAGAAACTTTTGACGTGAAATCTCTCAACTATACAATTTTAAGCTCTGAAGCTCCGTATGTTAAAAAATAAGCGGTCTATTGCAAACGTTGCCAACGCTTTGGCCATACCAAAGATCTACGCAATCACCCGCACCGTTGTGTAAAATGCGGTACAGATCGTGCCATAACAGTCTGTTATAAGGCACCACAGGTTCCAGCTTCCTGCGTCAGCTGCGGCGAGTTACAAATAGTGTAAAATCTATCAATACTATAAAACTAAGGTCTATTCTATCAAACCCGCCCTATCTTTCAGAATAGTAACTAATAACAATTCTACTGATAATAATTATACTTTTTTTCTTTTTTTTCCTGTTTAGCCTCCGGTAACTACCGTTTAGATAATACTTCAGAGGATGATATGTATGAATGTGAATGAAGTGTAGTCTTGTACATTCTCAGTTCGACCGTACCTGACATGTGTGTGGTTAATTGAAACCCAACCGCCAAAGAACACCGGTATCCGCGATCTAGTATTCAATTCAGTGTAAAAATAGCTGGCTTTACTAGGACTTGAATGCTGGAAATCTCGACTTCCAAATCAGCTGATTTGGGAAGACGCGTTCACCGCTAGACCAACCCGGTGGGTTGATAATAATTATACCGATCGTGTAACGAACTCTAGTAACAATGGCTTTCATAATTATAATAGTAGTCTGAATATTTTTGGTAATACATACGTGAAAAAGTTAAAATGAATTGTCCCTATGATCAACAAACTATTGATAACCAAAATTTTCACGGGCCGATGAATGTCCTTGACCGTATGTTGCAAACGTAATACTAGCAATCTGGAATAATAACGGGTTGTTTGATAAAAAACTAGAATCAAAAGCTGTTTTAAATATTATTAAGATAGACATAATGCTTATATCTGAAACTTGACATTGTCAAGTTTCATGGCTATACAATATATATATATATATATATATATATTCTGTTAACTGTTCGATCTCCCACTCTGTTTAATAAATTGACCAGTAAACGACGTTTTCGAGATTTTTTGGAGGAAAATACAAGGTTTGGACGTGCCTTTAAAATCACCCGCCCATGCGGATAATGCAGTACACGAATCGACCAAATTTAATCAGTAAGCGGTACGGGCCCTCAATCCCAATTTGGATTCTGCTCCCCCCCAGCTCTCTTTTTTTCCTGTTTAGCCTTCGGGAATTACCGTTCGGGTATTACTTCAGAGAATGAATGAAGATGATATGTGCGAGTGTAAATGAAGGTAGTCCTTGTAAAGTCTCAGTTCGACCGCTCCTGAGACGTGTGATTAATTGAAACCCGACCGCCAAAGAACACCGGTATCCGCGATCTAGTATTCAAATCTGTATAAAAATAAATACCTTTAGTAGGACTTAAACGCTGGTACTCCCGACTTCTAAATCAGCTGATTTGGGAAGACGCGTTCACCACTAGACTAACCCGGTCAGATTACAAAATGCAAATCTGTTTTTAAAATGTAATCTGATGGTAAAAAAGCATACATACTTTAACTCGATTGAATTTTTATTTTATTTTTTTACTCTAATCTGTTCTTGTATTATAATTTACATTATTACTTCTTTTTTCGTAATTTATTGTAACTCATATTTTTCATTAGCACGATATGGGTACAATAGTTAAAATCAGTGTTTGTTAATTAATTCTTATAGGATGTTAGTATATTTTTTCCTAATCTATAATTGAATATTTTTTATTAAAATAGGAATGCAAGATGCATTTTTATTGCTAAATCTAACCTTTATTTAAAATAAAGTTAATTAACTTTTTTATTTTACATTATTTTCTACCATAATAAAACACTTAGTTTTGAAAATAGTGCATTACACACGGGTTCGTTCTTACTGAACTGTGAATTTAAGAGAAAAAATAAATAAAATTGCAGTTAAACGTTAAATTTACTCCATATATAAACATAAACGATTTTTAAAATCGTTATATTCATTTTAACTGTGTAAAATCCATTTTGACCAAAATATTTAAAAAATTTAATTGTAAAAAAAAATATAAAAATATTCAAAGTCGATAAATTAAAAACTTTAGTTAAAAAAATTTAGCGACGTAATTAAGATTCTTTTGTTACTTTATTTTAAATATATAAACTGATTTCAACGATTATAAACGCTTTTTCAAATAAAACAAAAACAAATATTAATTTTAAAATAAATGATTTATCTTTAACGATGACCAGTTCTTTACATTCTCTCTCTTGCCGACACGAACAGTGTCATGTACAACAAGCCTTTCTGTTACATAGTTTTTATACTTGTCCTTGAATTGGTTACATACAATAGCGTTTGTGTCTGTTTTAACTACTGTCAGTTTTAACTGATTTTTTTTTTTAGCACAAGCGGCAGTGTAATTATAAAAAGAATTTTAGACTAAATATATCTTACAGTTCTATACTTGTTCATCAATAATTTTATGTATACACAAAACTCTTGACCGAACAAATACAAAAAAAATTTCAATAAAAAATCCTTTTTTCAGGTTAACTAGGGAATATAGAATAAGAAATGAATTAGTTTCCTGTCTTCACAAAAGACGAATATATATTTTAAATATCGATATACAGATTCAAAATGTTCATTACGATCGCTAAATGGATTGTCATCAATCCATTTGAAGTAAACATCATTACTTTTATAGAAAATATTATCTTTTTTATAATCTTTATAAAACAAATATTTTAGAAAAATTTCATTTGTACTGTAAGTCGTTACACCTATTAAAAAATCCAGAAAACTGCTTTTTTCGATATGTATCTGAAGTAGTATTTGGAAGCCTCAATCTCGTTTAACATTGTCGGAAATGGGGAAAATTTGCAAGGAATGTTCAAATACTACACATTTCATTTACAAAATTGTGTGTGTAACATAACATACTATGTTTAAAGAAAATTATAATACTATTTAGTAAGCTAATATCCACTACATGTAAAGAAAATTTCTTAGTCCTTATAAGTTGGCTGAGTGATATGACCTTATAGCATCTCAGAGCCCAACGGTTATTTGTAAGTACCAGGCTTAAATTTCAGCTAATTTGTTAAAATTCTTATTATAAGTCATATCCCTGCTTAAATTAGGTCCATCTAAAGAGATATTCATCAGTAAAATTTAAAAAAAAGTCATATCATGGTCAGCTAAGGGTTAATTTACAATTTATATTGCTTAACAAACCAATTTGGTATTTTGTAAAAAAAAATAAATAAATAAAAATAGTATTTTTATATAGTATATTATAAAATGAAACACAGTTAAATGTTTTGTACTATGTTAAAATAGCTCATTACTATGTAAGAACGAAGTATAACTTAAAATCTGAACAAACAGAATAAATTTCATACATTACTTTTTGATAGTATCAATAAAAAAAAATTTCATACTGAACAAAGGCAATTTATCTTTCTAAAATAGATAGCTAATTTATTAATCACCAAATGTAGACACAGGCAAAAGGTTTTGTTATTAACGTAAATCTAAACAAAAAAACAGAACTTCAATATGATGAAACGTTAGTTCATTAAATTCCCATAATTTCTGCCGATAGTTGTTAACCAGTAATCACATTATTTGTGTACTATTTTTCTTATTACAAATATTATTATTTGAAAGAACTTACCTAGTTTACACGTAGAATTATTTTCTAAACGGTTTTCTAGATTCACGTAAAATACATCTAATATACTGAATACGATAAATACAAATAATCAAATAAACAAAATTTGATACGATTTTTAAAACAAGCTTACAGATATAAAGACATAAAACATTATTTACTGTATGACAACGTTATTCGTTAATAACACTTTTAATAGATTAATAAATTATCAGAAAGAAAATGTAAGTTAATATTATTATTATTATTTAAGATTTGTTTATTTTTTCTACATCGCTGAATATAATGGAAACAGCTAAAAATATTATAAACAAATAAATTTTTCATCAACGTAACACACATTTTGACATACTTAGTTGTTTGATGAATTTCGACACGAACCAGATTCTCTTTGCACTCTCCCCCTCTCCCAGTCGTCAACACGTACAAACTTATACAGTAGTAATATTTTTACTACTGTTTTTAAAAAGAAGCAATCTTTTTTTATACTGTTAGGTTTTTTTTTACTATTATTTTCTTAGTAATCTGCATTAATTAATTTTAAATTCGAATTAATAGTTTTTAAAAATATATTTTTATTATCTAGTAAAATTTGTTACAGCAAAGGTTTTGATATAACAGATTTTGACTGAGAAAAAATTATATTTATATAGAAAAGTATATTTCAGTATTTGTATATAATTAAAATTGAAAATTGTGCGCGCGTGTGTGAGTATACAAATAAATAATTTAATATATTATTTATTAAGAGATAATAATATTTACTGAAACTGAAAATTACTTAAAAATTATTTAAGACACCCGTTTGCTTCGGTTAATGTACGGAGAATCTTAATAGGAAGCTTGTATGAGAAATAGTTCTAACATTAGGTATTGACACAGGTGCTATGTTGCCAATTAACCTGACTTTTACTTCCCCCTTGGCCCCTTGCCAGCCAAGTTCGGCATCAGGTAATTCACTGCGTTGCGTATTTGACTTAAACATTTACATAGAATAAACCTTCCATCCAAGCTATAACCGGTAACATAAAAAAAAAAAAATTTATTTTTTAGGGTAAAATTTTTTTATTTATTTTTTAAATTTTATTAACGAATCAGTATATAATTTTACTATTATTTATAAAAAAACAAAAAAAAAATTCCTAAAATATTTTAAATCGATGTTATATTCTCCATTTGACAGTACTATTAATGAACATATAATATTTGTCGTTTTATGTAGTAGTGTAAACCAAAAAAATCATACTTAATAACTTTTTTATTTTAATTTTTACGTTTAATACAGTTAGTAAAATAATCACTGATTTTACACATCCGACCTCTTGGTTAACCGGACTTACATATTTTATTTATCCGTAAAATTTACATAATTATTGCTTGTTATAGTATTCGAATTATTTGAGAAATTTTCGTATTAGAAGATTCAGAGATTAATTATGATTGAAATTAGATAAAATCTCGAGATTACTGTTTATTAAAACGTCGATTATTCGGACCTCCATATCTCAAACATTATGTGACTTAAAAGCGGTGACAAATCTGAGAGAAAAATAATTATTAAAATGCTGAAAAAAATCGCGTTGAACGAAGACTCAGATTTGAACTTATTAAAAAAATTTACATTAGAAAAATTGAACTTTGTAGCGACCAAATCGAGTCTAAATTTACTTATTTTTTTTATAAGGATTATGCGTGCAATTAGTAACATCTCTATTGTTATTGCCCTTATTTGTATTACAGATGTGCTGGGCTGTACTGTGAAATACGGTGGTCGACTTGATGAGGTAAATTTGGAAATAATAGTTTTATATCATAATCCCCTTATGTACTATTCATTAATATTTTTTATCATCTGTATTAAAACAAATGATCTTGTTGTGTTTTTTTGATTAGTTACTAAGAGGATACGGTCTAAATGCAATTATAAGGTATGCGTGAGTAATTTATATTAGGTAAATTGAATATTAGTTAAAAAAAAAATTGAAAACCTTACTACCGTTTGGATTCCTTGGTTACGTTCCTTTGTTAACGTGTATATATACACTAAAACGTATATATACGTTTTAAAATTTGGTTTCAATTATTTGTTATAATTATAAGTTATCAAATGTTTAAAAAAATTAATATTAAATTGATATAACTGTAGGTGTCGGTCGGTCGCTTGTTATGCGAGATGAAACAGTGCAGTAGTGTAGGTTTAGTGCACATTTTAGACGGTGTGCATTTTCATAATTTTGCTATGACGGTTGAAGAATTTTTTTATCGTGAAGCTAAGGTTGTGTGGGGAGGGGGTGACAGAGAAATTACGTATGTGACGGTATGGAATCCAGCGGTCTTCTCGGGTTGATTGCCAGTTCAGTTTGGATACTCGTGTCTGTGTTCACTCATGTTTAACTACTATTATTATTATATTTATACATTGCTTATTTAAAACATATGACCCTCGTTGTTGATCGAGGTAAGAATTTTTTATATATATTATTTTAATGTTGTTTAAAATAAATGTCATTATTTTTGTTTGCCTGTTGTATCCAAACTTATCATGTAATGAATTTTAAAATACAATTTGCACTCTCTTATTTTTACAAAATAAATTAACTATTTCGTATACCCAAACATTTCTAACATTGTTTTATAATACCGGCGAAATAATATCCCAAAAATAAACAAACAGAAACAAATTACGCAACTGGTTATTAATTTTAGGCTAATCGAGCAATAAAATAATTAACCGAGGAAATAAAATTATTGCATGATCTAAACGTACTGAACTCTGGGGTAAACAAAGTATGGTTTATGTGTTAAAAACGATTTTATAATTTTAGATAATTTAACATTTTTAGTGGCAAGTTCAGACAAATTCGTTGCACACTTTCTGGACCCAAGCCTAGAATCGAACCTCGGATCTTCCAATCTTCCATACACAGACAAGTACGCCTTTGCCATCGATGAGATGATATAAAATAATGCTGAGCAGTAGATAATCTAAATTTGATATTGTTTTGTGTAAGTTGTTTGAATGTAATGCATTAATCACTGAAATAGTTTGATAATAGTGAGTCATTACAAACCATTACATTAACAATAGTTACCGAATAAAGTTAGTTGATTACACCACCTAGTTACCCAGAAATTAAATACTGGATGACGATATTAGCAATGACATTAGGGAAATAATTTTGAAAAAGTCATTTGCACTATTTGAATTTATGAAATGTTTAAATGCTAAGAGAAAAATTTGCTACATCATATAAATTGTTGTATATCACTACTTTTTACTTTCTTGTATGAAGTAAAGGAAGTATTGTGATTGCAAAAAAAATGTTGTTTCCAGATTTCAACAGAAATATCTATTTTGACTAGTTTCAATGTGATGTCTGTACGTACATATGTACATATGCACAACTCTATATATGTATACATAACTCAAAAACTATTAGCCATAGGATATTGAAATTTTGGATTTAGGACTGGTGTAACATCTAGTTGTGCATCTCTGCTTTTGATTGTAATCAACTGAACCAAAAGTGTCCAAAAAAGCCCAAAATCCAAAACAATTTAGATTTTGGACTTAACTGCAGTAATAAGCCTTCATTGAGATCTTTTCAATGATATATCGTAAGTGGTACTTATCTTCATTGGTTCCAGGTAATGACACATCAATTCGAATCAGACTTCATCTCATTTTTTTTTAACTTTTTTTTAAATTTAATATATTGATTTATTAATGAAAAACATAAACTCAAACACAATTATTATTATTAGTAAACTAAAAAACAAGCCTTTCAATACTAAGCTGAAAAATGATATGGTTAGTATTGTTATGGAAGTACATTCATGTTCAAAGACTAGACTTAGTTTGTATTCACAGCTGTAGCATAAATAGCATTTTTAAGGTCACCTAGTGTGTATTCAGATTCATTACTGTGTTTGGGAATGATTCAGTTTCAATATGGATAGGATGAATGTTCCAATCAGTCTGTTTCCATGAGGAGAGAACTAGGAAAAATATATAGTACAGCTAAAAACAGCAGTTCAATTAACAAAATCTAAAATTCAAATGAAATATTACAATTATTAGAAGTTAAAAAATTTCTATGACAATAAATCAAAAACAAACAATAACATAAAATTATTCATTTTTATTCTCAATATATTTTCTACTTCTAATAAATACAAATGTAGTACTTTACAACTTTTACAAAAAAGGCCCATCAATATTTTCAATTCATTTAAACCCTCTTCAATTACCCTGATATTCTACTGTGTTGGACAGAACATAAACCTGTTTCTCATCATCTATAACTAACTTTTCACTCATTTTAGTTTCTTACCTTGCAATTATTATTTCTATAAATAAAGGATAGATTTCCTGCTTCCATGCTGAGGATGCCATAATCTGAAGAGCAAGTGCATTCTTTGTACTTGCTAGGGGGGTGGGGGTGGATTCTATCTATAAATTTTATGAAGGACTTCTTTTCCTACATATGGAAACACAACAAGCCTAATGACTAATAGTTTTATGGTGTAGGGATTGAATGTTAAAAAAAATAAAGTTTCTGTTCATTTCACACATCAACCCATCTAATTATACCAAATCTCGAATACCTCCATCTTTTATGATACAGACTTTTCTACATGAAACCTCTCCTGACTTAAATCTTAAATTAATCTGTTTTTGTAGACTCTCTTAATTCAGGCTTTGTTAATTATGGTTCCTAAATAACATTTTTTTAATTTCTTTAATATTATAATCACTTTGCTTAAACTTATGTCACAATTATCATTTCTCTTTTCATATTTTACAATCTTCCATTGTTATTTATTCTAATTCTTATTATTTTAAAGGTACTTTTGTGACTAGTATCAGTTAAATGAACAATAATGTTAGCAAATCTTAACTAATCTTTACATTTAATGTTAATGCTTCCTTTTTTATTCATTCAAAATAACTGTTAATAATTGATAACTAATGATATATTCAAAACTGTTAACCAACTAATATGTATTTAACTTAATTCATAATCTTACCTACTAAATTAACTGGTAGTTTTAACTGGGAAACAGCATACATTGTTGCCACTACGCATGCAGCTCCACCCATATCAGCTCTCATTTCATCCATATTGTTAGAAGGCTTTAAACTTATACCACCACTGTCAAATGTAATTCCCTTACCTACATAATATTAAATTTTATATACAAATATAAACATATATAAATAATATATACTAAAGTGGAATACTAAAAGCTACAGGTATATAAAATTAATTAAGCAGCATATGACGACTCCACTGAAAACTTATTTTTTTGTACAGTGACAGCCACCAATTGAAATCCAGTATTTCATCACATTCCAACATAAAATTTATTTGATATAGTCACAATAATACCAGCATAATCTTTATGCATATATATCCAATTAGTTTTTTTTATAGCTCATTTTATAAAACAAAATGTCCTGTCACAATCTAAAAAAGAATGACCAAGAATAGGAAATCGATGCACAATGTTTGTCAGTGTCTTAGATAATGTTAGACCCATACAAAATTGGATAAATGTATGATTTTGTCTCGGGCATGCATCTGAGAACAGGAATAAATTTTTGATAGTATTAGGCAAAAAATGTTGAATGTAATGATATAAAAAAGTACAGATTTCATTTGCACCTTTTTTTGCAACTCCTTCAGTGTAAAGACATATTACAAAAGAGTTATCTTTCAGATTTGTTATGCAAAATGTAAACACTGTCAACTGTTTTAAATAAAAAGTTTCCTGTACAGAAATGTTTGGCGGTGAAAGATATTGCATGAAATCGAATACAATACCTCACATGGTTTCATTAGTTTGGCTTAATTCTTTTGCTAATTTAAGTTCTGTGAAGAATCATTTACTTCTACGTGTATGGATCATTATTTCACTTTCTGTGGGACGTTGATTCACACAGATGTGGGGTTTTTAATTTAGTTTGAAACTCCTCACACCTGAAATTAAATTTTGATATGATTTTGATTTGTGTTAAAATATAAGTAGAAGTTATACTTAACAGTTGTGTCAGAATTTTCAGTTTAAAAGAATGTATCAATTCTTTTAGTATTTAAATTGGAATGAAGGTACTTCATTTCTTTTCCACTGTAATGTGTAATTTTCTAAGGCAATGAGGTTATAGATTTGCATATATCACCAGAAATTGCATGTGTTTTTTTCATAAAACTCCGGTCATCTTTTGGTGATTTTCCTTGTATTAATAAAGATGTTGTTAGTCTAAGGAAACAATATCAACAAACTTCAATTCACTGTGAGTGAAATACTACAAAGTGTTTGAAACTGGCTTTCCTTTACTTTATAACTTTCTGACTGCACTTTGCTCTACACTTAACCTCATTTCATATTTTGCTCATTTTCAGTTTTAAGAGCATGAAATTTAGCTAGAGTGTCAATCTGACCATATTCAGAAAATCTAGTTTAACAACTTAGATATTTACAGTCACAAACTGGAATAATTGAGATTTTTTTTGTTACAGATTTACCTGAACTGAACTGTTAGTGTAAGGTTGTGCTTTCAATATGTTTTCTTTACATTTATTATACTTCCATTCTTTAGGGTTCCTTTCTTTTTTTCCTTTACCAAAGGCAGTTTCTTCAAAATTCAAATTTATATTTTGTTACTCATAAAAAAATAAAATTACTTGTATCAATGATAAAAATAACCTCACAAACTAAAGAAGCTATTTACTCACAACACTATTTACTAGCTACAAAACTTCACAGCAGTTATAATATCATACTGACTGTAGTGGGACAGCTACTACTAGGCTATTGCTATAGGTATAAAAAGGAACTAAGCGCAGTGATTAATTATTTTCTCCACCAACTGAAAAAAGAATAATATTTATTTTTCTGTTGCAAATAACCATAGTTAGTTCACTTCATCGCCAATCAATATGTCTTACATTAAACTATACAAAACATGCCTTAACCCATTTTTGAAAAAACTCTTGTTAGTGCCTTTTAATTCTAGCTGATTCATATCTTTCTTGTATGGACATTATAATAGTAGCATTCTAAATGCTATACATGTTAGTTATGACATTCCAGTTGTACATTTGAGTAACATATATGATTCATCATTACAAAATCTGTAAAATTAATTTATGTAAAAGTTTTTAACGTTTCAGTATTACTAAATACAACAATTACCAATAAGTGATTCCAAACTAAACAATAAGCATACAATTACAGTTTTCCTCAAGAATTCACTGAAACGAATGCTATTAATATAATGATCAAGCAGTAAAAATATTAAATTTTTATTACTTCCTCCTTTGTGGTAATAATCTATGTACACAATAATAATATATCTTATGTTTTTGTAGTTATTTTTAATATTATGTGGAATCTACTTAAGAATATGGGCTTGACAAAGTGCAACTGCCTAACAAGTGTGGATGTTCAGACTGTAATATGTTCTGCAATGTTTTAATGATTTATCTTGAATATTATTATTTTTTTTTTATGAAATTTATCATTTACGGATTTTTCACTCATTTTGGTTTGATTTATTCTTTGTTAGCAAGGCCCTACTTGGCTGGCCAAACTTGTAACATTTAATTGTGTTCTATGTTAATACAATTACAATTTTTCTGAAAATTTGTATAAAAATTACTTCATTGTAGTGCGATGCTTTGTTGGTTATGGCTTATGGGTAATATTAACCCACCACAATTGTTCTTGTGGTGGTTAATTAGTTGATAATTAAAAAAACTTCTTACTAACCAATTACATATGAAAATAAATTCAGTATTAAATTTAAATTTACATTTTTGACAGGTTCAGGTTACATTTTTATTTTTTTCATTACAAAATTTGTTTTGCAAATAATACACCAACTATAAAAAAAATACTGATATTAAATTTGAACAAATATTATTTACTGAAATTACCGAGTGAGACTCAGATATCCTTTCTAACAACATCTACATACATTTAAAATGCTTGTCTGTGGCTACCATAAACTCTAAGAGTTTTTAAAGATGTTTAGAAGAAATAAACTAAAAATCTTACCGATTAAAACAAGTGGCTGTTGATCCATCCGACCTCTAGAATAAATCATTTCTAGAAATACAGGTTTTTCCATAGAACCTTTAGCAACACTTAAAAAGGCACCCATGTTTTGTTCTTCGATCCATTTCTTATCATAAGTATTCACTTTGACACCATGTGAATTTAACATACTTTCTGCTTTCTGAATAAAAAAATGTATTTAGTTTTTAAATAAAAGTACACATCAAACAATAATTCTTTAAAAAAAAAAAAAAGTCATAAAGAACTAGATTTTAACCATAAAATCCCAATATTGAAGTAAAGAGTTTTATGCTCAGGTTTGTTCCCCTTCAAAATTTACTTTCCAGATTTTTTCTAGCAAAAGCCCTCATTTTATACATATTTTTACATTTCAATGCATTCAGTTAACTAACAACTGTTTGTTGAATATATGTAAGTACTTTCAGAGATAATTTTATTTTTACTTTCCTGGCAACAAAGCTCTTGAGTTATTCTACATCAAGAGAAGTATGGTAATCAGTCAAAAATGGGGTACGGATTGTTTTGCATTTCTTGATGTTTCATAAGCCAGGGACCCCAAAAAACAAAAATGAAGTTAATGCTTTTATGTATGTATGTGTGTATGTATGTATGTATGTATATTTCAAGCTCAATTACTTTTGGATAAATCAATTTTTATGAAATTTGGCAGAGACTCACTCGTGTATATAGAGCAATTTGTTGGAAAAATCTGAGGTCAATTTTCTCAAAATTTTGCAAACATAACTGTTCAAATATGAAATCACATGGATCTCTTCTTTATTATGTAAAGAATTCTGTAAATCTGTATCATGGCCTTATTATTCTTGTAAAAATGATTTAACTAACATATTGTTCTGTTTTAGTTTTTCTTAGATTTTAAAGAGTTAAGATTAATTAAGAGCCTAAATTATAATCAAATTGAATCTAAATCCATTTTAAAAACAATGATTAAATAATCTAAATGTAAAATTATAGTGTGATCTTAAAAGTTATTTAAAACAATATTAAAATAAAATGTGAAGTAAAATAAAACATTCTATATTTATTTACTTTCTTTCTTAAGCAACAAGAGCACTCAGTACAAAGAATAAAACAGCAATAAAAATATGAGCAAGAATTGTACAATAACTGCACTTTAAATTAAGCTATTACTAAATATAAGTAATGGGTGCATACTTATCTTACCATTTTTTTTAAAATCCTACCCTAACTTCCCCTTTCCAAAAAATTGATAAAGCTATTTTTTTATTTTTTTGATATTTTTTAATCAAATTTGTTTTGTCTTCCTTGGCATAGTAGTAGTACAATTGACTCAAAAAAAGAATTTTGGGGGCAAGATTGGTAGTAAAAGAGCCAATATTAAAGTTTAAAAATATCAATTTTTTGAATTTTTTAAAATGTTTTTAGTTTATTTAAACTTTTAATAATAAATTTTAAATAAAATTTTATCATAATTCCCCCCACCTACAAAAAAATAAATCTTAAGTAACTTTTTATTGGTTCTGATTTTTTTTCTTCCATTTAACATAATAAACACAGAAAATAAATAAAAAAATGTTGGGAGGTGATTTTGGAGGTGTGGGAGCCGAAAAACAACTATTTTTAAAACTATTTCTGGTTTATATATTTTAAGTAACTTTTTCATGTATAATTATTTTTCCACTATATAAGAATAAATAACCAATGCCAAGAATGTATTACAACTTTGTTGTCACCTTTTTTTCACTGTTTAATGGATTTTTTTTAACTTTTTGGTACAAGTGATGAGTTGGCAATAAACGTAAATAATCACTGCTGCATAATAAATGAATTAACAATAAAATCTCAAAAACGAAATGCCACAAAACAGGCTAAAAAGTTACAATTTGGATTAGCGGGAGATAAGAAAAGGCTATAAGGGTAAAAAAATATCTGTTTTAATTTCATGTAGTAGGAATTGATGGAACTGAAACTACATACCACATGATTTGCAGTTCAGTGATTTTGAACATTATTGCTATTACAAACCATAATAACAGATTCTTATTCACTTGAACTATGTAAAAAGTGCTTCTGTTTTGACACCAGCTACTTTAACCAGGAATGTGATATTTGCTGAAAGAAAAGATAGCAATTCCGATTATGAAAAATGTGTTTGCTACTGATCAGTCTAAACCAAACATAATTATCATTACTCCAAACAAATTAAATGCATCTCTAAATATATGTAAGTTCCCAAAAACTTTAATAATGAAATATTCATTATTAAATTTTTATCTTACTCTTCTAGTTTGCAATTACAACTAAAAAAAATACACAACTTTCAGGATTTCATGCAGAAATACTTTGTATGTATTTAATAATGAAATATTCATAAATAAGTTGGAAAAAAGATTTAGGAGTATTGGGATTTTTGTTTAAATTCAATAATTCAGCAATAAAGCATTCTACATTTATGGGATCAAATACTAAAAAGTACTACTACTATTAAAAAAAGCAATATAAAATAATAATTGATTCTTGCAAAATCAAGTAAAAAAACTTTACTTACATCAGCAAATATTGTTGGGGTCATAAAATTTGAAGGCGTGTCACTTAATTTTCTGGCTAAATTTTGAGCATTAGCGACAATGGTTCCATTAGTCCAGCCTTCACTTCAAAAAAAAAAAAAAGAACAGTTTGCTTAATAAAAAGAAAGATCTATATTGCTGTACACTACATTTGAATTTAGAACTATATAGAGTAATCAAGTAGACACAACTGATTGAATTTGCGATCAAATTCTAGACAATATATCCTAATTTTTACATAATAGCATCATCCATACTTATCACAGAATAGGAGGGGGATGCTTATAAGTCTGTTTTCCTTACTTCAACCAATTTTAATCACTATCAAAATAGTTCTATCTTTTATCACACAAATCTGCTGAATACCATGGATTATCCTATAAAATCTGAACGATTACTTTATACTTTTAATTCTGTAACAAATACAAATATATATTTAACTTCTTATTACTGCTTGGAATAGTTCAATGTGTAAGCCTTAATCAGTTTATTAATATTTGAAATTATGTCAATTTAAGCAATTTTTGTCAGTCAAAAAGCAAGAATATTTTTATTACTTAATTAATTTACACGACTATACAAATAACTGGCTACTTCTACTTAACCATATTTAGTTACAGCAGTTTGTTAATCCTTTCTATCTGACTGACAAAGAAGAGCGTTATTTAACTTGCCAAATTCTTTGGTATGGGTGTTCCTTGTGTTTGTTACATTGCATTTATTTTTTGAAATGCATTAGCTAGTTTGACAGATATAGATTTACAATAAAAAAGGTAATATATATATTTTTTGACATTTAATTCAAGTAACAATGTCTATGTATTGTTTATTTATGAGTATTACTTAAACAAGGGGCAGATTTTGTCCTTAGCTTAATAACAACCCTATAGATCTAAATAAACTGTTTTAAATACATAATCACACAGGAAAAGCCTATTTTTTCTATATATTCTGATTTATATTTTTTCAATTCTAAATAAATAACACACTAAACAGATTAACATTAAATTAATAATATTTAATAGCTTAACAGTTTATATTACATAATAGCTTATAATGGTTTATAATCTTTAATAGCTTAATATTTAACAGTTAATTAATAGCAATTATTAATAGCTTCATATGATATGGGTCATTCAACGATAATTAGGCACAAATTGTTCTGGATCTAAAACAGTTTATTTAATCAATGTGACATTTTTTCACTCAATAATTACTATTATCTTTTCTGCTATAGTTTCTTTGTTGAGCACTGCTTACCTTTCTTAGCTTCATTCTTTTATCATACGTTTCAGAACCACTCCATTGTCAAAACTTATTGTACTAGTACAATAATCAAACACCATTAATGCAATTATCCCATCCCTTAATCAACTTATTTGTACCTGCTGCAAACAAAATTTTGTCAATTTAACACATTTTCTTTGACGTTATCATTGCCACTAAACTTCTTACCACATAGCACCTCCTTGAGTGAACCAAAACAAGTGGAAACTTAATGGAGCCAAGTCAGGACTGTAGGGGGATGGAGTAGTACTTCCCAATGCAATTTATTTATGGTGTCTCAAGATACCTGAGTTATTTAAGGCTGGGTGTTATCATGAAGCACAATGATGTTTCTACACTTGAGATTCAGAACATTTTTTCAACACTGCTTGCTTCACTTTGTTAACATGTCACAGTAGTATGCACTATTTATTGTTCACTGATCTAGAAAATCAACAAAATCCAGGTATTTTAAATCCTAAACAACTATCATTTATCCTGCTGATGGGTTTAGGCTTCTGAACTTATGTGCTTCCACTTCATGCTGATTTTTTGATTCCAGTTCATAATAGTGAATCCATGTCTCCTCACCCATTAGAATACTGTACAGAAAAACATCATCCTCCTGATGATACCATTTTATCAGGTCTGTGCATATGTGAAGTCTTGTCTCTTTACAGTGATCATGCAACTCATGTTGCATGTGTTTTATGGTACTCAAGCTTGTTGGTGTTATGAATGTTACAGACACCTGCTTGTAATTTTCATTTATGATCTCCTGTAATCCTTAGGGCTTCTTTGATAAGAGAATTTATATGAATTTCAAGCACAGGAGTTGAAGCTTCAATTGGATGTCCAGAATGGTGCTACTCAGTCACTTAGTGTCACTTCGCTAAGTTCAACCGTCTTAATTTTTTTTCTACTCACTTGTAAAAAAATCTCTGTGATCCATACAACTTTGTCCATATTGCTTTGTCATAAAAGAATGAATGTTAATCAGTTTTTCACCTTGGGAAAGCAAAAAACACATCACTGCACAGTGGACAACTAATCTACAAACTTCAAGGAGGACTCACCATTATAAAATGAGATTTTGAGATTAAAATTAGTTTATAATCTAATTTTACTCAAACAACTGATCAAGTCATCACAGAGTTACAAATTCATTGTTCTGAAAGTATCATATCTTTTACAAACTGTTTTGTCTTCACAGCTATTTGTGTCTTTAATTATTGAATGACCCTTCTTTAATACTACCTAAGTGAAGATTCAAGCATATACCTTTTATAAATGTATACTTTTATACATTTATAAAATTAAAATTAAACTAAGATACTTTTGAATTTTACTTCAGATAACTACTTAAATAAGTTTAAAATTATCAGTTATCCACTGAAAATAATATGGAAAAATTAGTCAATAATTTACAAGATGTGAAGAAAAAATGTAAACATATTCCACAACAGGCTTAGTTGACTGTTTTTGAGAAACTGGTTTATATTATGCCTCATGATATTTTTATTAAAACATAAACCTTATAACACATAAACGATCATTTACACAATGTATTTTGGATTTTTATAAACCAATTAAAATTTTCGTGCTAAAATACTCCAAACTGTCATGGCCTGTCATCATATGACGTCACGCCTTACAAAACAATCCGATGTTTAGTGGAGTGTTTTAGGTGTTTCAAAAATTACTAAAAGTAACTATGTAGTGCCTCTGTGTGAAAGTACTACCATTGAAACTCCAAACAAATTGTTTGTTTAACTGTATACATATTAACAATCTGTACACAATTTCATACAAACTTTATGTTCTGGGCATATTTTACATTTGACTGTACATATATTGTCAACATGCTTTAGCTGCATATAGCTTACAGCATAATCATCTCCATACGATGCTCTTGAGGACCTAAAATCAAATTTAGCCATTATTAAAAATATTTAATTACGAAATACATTTTTCTTCTGACAACTAACCTCAAAAACAATGCAGTCAAAATCCATTACATGCCCATTTAATAGCCGTCTGCTTAATAGCCTGCCATTAACCAACAATTAGTTAGCTCTTAGATGGCAACACTGAAACATTATATTTAAATAAGAAAATAAATAAATATAATTACAAATATAATCTATCCAAACTTAACCTACGATTGCTAGTGAAGGAAGCAAGCGAAGCGAGCATAGGTTAAGTTTGGTTAGATTATATTTATAATTTTATTTATTTATTTTCTTATTTCAATGTAGCGTTTTAGTCGCACCATCTAAGAACTAACTAACTACATGGTCGACGGTCTGTTAACCATTGCGGCATATAACATATTTTGACCAATACTTATACAGCAGCGTGTAATATGAAGTAATAATTACTTTACACTGTAATAGTATACCTAATACACTGTGTATAGTGTATATACATAGAAGTATTGATATTTCGGAATTCCACTGAGCAGAAATCACTATTTGATGTGAATAACATTCCCAGCATAACCACATCAATTTTAGGCATGTTACTGCTGTTGGCTTTTGCGAACTCTGCTTCCATTGCAAAGACTTGTTGTAGTCAACGTATTATTACAAAACATCGTATGACACGGGAAAAATGTGTATTAGAGCACAAAATCAACAAACCACATAGACAGTCTTAAACAACAATCTGACATTTTGTAAGACATGATGTCATGCGCTGTGATTGGTGTTTTATGTCACATGACCAACGGGCTTTATTTTTACTTATTTATTTCTTGAAAATATTAAATAATCATACATAAATTAACAAATTAGGTTCATTTTCAATATTTTTAGATTAAGACCAATTACAGGAAACAAAATTCTACTGGGTTTTCCCTTACTGTCATCTAGCCTATTCTACTTAACCAGAGTCGAGTTAGTAAGCTCATACTGTTCAGATATAAATTCTTTCAGCTCTGTGATTTTTAGTGTTTCTGATTGGTTTTTCGGTTTTTATTTGACTCAAACAATTAATATAGTTGGATGTGTTTTTCTTGGTTGTGTTTATTTCTGTTTTATGGTTTTTGGATATTGAACTGATTTTTTATCAATTTTTTTTTGTTTTTTCATGCTTATTGCAATAGGCAATAAGGATTATTTTAGTGTGTCAAAAGGCTTTGTGTGACCACCTCATTGTCTAGTTGTTTACATCTAAAACCTTGTATCTGTGTTGATTCTTTAAATTTTCTAAGTGTCAGTATAGTTAGCAGGGGGAACCTTTCCCTGTCTTTAACATAATCACCTTTTCCTGTATATCTATCTTATACCTTTGTCGTTCTGTATCTTTGTGTTTTGGGTCATTCCCTTTTGTTTGGAGGGGTGCCCCAAAATTTCAACCCCCACCCCCTAAAACATTTCTGGCCCCATATTGGATTTTACCTACCCCTGACTAAGAAGTGTACAGAATCAAAATAAGATTCCTTCAGACACACTAATCGAAGCAGACAGTCACTCACTGGACCTTTGCAAACAGCTTTGAGCGAACAGGTCAATGTTGTAGTGTCACAGCCAAATATCATGTCATTGACAGGATCTCAGTGGCTGGTGGATCAGACAATGGTGGCAGCGGTTTCCCAGTGGCTGGGATTCCGATGGAAAACTGTGGTTCAGGAAAGGGTTTTGTATGAGTAGATCTTGGTGTTGTGGTTGTATTTTCCTGCTGCCACTCTCCAAACATGGACATCATGAGCTTTTTTCTTTCCTCAAAAAACTGAGCAAGGCAATCAGCAGAGACAGGCGAAAAAGTTTGTTGGGACCAAATATCCCAACTTCACTGGACACGTTAGTAACATACGTGGCCTATACCTGAGCAATAGAATAAATGACCTGGGGTTTGCATGTATAAACTGCGACAGAGCAACTTTTGAGCATGGCAAATCTCGCTCGGCCATTGATCTAGCTTTTGTGATTGCAGAGCATATTAACAGATACCGTAACTGGAGGAACCTCGAGGTGAAGAGCTTGTCCAATCACCTGTTTATTAGGTACAAAATTAACTTTCAGTGGGGTCAAGCCCATGTATCACAAATGGTGACATCAAAAAAAGAGTGTATCCAATATTCCAAAGCAATAGGGATACAGACTGGCTCGGGTGGATACTTGCATGGATCTAGTCGAGATTGTGTCTGACTCATATGGTGCTCAATGATTATTTTTCCTAGTCATGGAAAAAGTCAAGGCTGGTATTAATTAAGAAACCTGGCTTGGAGGATGTACCAGGCTCATTTAGATCCATTTGCTTGACAAACAACGTATGTAGACCTTTTGAGCATATACTGGAGACTCAAATTAGAAATGATATTATTGCGAGCAAAGTGGGGTTCAGTAACAGGCAGTATGGATTCAGTAGAGGGAGGTCCACCACTGATGCAACTGGGGGGAGGTCAATAGGATGGTAGACAGGGCTGCTTCCGGCACCTGGTGTACTATATACATTATATATATATATATATATATATATATATACACCTGTGGTGGTCCTCCTGGAAGAAAAAAATGCTTTCAACTCCCTGAGCTGGGAGTCAGTTTTCTAGACGCTCAGGGAGGGAAGTATCAAGAACTACCTAAGCAGACTGGTCCAGAGGTACCTTGAGGACAGGTACATTATTTACCAGCTGGAAGCTGAGCTGGAGCTGGAATCTGAGATCCAGTTCTGGGTCGCATGCAGGGTGCCTCAGGCTCTGTCTTGGGCCTCCTATTGTGGAGGCTGGTATTTGATGAAGTTGGCAGACTTGACTGCCCAGAAAGCGTCACCCCAGTTACATTCGCTGATGTTCTTGCCTTTGTGATGTTTGCGAGAGCAGAAGAGTCTGTGGTTGATTCTGCAAACACAGCCATAGAAGTGGTGAAAGGCTGGAAGATGGGGAAGGATCTTCACCTTTCATATGAAAAGAAAGACATCACCCATGACAGGAAGAAGAATGTGCATGTGATCAACAGCATTTTACTACAAGGGGTTCTGGTGTGGGGTCGGGCATTAGAGGTGAACCATAATAGGTGTACACTGGAGGGGGTGCAGAGGTGGATGGCCCTCAAGATTGCATCTGCATATGTCTCTGTATCAACTGAGGCGATTTTTGTAGTTTTAGGGGTTCCATCTCTGTGACAGTTGGCCAAAATGCAAGTTAAGGCACAGGAAGGAGAACGCAAGAACACTGTCTATGAGGACATGTACAAGGAGTGGCAGCCTTGATGGGACTCAACGAATAAGTGATGTTGGACCCACCACCTAATCAGAGAGATTATACCATGGGTTGGAAGGAGTTTCAGGGAACTGAGCTGCTGGCTAACCCAAATGATAAACTGTCATTCCAGCTCATATCATGATGTGCGGTGGATTTCTTTCCAACTCTGTCATGTAATTTTTCTAATAAAGCCCAGCAGGATGCAATGGGAATTTCAATGTGTGCATCTGACAGTTTATTGATGAACATTGGACTAAATGGCCTAACTTTCAAGTCCTTTATGGTCTTGAATTATTGTTCGTGGTATACAAAGTTGAGCTTATCGTTTATGATTCCATTGGGAAATGTTCAATGGAAACTGCAATAGCAGCACAATCTGATATGTTTCTAACTGCATCAACTTTCATCTACTCCGCGGCCTACCTTTAACACCGCCTAATTCAAACACATGTTTTTTCCAAGCTAACATTATTGCTTTTCCTGGTGGCAGCTTATTAAAGCGTTGCCGAAACATATCACTAAATAGCTTCATTGTTTGATTCATATGATGTCGTTCATGAACCCATACACTTGTCACTAACTGCTCCTTGACGCTGTAACTACTCGTGTCAACCATTTTAGCATAACTGTCTTTTATTCTGTGCGACACTGTAAAAAAACTGTTGCCAACCAACTTCAACGAAAATACCATATGTTCTAAACATATATCCTAGCTCATATTTTTTGTTAACTTTATGGGTACAGTATTCCTGGCCACCAGTATAATATACCAATTATTATAAAAAAATATATTAATAAAAGTAACCATATAATTAACCATATTCCTATCAAACTAATTAAAACATCCAATTAAATAACAAAAATTAATTACAAGAATTATTTAAATCTAAAACTTAATATGCTTTTAATTGTGAGTGAGGAAATGGTGTATAAAAAAATATACGAATGGCAAAATGATAATTAAAATATAATAATTAACAAAACAATATGTATAAAAGCAATATACATGTTTTAAACATATTTAATGCCACCAAGGAGGAAGGCAAATCTCACATTGATAACTTCAACATGTGATATTTTTCAAATGAATATGAATGAGACTTTAAAAAAAAATTGTTGCACAAATGTGCATGATGACGAGCAGGGTGGCTAGCCCAGTATGAGACTGACAAAATCGTTGAACAATTGAACTGAAAACTGTGATGTGATCGGCGATTGACAATTAGTGCTCTAGCTGATGAATTTCTGCATGTTGGACGCACCTCTATCTACACGACTGTCACAGGAAAGCTCGGGTATCACAAATTGTGTGCAAGGATGGGTATTGAAAATGCTCACCAACCAACACAAAGAGCAAAGAATGTTTAATGGATGAGCATTTTTGGACTGCTATTGACAAGATGGAAATAATTTGTTTTCCCACATCATTACGGGTGATAAGATGTAGATATTCTACACCAACGCAACAGTCAAAATGAATCAAAACAACAGTCAATGCAGTGATGCCATTAAAGTTCCCCAAAATCAAGTTTAAGCAATCTTCGTACTAGAGTTGAAAAATGTTGGCTATTGTTTTTTGGAATGAAAAGAGTCATTTTGGTTGATTTCATGGAATGTGGATCAATAATTATAGCTGACGTGTACTGCAAAATGCTCACCAAACTGAGATGTGCGGTCCAAAATCGACAACATGGGAAACTGTTGTTTGGCATAATCCCCCTTCATCGCAATGTGCATCCTCACACAGCTGCAATAACCAAGATTTAAAATTTTCATTGGGAATTTTTTAACCACCCTCCATATTATGGTTTCGATCTTGCACCTAGCGACTACTTTCTCTTCTTGCATTTGAAAAGTAGCTTGGTGGAGAATGGTATGAAAACCATGAAGAACTCAATACTGTTGTTGTCAACTGGTTCAATTCTCATGCGGTGAACTTCTATGTAGAGGAGTTAAAGAAACTGGTAGATACGAAAAGTGCTCAGAACTGAATGGTGATTGTGTGGAAAAGTAAAGTAGATATGTAGTAAACTAAAACTGTATGTAAAAACCTTTTCTCATGAGATTTTTTTTAATGACCAAATGGCCATTACTTTATGAATATGCCTTGTAATTATTTAGAAGTCTAAACAATTAAAAACCTTCAACTAAATTTTAAACTATGACAATGTATGTGTTTCATTATAGGGCTGAAGAAGATAAATTTTATCTCAAGAAAAATAGAGGTAGCATAAACCTTCAATTTTCAAAATTTAATGAAAGGAATAAAGTTTAATCTTGTACAAAAAACTTTACAAAGTTTTTTAATATATTTAAAATTTTAAAAGCTATTATTAGAGTAGTTTCCCAAAAGATTTTCAGCTGTAATATTTAAACTAATCTGTAACCAGTTTTAATTAAGTCAATTTTTGTGGTCTACAATATTTATAAGAGGCCAAGTTGCACCTTTATTCTACTTTTGATTTTTTTTTAGTTTCTACGTACCCTACATCGTAAATTATTTTCTTCAAAAATCAATTTGTCTCCTCTATTGTTGAGTTTAACAATATTACTAGATATTTAATGTTGCCAAGGATGAAGGCCAATAGGTAACTTCAACATGATGATATTTTTCAAAACTTTTTACCTTGCTGCTATATGGAGGGCACAATACGCCATTATTATTAAGTAAAGGTTGTTCTGTTATATTTGCTTTACTTCTTTCACGAATAATTTTCTAAGTTCTCATTGGTCTTAGTAGAAAAACCTTAGCCTTATCTTCAATAATCCATTTCTTTGTGATGAACTTCCAAAACAAGATAGTACAAGGTTAGCTAAATTTCTTTATGATAAGCTTCCAGAGCAAGTAATACCAGGTTAGCCTTCTAAACAGTCACAATAAAAAAGCTATTCTCTCATTTTGAATATGAAAAGATCTGTTAGTTTTATCTATCAGTTTCCATACTTTTTTACTTCCTTGTATGAAGTAAAGGAAGTATTGTGATCACGAAAAATTTCGCTTTTCAGATTTCAACGGAGATATCCATTTTGACCATCCCTGAATCCATTTTGACTTGTTTCAGCATGACGTCTGTATGTACGTACTTATGTAAATCGCATAACTCAAAAATGATTAGCTGTAGGATGTTGGAATTTTGGATTAGGACTGTTGTAACATCTAGTTGTGTACCTCCCCTTTTGATTCCTATCGGCTGTACTGAAAGTGTCCAAAATAGCCCAAAATCAACTTTTTTGATTTTGGACTTTTCCTTAACTGCAGTAATAAGCCCTCATTGAGAGCTTAATTCAATGATATAAGTGGTACTTATTTTCATTGGATCCAAAGTTATAGCCAAATAAAATTTTAATTAATGAAATATTTGGATCTTAGAGGAAGGAACAACAGTTCGAATCAGACATTTCCTTTTTTTAGCTTTTTTTTTTAATTTAAATATATTGCTTTATTAATAATTATTAACCTGTGATTGTAAAAAAATATGTATATGTAATTTAATAGGCATACAAGGAGTCATGTGAATTCCACATCAGATTTTTTTTAAATAAAGAAGGTTTATTTTTACAACTTTAAATCCAAAAATGGTGATATCTGTTTTATTTTCAACTTCATAGGTAAAGTTAATAATTTTGTAGACTGGTTTAATTTCTTAACAAAATGCTGAATGTGATAAGGTTTGTCAAATTCAGTAAAAATATTATCCACATATCAATCAAACTGGTGGGAATTATAGAAATTTCTTTATATTATTCATTAAATTTACAAGCATTTTGTTTCAAAATACTTTCACAATGCCTGTTAATTTTACACACTTCTCTTTTTAAATACATAGATTAGATCATTTAATGATCATACAAAATCTTTAAAGCTGCCTTGATAAAAAAATGCTGGGATACATTGTAGTAACATCAGAAGAGATAAAATTAGTTTTAATAATTAAAAAAGAAAAGATTGTAGCATTAATCTAATAAACTCTTTCAACAATCCTTTACTAAATATTAACTCTGAGTACTTGTTTGGAAACAACTGATCGTATTGGTTTACATTCTTTTGGGGAAAAGTTTTAGGATAACCAAATCATAAATAATCAGCTGAATTTCTTCTCAGAATGCAATAAATTATTGCAACTGCCAACAATCTGTTTAATTTCTTGAATGAAACTAGGAAGATTGTGCTAATTAATTTTAATGTAATAATTACAATCAGTTTTATTTCCGAATAATAAGAAACTTTAAATAAAGTATGGACAAACTTATAAATTGCCCTTCCCAAAATAGCAGCAAGGTAAAAAATCCTAACTTTAATATTACAAAATTGGTCGCTACACTTGGTAAGCTAAATATTTAATTTTGTAGTTTTAACAAACCTATTGAAAGATCAAACAATTATAAAGATAATAACTGTAATAATATGTTTTATGTAGTCAAACTGAAAGAAACATAAAAGTTAAAATAAGAGGCAACTACTCCTTTTTTTAACTGGCATTTAGCTTTCATTACAATTACTGTAAATATTTTGTTAATAGAACATTAAAATGCTATTCCCCTTCTTAAATTTTGTACAAGGGAAGTGATATTTTTCTGATTGTAAAGTTCATGCTATCTCTAACTTCAGTTAAAATAAATTTTCTTTTATCCAACCTATAAAAAAGGCTTGAATACTTTTTAAACTAGCTTAACACTTCCGATTGAATTACCTAAAACAATTCCTAAACTGCTAGTTTTTTTTAAGAAAAATATTTATTTATCTTTTTAAAGTTCTATTTCATATTATCTATTGACTGTTTAACAACTGAAATTATCATTTAGATTTAGGTTTAAGTAATTTTTTGTAAACAATCTTCAAGCAGTTTCTTATTTTCCAGTTTATATCAATTTAACTAAAAAACTTATTTACCTATAGCCTTCCAATGGTCTACATCTTGGACATTTTTTCCGTTTTTTTTGCTCTTTAAAGTCCTGAAAACACCAAACTCCAAGAGTAGTACCTTCAGCTGCAGCCTCAGCATCACCAAGATTCTCTACAGAGATATCTGTTACACCTATTTCGTGTAATGCTCTACATCCCACTGGAACCAAAAAAGAATATTTTAGCATTCAGCATTAAGAAATTATTCTTAATTATAATAAAAGAAAAAACCTCAGAATACAGAATTATTTTCAGGTATGTAAGCAACAAACTTTAACATACTTCAGTGAATTCTAATTTATGAAAAACAGCAAAGTATTTCACGCTTATAGCCCAGTAGTGGAATGTGATGAATATTAGATTAGCTACACTGCTTAATTACAAAACAAGAAGAAACTGTAAATGTGTGTCATATATTTCTACTGTTACAATGTCCCTCCTCACCACATACTGTACTCTGTATGCAGTAAGTTGTAACTCTAATAAATTAATTCTTATCTATAAGAGGTGAATACTTTAATATTTAAGGTTTTATATATATATATATATATATATATATATATATATATATATATACATATATATATATATATAGAAAGGTTTTATGCAACATCTATGTCAAAGTTAAGTACTTCAAAAATTCACTGACCAAATACAAAAAAAAATGGTCAAGTCTGTTATTTACTGAAATAAACCAAATGCTATCATGGACTTATTTGAAGATAAGTTGCAGTTACAAGCCTACAACATAAGTTTTTCATAATATTGCTTACATAAAAGCTTTAACTTTAAATTAAAATGGCATACATCCATGCCATTTAACAAGATAAAATAAACTTAATTATAAATTTCACATATTTTTTGTTCAAAAGTCAATATCATTCATCAACTTTCAAAGCAATGTCTTATAATTGCTATGTTATGAATCACAATGGGATTTTAAAATGCAGTGATTATTGCACATCAATAAGGAATTGAAGTGGGGAGACCATCAAAGAAAAGATTCTGAACCTTTTCACGAAGTAGGATAACAATGAAAAACGTGAAAGACTTATTGATCATTATATAGAAATTTTTTAAATCAAGTTAATAAGTTATTTTAAAATAACCTTGCAGCATAATTTAATTCAATATAATTTATCCAAAAAATTTGGATTTTGGACTTTTTATTAACTGCAGTAATAAGCCCTCATTGAGAGCTTTTCAACAATATATTATAAGTTGTACCTATTTTCATTGTTTCTAGAGTTATAGCCAAATAAAATTTTAATTAACAAAATATTTGGATCTTAGGGGAAGGCACATTGGTTCGAATCAGACTTCTCAATTTAAATATATTGTTTTATTAATAATTAGTTATTAACCTCTCATTGTAAACATTTTTTTATGATGAATAATAATTCAATAACAAAAAAAATAAAAAAATATCAGAAGTTTTTTAATGAAATAAAATTTTATGTACTTTTCATTATAAAAAAAAAAATGTGTAAATGTAATTTAATAGGCATACAAGGTAAGTCATGTGTTGTCCACAACAGATTTTTTCTTATAAAAATTTTAAAAACTAATGAATGCTAGATACTTTGTTATGTAGGATTCCATGAAATTGTACACAAGTGTACTGCACACACTTTTTTTAATTTGAAGACAAATTAAAAAAAAAGAAAAGATTATAGCATTAAATACAGGGTGTACATAACAGAATATCAGGGTTTTAAAGCTTTTAATATCACCAAACTTCAACTTACAATACTGAATTACAAATAAAATGAAAGAGTAACTCTTACAATTTTTCCCTGCAAGTGTTCTGTGTGAGTAGTTTTGTCACGTGACACACATCCAACAAATAGAAAAGTTTGTCCCATACTTTAGCCAGATAGCATATGGAGTAATAAGTGACAGCTGGTTTAATCCTATGTCTCATATCTGGTTGATCAGTAAGCGGCAGAATTACATACACTATCCCAAAGAAAAGATTATATGGGGGGTTAGATTGGGTGATAGCAAGCAAGATCTATCATTGGGCCCATGATGATGTAGTTGATGGTTGAGAAAACATCATTCAACCAATTCCTTACAGAGTTACGCTGGTGAGAAGGTATACAACCTTGATACCAAATAAAATTCTCTGGTCCATATTGCAGTTGAGGAAAGAGCCATTATGCAGCATATCCGAATAAGCATCTCCTATTATGCTTCCTTCAGAAAAAATAACTGCACAAACTTGCCATTGGGTTATTACACAAAAAATATGAAATTCCATCAGATATGGAAATTATGCATGTTAACTTCTCTACTACTAAGATGAAGCGTTAACTCATCCCTAAGCACAATACAATCAACAGTCATAATCTTCATATTGCAACTTTTCAATTGCAAATTTGGCATGCACAGCATAGTCATTAGGATTAAAAGCCTGTAACAAGTGTAAATGGTATGGAAGCATATGTAAAACATTCCACACTGACTTCACCAGGTGGTAGGCCTTAATAACACATTTTTTTAAAGACAGGGAATCAATCTACAGCCATGCATTAATTGTTTGTTTTTTTGATTCTAACCTTAAATCAACACTGTACACTTCATCCAAGAGATATATTAACATGTAAACCCCAATATTCTTTTTTCATACACCTGGTATTTATTTACTACTGATATTAAATATATTTACTATAAAATATTATTTACTGCATTATCCTATTCTCTCTTGGTCATACTTATGGCTGTGATATGTGCATCACATTATAACCATAACAAGTCTTCAGATGTTTGTAAATAAGTTTTATTAGTCTGAATTGCTTTCTCTAAGAATAATTTTCACTCTACAGTTATCTCTGCAGTCAACAGAGTGGTGGTTGAGTATTACCTGTGCTTCAGCTGGCTTTGCATGCCGATTTGTATCAATGTATTTGCTTCAATCACCCAAGTGCTTCCTGTATGGGATGCTTACTATTCTTAAGAATGACAATACTTTTTTCAAGAGTAAGTCCTAGGTGACTTACAACCACTTAACATACAAGAAAATTGGAACTTATTAATATGATTGTTTGTATTACTTGAGTTCTATGCTAAAACAGTAAATATATAAAACATTATGTTTCATAAAATAAATAGGAAAAGTAATTGAAAGGTAAACAATTAGTTGATAATACTCACCATCTGCTGCTAATGTTTATCAATTCTTTCATTGGTATACTTCACACCTTCCTGTATGTGAATTACCCCTTTTATGCAAAAATGGCAAAATTTTATTTAATTTTCTTTAACATTCATGTATTAATGAAAAAACTTGTCTTAGCTCAAATTTTCGGTTAGGACTACTAATGTAAACAGATATAAGGCTGAAGCTTAAACACAAATTCAAGCATTTATTAAAAATTTACCTGCTGCAGCAGATCGGACAGCTTCTTTGCCTTCTTCAATTTCTTCTTGTTCATTAAAACCTAAACTATGTTTACCAAGGCCAACAGCAGCAACAATCTCATGTGCAGGGGAGAGATTATAAAAAATGCGTGCAGTACCTTTCTTTAATCCAGGCCCGGCTCTATATTCAAGAGAAAGTTTACTTTTAATAAATAAAATAAAAATGGGTAAATAAATAAATAAAGTGAATTCTGTAAATTTAAATACAAACAATAAAAAAATAATACTAATTTAAGATTCCTCTTGAAACCTTAATTTTCTAAAAAAAAAAATACCATGCAAAAAAATATAACCACTTTTCTTAAATTAAGAAATTTAAAATATTTGCCTGTATTGAAGTTAGTGTATGCAAGATGTGTTGAAAAATGTTTTGGTGAAGAAATTTCCTTAAGGAATTATATACAATCTGCATAAAGTTGCCCTTAGTCAAAGCATCATAAATATGAAACTAACATTTTTACATCTATATAATGCTAAGTATTTTTGTTACCTTGATAAAAATGATTAAGTTTTAATAATATAGTGCTACTTCATTCTAGACAGCACACTATTACAAGGTCTTATTAATGAAAAGATTTATACTTTATCCACCTCAAAACTCTTCAACACATTTGACTCAAGATTTATTTTAGCTTCTGCATTAAATCATTCCTCCTACAGTGCAGATAGTTTGTAAGGTCTTTTTCATGACATGTAAAGCAATTGAGATAACCAACTATCATCAGTCGGAACTGCTATCTCTAAGTAATTATATTCATTACAGCCAGTCCCTGAGATGAACATAATGAAGTTATCACTTGTTCAAATAACATCAACCAACTACATTCCAGCAGTAGGCTTGAAATGCTGACAACAGTACAATCAGCTCAATGAATAATGCAATAGGAAACCACTTTAATTCTCACTCTCCTCACATGAGGTTTTGTTAATCTCGGAATGATTATGCAATTTCTGAGAATGACATGTCTAGTCAACTATAACTATTATATTATGGTACCTAACCTACATAAAAATCAGATCATTCAAAATGTATTTGCTCTTTTTTATCAGTCACACATTTGTTTATCTCTGTTCATTTGCCCCTGCAGAAAAGTATGTTTATTTTTTTGTTTCTGATAATTTAAGAATTGTATTAAGTGTAATGTATCATAATTGTATTAATAAATTGTACCTGAATAAAAAAAATATTTATTTATATAATACCTAAAGGAAATTAATAAAAATTAACCATCAAATAAGTGTTTGATGGTTAAAAATAAGGTGAACAAAATGTGTATAGAAACAGAAAATCAAACGAATCACAGAATGTAATTTTAAGAACACCTGAAGGGAATAAATACCATGATGAAATGAGCAAATAAGTGCTTTCCCCCACATTTGGGATATTTATGGCAACATAAATCAATTAACACAGATTTTGATGTTATTACACACAGGTTTTGATTGTGTATAACACAGATTTTGATGAAAACATTTCAAAACAAATTCTGAATATTTTTCTGTCATTATTTTAATACTCACACCTAATAACAATGATTAAAATAGCTTTTTACTTTAGAAAAAAAATCTTTTAACACAAATGGATTTGTTATTATTTATTCTATATTGCTGGTTCATTTGATAGAGCAAGAACTGAAAACAATGTATGCTTTTACACAAACAAATATTTAATGAAATAGATTTTCACTAGTACACTATTAACTCCAATTTAAACACAGTTTCATTTTACAATTGCACAAGACCACAGCTATTACAATTAACTCTCACAAGTAAAAGAGTTATGAGATTCTTTTTTTTGCCATCTACAGGTATTTGTACTTACTGTAATAAAATATTTATATATGGTTTATAAATCTGTAGTACCTGGAGAAAACACAAGAACAAAATTTGCCAAAATCTTTTAGAAGAAATCTCTTCAGATCTCAATGACAATTTTTTTTCCATAATTATCCACGATCTAATGACAATAATACATTCATTTCGTCTTCTCAATAAATAAAATTGTTTAGTCTTTAATAATTTAATTATTTTAGTAACATATTAAACAACTTTTTCATTCATTCATATGTTCTGCTATTAGGCAGATCCTGTCACGACTACTCCTCTCCACTTGTTCTATCCTTTGCTAACCTCTTTCTTTCAGCATATTTTTCCTTTTCCATCGTTTGATATCTCTTCCTTTCCTTCCACTCTACAAGCCTTCAATCGCATCCACTAATAAACAACACCTTTTTTCCTAGACCTAATTTTCTTAATGTCCTAGTCAGTTCCTTTTCGGGTACTCAATCACATTTAACATATCCTGTTCTCTTTGATTCTCCTTAATACTTCATTTGTTACAAGGTCTAGCCATCTGACATTTATTATTCTGTGTCACACCCACATTTCAAAAGCCTCAATTCATATTCTATCTGCCTTTCTCAATCATCCACGTTTAAGCTCCATAGAGCATCACAGTCCATATTATAAGATTAAGAATTACTTCCAATAAAAAATAGAAGAAAAATGTGAAAGGAAAAGTTGACAAAATATAGATACAGCCTACTTATCTGTTTACCTGGCTTGGTATACCACTACAATATACAAATTATTTGTGTAAAAGTTGATTTCTACAGAACAGTAAAAAGTTAAGTTCATAGCAAACTCTTTTTGATATAAAAATTAATATCCTTAAACATAACAAGAAAATTTCTAGGTTAATGAGTAAACAAATTTTTCACATAATACTGAAAAACCATTTTCTTAAGATAAGTGAAAGTTGTAAATTTTTAGGTTTCTTTGTCATTTTCCCTTTAGACACACAAAGATTTTTATATTTTTCCACCACACTCTAGGTATTCATATTATTTTACTTTTATCACTTGAAAATTCTTCTCGCCAAATTTTTTTTTCAGTTTATATATTTGAGTAGATTAGGTACCCAACGTACAGTAGCCGCCATGTAATAGCGAGCTTGGATGATCAGCCTGCACGTCACTGCTACACTATTGTTCTCTGAAACATTGGCACACCACAATTAGCCATCTCTTAGTAGCATAAATATGATACAACTGTTTTCAAAGCAGTGTATTTTTGTATGTTTACAGTATTAAGAAAGTGACATGTTTCAAATACGAAAGAATTTTATTTTTTGCTTTGCCATGTATTCAGTTCAATTCTGTGGTTCTGGTACCAAGATGTACAGATGGCTCTTTTGGCGTATGTCACATATTTTGTTACAAAGTCAATTAATGTACAATACAATATTTTGTAAAATATTTTTAACGTGGTTTATGGTTCAAACTTTTTAAAGTAGTTTGTTCACATGCAAATAGTAATAGCTGAATAAGTCTGATGTGAGGTAAATACTTCAAAGACAGGAGCGCAAAATTGTAAAAAATGTGTATGATTTCATGAAGAAAGAATCTTTACCTGTAGGTAAATTAAAAAATGGCAAGCATTTAATTGCTACACAGAAATGTGAAGAGAGAACTGCAGCTGCCTGTGGCATTTCCAGGAGTCAGGTTCAAAGCTTAAGAAAAGAAACAATAGAACTTATTTGACCTGAGGGGGCCAGAATGTTCGTTCATCACCTCGAAAAAGAAATTTTGTAAACCAGTCACAAAATTAGGTGATTTTGATAAAGGTGTGGTTAGGCAAAGTGAATGAATTTCACTCAAAGACAGGGGAGCTGCCAATAGTTAGCAAACTCTGTACAGAATTGAAAATTAAAATTAATTTTTACAGCAGTGACACTAGTTTAAAAAGAATTTTTAAAGAATAAGGTTTTAAATGGTGCAGTAAGAAATTAAAGTTACAGTAATAACCATCTATCACAATACTTACCATGTAATTTTAGCAATAGATATTTTTTTACATTTTACAATGTACAGTACAGAAGTAGCCAACAGTATTTAATTTCAAAATTCTTGCATTCATTTGTTAAAAGTAGAACAATTATTTGGTTAAGGGGGATTATTAAGAGCAAGGAACATGTTTTTATGTCTGGTAGTAAGCATCACCACTCCCAAGCTCACTGTACTTGGCGGCAACTGTAGTTACTGTCATTTATACAAATCAGGTATTTAAATCATTCCTATTTGTAAATGTTTAAAGAAATACATTTCCAACTATACTGACAAAGAGGTCAAAATATAAAAAGGAAATTAACAGATAAAATCTTTACGGAGGAATGACAGCAGATTAGCATTTCATCTACAAAGTTCCACGAAGAAACCGAGGAACTTTCAGGACATGATCTACTGGTGAAAATGATGAAAAGTTCATATAAACATAGATCTGGAAAATCTTTGTTTTCACCTTATGGCTAGTGAAAGATTTCACCTAGATTTCAGCTCTTCTAATAAAATGAAGCCCTACTGTAATTTTTGGGACCCAAATTAAGGAGAAAAAGGTTGATGGTTTCTTTAGTAATTTGAGCTGTGAAATAAGATAAACAGTTCCCAGAAACTCTAGTAATTTTTTAAGATATCAATTTGATGTAAAACACAAAATTCAGTGTCAAACATTAAGCTTTTTTAGGTTTGTAGTACTATAGCTTTGTTGTAATACTAATAAATGCAAAAGATTTAGTAGCAAAACTTATAGAGAATTTAATTCTGAGAAAAATTAATGTAAATATGGCCAATAAAAAGTAAATAAATATTTTTAAAAATCAGTTTTTTATTGAAGCAAAACTCGATGAAAAATAGACAAAAAAATCGGATTTTTCTTTCTGTACCTAATAAGCATTGTTTTTAAACATTCTCTGATGTATCAGCATTTACGAACAAAAGGGTCATTTCCAGTTGAACACAAAGTACATCAATGTTGTTGATGAGTTATAAGTTACACAAAGGTACGAAAGAGAAAATGTTAAAAAACAAATTAGCATCGAAAATTAGAATAAATTAGAATCATGGATAACATTATTTTTAATCTATTCTAATTTAAAATATTGGAATGTTATACAATTTTGAGTTTATTTTGTGATGGGAGGGGGTGGGGTGGTGGTTGAGTCATTACTGCTGCCCTGACATTCAATTTACAAATAAATACATCATTTAGTAAACTATAGTAATTTAGGATGATCTAAAAAATTATTAGTACAGTACACCTTTCTTCAGTTATTTTTTTTGTAGGACAGCTTAAACAACTACGTAAGCATGTGCATTTTTGTAATAATATTCAAACATACATATGCTTAGAAATGTTCATTTTTCATAAATAAACTACACATTTCCTCAAATAAAAATCTTACCCTGTTACAAAGATTTTTTCTTGCTGCCTTAAATCCTAATTACAGTGATGTTAAAAAAATTCTCTTCAATGGATTGTAAAAGATTTTCATACTCATTTGACATTTACCATTTTATACACAGTACATATTATGTAATGTATGTTTTTCCAATTAAATAAAACACTCTCAAATCATCAGTCTTAGCATAAAATCAAGTTTTCTCCTTGGGAACATTATAAAATATCTAATTTGTATCTTCACACTTCTAGCACTAGCACTAGAAATAATGTAATACTCTTTTTCTCCTTAATCTTACTGATCATCATATGGTTCTTTGCCTTGAAGCAAGTGCCCTGCACCTTGCTGATCTCCATTCTCCTGTACTTCCTGCTAAATTTTTGATTTTTTGACAGTTATTTTTTTTTAAATTCCTCTTATTCTTTTTTATTTATTTTCTATACATTCTACTGATTTTTCTACCACTATTTTTATGAACATTTTTTATTCTCTTATTTCCCAACTAATTAATTTTTTTTTATTTTCTCTTGGTATCCATGTTTCATATCCATACTGATGGGCATTCCAAACAGAAAAAAATGCAAAATGTTTTAACTCTCTCTATCTTACTATGTAACAGTTTTCTCTCTGAAAAATGCTTCCTTAGTGATGGCTATTTGTTTTCTTTTTTCAATTCTGTTAAAATTTTATTAGTTCAGTGAAGAGATTTTATATTTTTATAAAAAAGTGAGTATCAGTGTAGTTCAACAACAATAGTTTATTTAGTATAACAATATACATAATGCAAAAAAAAATAGTATTATAACACTACTATAAATATCTGCTTTTTCTGAAAATGTTACTACATTCAGATGACATAACTAATCAGAAAAGTAAATTATCAATGCTTAATAATTTTGATTTTAACAAACTTACAGTTTCACCTATCTTGATAAATATTTTATAAATTTCATTATAGCATAGTAAACCATATGTTTATGGACCATCAGACTATGCTTCAAAATGTGACATGTAATTTTGAAGTTAATGAAAAAATAAATACAAAGCCTCATCAGAATTTGAAATTGCTGAGAAACACTAAAACTCTCCCATGAAGAACAGCAAAAATGTTGAATAAATGCTGCACAAAATTTTGAACTACATTAAAAACTTCATTCATCATAATCAGAAATGCAATGATGCAAAGTTAACAAAATGTGATATAAAAATTAAATGATAAAAACATAATTACACCTTGGTGTTCATGCATAAATCTTTTTAATATTATTGTTTCATATTACTTAATTTAAATTGGTAAGTGAATACATTGGAAGAGACAATACAAATATAATATAAAATTCTGTCATAAATTATTTTTTAAAATTAATGCCTTAACAGAAATTATGTAACAGAACCTAAAACACAAAAACCAATTTTACCACTTTTGTTGATATCAAGTGCTTTTTGTTTCTTTTTTTGTGGGTGAGCACAAAATTGCCATAAAGGCAATTATTGTTATCCCAAGAATATATCAACAAAAAAAGGTTTCTTTTTATTAAACATTATTCGATGCAATCAATAATAATGACTAGACTTAAAAAGACAAAAAGTACCAAGAAATTTATCAGGTCTATTTATTTTTAACCTTGAAGATGATGTGATTTCAGTGAAGTATTTAAAATGGAAATATTTAATAACTTTTTTAATGAATTATATATGGTTTAGTAAAATGTAAGAAATTGTTAAAATAAATTAAAAATAATTGGCAGTAATGCTATGAAAAACTAAGTAATAAAAACACACTTTATTGTCAATATAAGTTTGGCAGGAAAACGTGACGATACTACACTGCAATTCCAATAACATATTATACCACTCAAACTGTGCAATATAATGCTGCTGATAGATGCTCTTATATTTTCTATCTGTTCTTTAAAACTACATCAGTAAGGTTTAACTTCTATATATTCAAACACTTTTTTTTTGCTTACAATTAACAGCCTTTCACAATTGAAAGTGAAAAATAAAGAATACATTTTTTAAAGAAGGGTACAATAAAATATTCTAACCTTCTTTAACAGGAAGCAAGACAAAATAAAAACCAGTAATGGTCAAATAATCATTTTGAAAAAGGCTATAACACTAATACTAACACATTAGCAAATTGGATTATTTTATATATATATATATATATATATATATATATATATATATATATATATATATGTATAGATAGAGAGAGAGAGAGAGAAAGAGAGAGACATTCATATTCTTGTCAGACTTATAATCATTTATATCTTTAATAGTATTAATGGAGAACCAGACATAAAAAAAACTCTGCCACATCATATGAACTGAACTGCTCACCACAATTAATCAACATTATCAACCAGCTTGGGAAACAACATTGTTTGTTTAATGATGTAAGAGATAAAGTTCAAATGTTTCATTTTCTACTCAGCAACATGGTATTAAGATTTCAATATATTTGCATTCAATGGAGATAAAATCATTTTTTTAACTTTTCTTTTACAATGGGCATAATAAAATTTATGTATTAATGTGTAATGATTAAAAAAATATTTGCATTCAAAAGAAAAGAAAAACAAAACAAAAACTGAACTATCTCTAATTATATAAGCATATTATATTATATTTATATATATATATATATTTTTTTTTAAGTTTTCATTAACAAATATTCATACAATTTAAAAACTAAAAAGAAATATCTTTTACAAAAAGAAAAATAAGGATTTTCTACTTATTTCATACCTACTATACATTAAATAAAAAGTTTAAACATGCATAATATAATAAATATACTACAATAAAATTCTATGTACATATTTTTACAAGTTAACCATGATTGTTCATTCTATACTAGTATCATAACTAGACATTAATTTATATGATTTTTTTTTTAAATTAATCAAAATTGTATATAGTGGTTGTACTAAAGTAATAATACAGTATTATACATTATCAATATAAATCTAACAATATAATTATTAACAGCCTTTAAACAAAAATATTATAACTACATTAAGTATGCAAAATCTAAAAAAAAAAATGTTATGCAAGAAAATCTGCATTGGCAAAAGAGATTTAATAAGTTAGGACAAATAGTTAATAAAAAGAATAATAAACGTACTATGCTTATAAAACCATATACTAAAAATTTACAAATTGTAACTGCTTTATTATATTAATTAATGTGTATATTATTTTAAAAAATTACAGCTGAATCAAACTAATGAGGTATGAATAACATAAATTCATAAGTAAACTGGCCTACAACAAATCAAAATTACAGAAAAATAACAAAATTCAAATGTATGTTTATGAGTGACACATGTCTTTACAAATTACTATGATTTTACTAAGCATTTATTTTGGTTTTATAATATTCACATAAATACATTTTCATTATGAATACACAAGATTGGTATTTGAAACAAGTGATTATAATGGTAAGCTGCATAATAGTTTAGGAACACTTTAAAAAAAAACCTCATGATATTTCACACCAAATACTACGGCTGTTTTAAGAGATGTTCTTTAGATGCAATCAAAATATATTTACAAAAGAAGAAAACCAAAGCTAATATTATAGTTGCTTCTATAAAATAGTTTTATAAACTTCATGTTTTTTTTATAAATTTCAATAGATTACACTTCAATTTTTAACATAATATACAGAGGTGTGCAAATTATTTAGACTCAGTTTTGTTAATTTTTTTAGTTTCCTAACTGCCATAAACTAGGTCTGTAAAACAATTTTTCAAAGCGGTTAGGTTTCTTAATATATTATTTATTGTTATTAATCGTCTCATTTAAAAAATTTTGTAAAATATTTTATTTCTGAAAAATTTCCTCAAAGATGTCTGACTTGCTCCCATCATGTGTTTTTATTCAGTCTATTTTGTGCATTATTTCTGTAGCTTCTTGGTATTATTCAATTATATAAATTAATTGAGTGCTTTTTGTGATACTATAACTTTTCTTTGTCTGTTTATTAAATAAATATTTGTGTGATTTTTGGTTTTTGTTTGTTAATTGTGATATCAATGATGTGATTTTGAAATTACAGGTTATGGGAAAAGACAGCAGACTTATTCCCTAGGAAGAAGGCCTTTTGAAAGAAAAGGCATTAAAATTATTCTCAGCAAGATATTACAAGAAAACTGGGCATTTTACAAAAATCAGTCAGTTGCATTAATATTTCACTCAGATGTGGCAAGGGCCTTGTTTCAAAACAGAATGGCAACTGTGGGCACAAACCCAAAATGAGCCTCTGAATGGACAGAATACTGGTGCAGATTGCTAAATCAAACAGAAAGGCAACCAGTAAAGATATTTCTAACTTAAAATCATATGGAATGGGCATCAAACATTCAGACACTACTTTGTGCCGCTGGTCCCAACGCAGGCCCCTAAAGAAAGCAAAAATTACACCTGAAATGGCTAAGAAAAGGCTGATTTAGGGAAACACAGTTCAAGATACTTTTGGAAAAAACTGAAGAACGGTAATTTATGACTATCATTTTCTTCAAACATTTTCTAACTTTATGTAAGGCTAGCAGATACAGGCTATTCATTTTTTGTTTATAAAATTGATATGAGAATACAGTAGTAAGGGTAATCCTGATTTAGACCTGTTTAAAAGGAAAATCTTTTCTGATGAATCTATATTTTCAGTCGGCAGAATGGACACTACATATGCCAAACAAAAGATGAAGGGTTTAAACCACATGTGCTGTCCAGACAGCGAAACACCCAACATCTGTAATGGTACAGAGCTGTGTCTTTGAAATGAACTGCAATATTGTACAACATAGAAGGGATTATGATGCAGGACCAACATAGCAAAGTTATAGATACTCTACTATTTTCACAATTGAATGACTGGTTCCCTGATGGGAGACTTTTTTGTTTTCATACATAACAGGGCACCTTGCCACAAAGCCAGATCTGTTATGAGTTTTCTTAGAAAAAATCATGTGAAACTTCTTTGGCCAGGTAATAGCCCAGATATACACAGTCCGTCCAATGGAAAATGTGACCAACTGAGTCTTTGTGTAACTAGCAGCGCCATCTCTGAATGAATACGTTCTTTATATGACGACATATTTGAGCTTTTTACCACAAAAAATGTTAAGGCGGTAGCAACTTTTGTTTAGTTGTAATGACATAACATGTAAAATTACATTCTGAGGGTCAGTTGAAAAAACAATGGAATAACACACTAACATTAAATTTTGTTATAAGTAAAAGTGCTACAGAACTTCTGAAATGGTTCAGAATGTTTATGGTAGCCAAATGAACTATAACAACATTTTCAAGTGGTTTGCAAAATTCTGTGATGGCAGAAAGAGCACTGAAGATGATCCATGGCCAGGTCCATCAATAACAGTTTGAACTGAAGAAAACAATCTTTGTAATGATCTTATTTTAAAAGAAAATTTAGGAAAATGAAAGATCTGTGATCACTTTGTACTACACACACTGACTTTCACTCAAGATTACAGAGTGGAGCACTGTTAAGGTATGAAAAGAACGAGCGATATGGATCCAAACTTCATGTCAAGAATCAACTGGCAATGAAACATGGTGCTTTCAACATGAGCCATTCAAAAAACATTAGAGCTTGGAATGGAAGAGTCCAGAAGAAGAACCCAAATCGAAGAAAGTGCAAATTCAGAAGAGCCAAATCAAGACTTTGTTCACGGTTTTCTATTATTCCAAAGGAATTATCAATCACGAATTTGTACCAGAAAGTCAAACAGTGAATGGCGACTATTACTTTAACATAATGAATAATTTATGAACCAGGATTTCTTCGAGTTCAACCCGAATACCAGGAGCATGGTCTTTGATGCACAACAATGTACTAGAGCACAATTGCAAGATTGTACATGATTTTTTGGATGAAGTGTAGAGGATGATCAAGATCCCCTATTATTCACCTGATTTAGCTCCATGCGATTTCTAGCTATTCTCGAAACTAAAATTGGCAATGAAAGGAAGGCGTTTCATCATGTTTTCATATATCCAGAAGGCTTTGACCGCAGTTTTGAAGGAGATTCCTACAAATGCTTTGAACAATTTTATAATCGTTTCCAGCATTTTATTGACTCATAATTGTCTATTTTTTGAACAAAACATAATGAAAATTAAAAATAAATCACATTATTTTATTTTGCATCAATAACATTTTCCATTGGACAGACTGTGTAAATCCTGGAGAAAATATTTTGGCAATTGTGAATAAAAAATTAAGAAAAAGAAAATCACCACCAAGACTGATCTCATAGCTGAACTTAGGAATGATCTCGTAACTGACATAGGAATGAAGAAATCAATAGAAATTGTTAATCCCTCATAAAAAAACATGCTTAATCTTATAAAAATGATTATAAAGAACAAGTATATCATACAAAGTATTAAAAATTGTTAACATTGTATCAATAAATGAGTTTTATGGAAAATATATGGCATTCTTTTTAATTCCTTCGCAAAGTCTAATAATTTTCACAACTGTGTAATTTCAATATTACTCATCAAAATTTAGAAAGTGCAGACACACAGAGCAGTTCCGCCTGGGATATCTGAAGTAAGGGTGATACTGCTAAAAGTACAGTGAAGGTAGTAGTAGCATGCCATAAAAAGATGCCATAGGTAGCAAGAAACCTATTGCCAATTCAGCAATCCAACCCCATCCTGTCCATCAGAACTTTCTAAACTTTGACAAATAATAATAAAAAAATGTTATTTACTACAAAAAACGTTTTTCATTATAAAATTTTAACTGTTGTAATTTGAACAATTGTCAGTTAAAATGATTTTGGAAGCATGAAGCAGCAAGTTTTCTATGAGCAACATCTATTTTAATGTTACAAGAGCTGTAATTACAGAACATGGTTGAAACAAGTTTTGGCTGACCAAAAAAACCAGATAATTCCACAAAATATATAACTAAAATTTTATTTCACTTTCACTATCTACTAACGTTTTATTTTCTTAAAAATTATAGTTCAGAAAATTTTTCTGAGGCCCAACTGAGAAGGAACAGAAGGCAAAAAACACACTTCATGCCACTCACACTTACTAATGCTATCATTGCTTAATTAAGATAAGTAGTTATACTAATTATTGTAAATACAGCATCTACATGGTTTCACATAAGGCTTTAAAAAGGAGTAGCCATAAATTAAGCATTAGCCTACAATTGCTAGTGAATAACTAAATAAATGATCATGTTCCAAATAAGTTTACAGTGCTCATGATAAATAATTTTATCATTATAAAATTATAAAAACCCAAATTATTTTTTTTCTAAATTTCATTTTCAGGCATTCCATTTACCATTTCTCATATTTTGGTTTGAAAATTTGATATAGCATTCATCTAAAATGCTAACCAAAGAAAAACATTAAGGGGAATTTTCTTAATTCTTTCAAAAATGTAACTCTTTAAAACATAAAATAATACATGATACGTCCAATAAATAATGAATGGTATAAAGAAATAAATGGAATAATCACAAAAAAATCTTAAAAGTTTGCTTATACTTGAATTAAATCAAATAAATAAGAACTGGTTAAAAATTTTAAGATAACAGAAAAAGAAAGAAAACCATAAATTACATATCACAATAGTTATTACATGAAAAACTTTCAATACATTGTATTTTATATACAATGAGCTATAATAATAATTTATGATTAATCTTCTTCAATGAGATCCACTGCTAAAAGAAAACTAACAAAAATTTTACTTTGCCCAAACTACAGAAGTGCAAATTATTCCTAGTCAAGCTTCACAGATAATTGATTTTTTCAGAAAAAGAAATACATTTTCAGAATATTTACACATTTATAACACAGTATAATTCTGCATTAATGTTTGATGAGAATAAACTTTTTTTAATGTTTTATGAGAGGATGTTTATGGCAAATTTTGTCATTATAAAGTTTTTCAAGTGTTACTAACGACAGATGAATAGTTAAAATTATTGTATAAGTAAAAATCAAGCAATGTAAATAAAAGCAAAAGTAGTTTTATGTGTATAACACTTAAGATTATTAAGTGTACAACAAAATTTTTAATAATACCTCTAAAAACTACAGAAAATAAAATATACTTTTAAACACCTACCTGAAATTTTGTTAAGTCAAGAATTTTCAAAATTTTTGACTGAACTGAAACCAGTTTGATAGGTTATATTTATTTAAATTTTCTATTTTTCAATATACTATGATATTAACAAATTATTAATATTGTGAATAGAATTAAAATAGAATTTTTTAATAAACTGGTGTATGAAGAGTTAAAAACATTATTTATTTAAAAAAATATATAAAACAGACTCTGATTTCAAGCTACACATTTTTTGAGTTTCAAAAGAAAAAATTGACAATCATGTTACAGTCAGTCAAGTGAGTGTCTTGGGTACATAAGATAAAGTAAATAAAATAAAATATTTTAAAAATAAAATATTTATATTATGTAATAAATATCAAATTAAAGCCACTATCTAGCACAATTTAACAAATTAAAAAAAATATTTGAAGTACAGTTTTAGGAGGTTCAATAAAAAATAAAGGACCACAAAAAAAACTGTAAATGTTTTAGCTTTAATAAAACAAGAAGAAAAATAGTTTTTACAGACATTCCTTTAATTCTCAAACTTTGATTTAATCTGTAAGATTGTCTGAATGTGTGAGGTCCAATGTATTCCCCCACAACACAAGTCAATGTAAAGTGATTGTCCATTAAAAGCAAAACAGAAATCCCATGGTAAAGAGTAAATTATAGGTCAGTCACAATTCAACCACTTCATATTAAACTGCCTTTTGGATCAGCCAAAAATATATGAACATTTTGTGTAAATTTTTTTTAAATGAAAAAAATATACTTGAAATTTTAATTATATTAGCTATGGTTGGAAAGTCTGACAGTCTTTTTCATCCTACCATGGAGGATATGTTTTTTGAAGAAATGAATTGAATCAATGTAAAAACGAATAAAATTCACAGAATTTTAATTGAGTGACAAGATAGATCTTATTCATTAAATGAGTAATTACTGCATAAATTTATAGCTCATTTCTTACGACTGAGGTCACAATGAATTATTCACCACTTGTATACATATACCATTTATTATTATAAATATATCTAACAATTTAGGTAAAAATTTTGTCTTCTGACAATGGCATGAATTGATTTAAAAAAAAATATATATATATTAAAGAGTTTAAAATAGATTATTCAATACCTTACGTCCTTTTTCATTGAAACTTTTGCAGATGTTAATACAATACTAGTAAGGTTTTCTTCAAATTCTACAGCATAAATTGCCTGATTTCTACAAAATAACAAAAACACCTAAAACTGGAAAACAATCATTATAAATAATTAGTCCCATAAGAAAAGTTAGACAAACTTTTGTCTGTTACTGGATATTAATGCCAATCTTTTCTATTCAATTTTGTAATATTTGTTTTACAAATTAACAGCATTGTTATGGAATAATTCATTTTATTATAAGTAAAAATATTTTGCTAAATTGAGGGATCTTGGTTGATAAAAACTTAATCTTTAATATTATTTAAAACATACTTTATATTACTCATTGATATGAACAAAAAATAAAAGCCTAATTAGAAAACAAATAGTTACAGAGAGCAATAACTAAAAGTTTTTAGAAATATTGTCTCACTTCAATAAAAAAAATTAAATATAAATTTAATTAAACAATACCAAAAATTTGAAGAAAAAAACATTAAATATATCAATGATACCATGTTTAATAACCCAAGAGATTGAACATTAGTTTTACTACTTATTAGTGCTTAAAAACTGACAGGCACAACAAATATTATTTTACAATTAAATGAACAAATACAGCAATACTATTATAACAAATTTGACTGTGCTCATTGATTATAAACACTTGAGGTAATCAGGAACTAGGCCTTCTTAGTATTTTTTTATATTAGAATATAGTCATTAACATTTTTTTTTTTTTTTTTTTTTTTAACTAACCAAAATAATAAACATCACAACAAAATAAATTATTTTAATATATTCCATTAACATCTAATTATCAATGAGCACACAAACCATTTTGTATGAAATATACTTTTTTTTCATTTAATTACAGTAACAATAAAAACATCTACAAATAAAAGTTTAATAAAAAGAGTTAAGTTGTTAATATAATAAAGCTGCTGCATAATAAGTTAATAAAATCAGTAAGAAAATAAACTTAAAGGAATACTTATTAATAAAAAAAACAAATACATATAATACAAAAATTATTAATAATAAAGTATAAACATATCAGTGCAATTTGAGCTAACAAATTTTTACATTATATATTATATTACTTTATGCTATAAATGCCGTTACTGTAGGCTCTAACAACAAGGACAACAACAATATACATAATAATATTATAATTATGATAAAACAACTGATTACACTAACTCTAAAATTTTGATAATGCCTTGACTATTGGCTGCTACAACAACATTAGATAGCTGCCTCCAACAAACTGCTGAAACAAATTCATTCACATCATCCTCCTTACGATCTTTTTCCAAAACGCTTCTCATTGCATCAAATTTAAAACTAAATAATTGTTTTGTTAGACCTTTATAGTAAACATAGAGTGCATTGTTTTCAGAACCACAAGCTACATAATCACCATCAGTTGCTAAACCAACAAAATTTTTTTCATTGATATGACCAACAAATGAACGTAAGCAGTGTGGATTGTTGACGTTCCACATCTTAAGTTGACTATCGGTCGACGCAGATACTATTTCTTCTCTGTTCAAAAATTTTACATAAGAGACCGCTTTTCTATGACCTTTAAAAATGGCTAATGCTTCCTTCATATTTCTTAAATCATAATAATGTACACAATGATCGGCCGATCCAAAAGCCAAGTGACAAGAACTTCGAGGATTAAATTTAACACAACAAACATTTGCTTTTGCTTCTAATGAAGCAACAGAATGTTCCATATTCAATGACCATAATTTAACTCTAGCATCATCTGAACCAGACGCAATTAATCTAGTATCAACATCATTAAAATCGACACTCCAACACCGTTTTTCATGTTCATGAAATGTTTTTGTTCTCTGACCAGTGCTAGCATCCCAAACAGTAACTGTTCCTTCATAATCGCTGCTAGCTAAAGTAGCTTTATGATATGAATTCCAACTAACGCAGGATATTTTAGAGTTTGAAATCATTTCAATACAAGGATAATGAACATCAACAGTATCTCGTATAACTGCACCGTAATCAAACACTTTTATTCTTTTTGTAACACCAGCAATTGCAAATAATTCATTGTCTTTATCAAATTCTATACTCGAAACAATTGTTGAATTATTGAAAATATCACTGGAATAATTTAATGTTGCAAGTGGTCTTAAAGAATTATACCTAGAAAACTTAACTAAGTTTTCTCTGAATACATCCAAACCAGATGGTGCAGAACCAGCAGTTGTACTGTCACTAGGTCCAGTTTTTTCAAATTTGGTAGTACTACCAAACATCAAGTCTTTGGCTCGAGATGTTAAATAGCACTGCACAAAATCATCAAAATGAGCATGCATACGTTTTCTACGCATAGATAAGGTTGTACTTCCAGTTGCTTCTCTCTTATGATTTGCATTGAATCCTTCACATGATCCAGTCGTCTCTTTATCTCTGTCCTTATCTTTATCTTTAGTTTCTTTCTGAGAGTTATCTGTTGAATCCAAGGGTTCACTTTTAACATGTATCTCACTCATTAAACTATCAGAGCTTTCGGCACCACTTTCACCTTTATCACTTTCTAATATAGATTTTTTTACATCAACATCCTTTAATATACCTTCCACTTCTTCCATATCTTTCTTGATTAAAGTGACTTCTTTTTTCAATTGAATTAATTGACTTTCCTTCTGTCTTAAAAGATGTTTTAAAAACTCATAAAGTAACTTATTTTGAGCTGCACAAGATTCCGCTTCCAACAAATGTTTACGTTGTGTTAATACTTCTAGCATAATATTAACATCAGGTAATGTAAGATTTTGTGATTCAGAAGCAACAAAATCTCTCAACCCATCAGCCGGTACAGATTCATCATCAGTGGAGAGACCAAGCTCAGCAGCTCCTTTAACACGGCTCTTATATTTTGAAATCAATTCATTTAGAAGAAAATTCGGAAATATATGTTCCTGACTCCCCAAAGTAAAACCACATTTTGGACATCGGTTATTAATTTCTAATGATTTAGATATGCAACGATAACAAAATGTATGTCCACAACGTGTTATATGTGCTTCTTCTATCAATTCAAAACAGATAGGGCAAAGATAATCGTTAGTTTTATCTTCAAATGAACCACCAATACCATTCAACACAGCAGGATGTTGACGTTTCATTGGTCTCATTCGCTGTGGAGTAGCAATATGTGATAAACTATGAGTAGAAGAAGAACTTCCTGCACCTCCTCGTCCGCTTGCCATCATGAACCCGCTTCAATACTGTTTATTTTATGTAGGTGGGATGATAATATTGTAGGTGATACATAGATGTACACATATAATGTTGCCTGTCTAAAGTTGACTGCCTGTGCCTGACCTGAAACAATATTTAAATGAACACTTAGTTGTTCAATTTATAAATTCTTCAATATTGGAAAAAATTCTTAAAATTTTTGTTTATACTGAAGATTATTTAGTTTGTAATAAGAATTAAATGTAAAAAAAAGTGATTGTTTCAGGTCAAGCAACAAAAAAGGACTAAAGGCTGGTGTAGAAATAAAAAAAATATCCATAGAGAAAAAAAATTACTATTAATCAAAATCCCCAAGAAAAAAAGGAAAATACTTTTATTTCTAAGGACCATATTTCCATTCAACAGACAGAAATATACACATGTCTGAACACACACACACACGCACACACACACACACACACACACACACACACACACACACACACACACACACATACACACATGCACCCTTGTTACTCCCTTGAAAAGTATTTGAATTTGCCAATATCAAAAAAAGCAAACAAACACTTTTTGATGATAAGTTAAAAATAAAAAAATTTATTAAGTAGAAGGTTTTTTATATTACATCTGAACAAAATTTAAAATTTCATTCATGAGTACATGTTTTACACACACGCACGCGCATGTGTGTGAGACAAGTGGCAGCAGCAGAAAACTATATAATAGAATTAACTGAAATTGTCTGACTTTCAAGTTGGCATCCCTAGCATAAAAAATATCAGCTGTTTGAAAATACTTTCCATTATTGTTTATTTCAAAATGTTAGCTTTGCTTAAAATGTGTACCTGTGTACTTTAGAAGAAGAGCATGCGTGCAGTAATAAGATTTTTATTTTCTGCAGATATAAAACTGACCAAAATTCACTTACAAATGTTAAATCTGTATCATAAAAAGTTGATTAACTGTACAAACTTTTATAAGTGGATTGAACAGTTTGAAACAGACTGAACAAATATCATAGGTTTTCATTGCAGCAGAAGACTGGGAAAAGTTTCAACTGACAATGCAAAATCACAATAATGAACTTTTTAGTGCAAGTAATATGAGTTCACTTAATTTAATCATGATAAGTTAATTTACTGTAAAATATGTTCAAGTTGGATTTTAAGACAGTTAACTGAAAATCAAAAAGGCATCCAGATCCACATTTGTATGGAACTTAAACAATGTTTTTTAGCAGAAGGTAATGCTTTTTTTTTGATCACACAATTAATTTGTGATGAGACTTGGATTCATTATTCTAAATCGGAATTGAAATGTCAGAATATGGACTGGAAACATCATAGTTCACACTAGGAAAAAATTCAAAACTTACACATCAGCCAGTAACTAATGATATTTTGGTAAAATACAGGCCAATTTATTTAAATTATTTAGAAAAAACATATTATGCCAGAAAATTAAGTGAAATCCGCAATCAGGATTCTTTTCAATGAGATTCTCTCCTAATTCACCTTCAAAATGTGTAAGTCTTCTACAAGAAAATGCCCATCCTCACCACTCAAAAGACATGGGAAGCTATTCAAAAGTTCGTTCAGGAGGTGCTGCCATACCCACCTTACAGTCCTGATCTCACACCATCAGATTTTTGTTTGTTTGGTTCTCTCAATTTTAAGTAGCACAAAATTCAGCAACAATAAGCAGGGACAGCTATACAGTACAAGAATGCCTGATACCAAGATGAACGATTTTTTACTACTGGAATAAAAAAGCTTATAGAAAGATGGACCTAAATGCAGCCAGCGATTATGTTGAAAAGTAATGTTAGTTTCATTGTCACCGAATAAATAATGATTTTTCAACAGTCATTTATCTCCTCAATTGTGAATGACCCTCATTTGTTCATACATCATTTAAATCCTATTCAATAAATACCCTACTACAGAATATTAAGATAAGACATATTTTACATTAATTTTTCATGAAGTACTTTCGTGGGATCCTGCATTCTGTCATGATTGAAATAATTCTGTTATTGCATAATAAAAATTTTAAAATAAAAATATTAAAATAATGAGAATCGCATATTAATTAAATGAGTGTTGCTATCTGTTGCAGTTTTTATAAGACCTTCTTCCTCAAATCCTGTCTGATGGCTTATCAAATTGAAATTTTGTTTGTATTTATTTAATATTTTTCTACTACATTTAATTTTATGTCATCTTTATTAGTTTCTAATATTTTTAAATTTGTGTTACTATCAGATATAGATTGTTTATTGTTTATTAGATGGTCTACCTTATTAGATAAACCTAATGTATTATTTTTGTAATTACTTCAATGTTCAAGAAATTTAGTTATAAAGGATCTATTTGTTTTAATTTTATAAATTCCACACAGATTTATTTTATTATTATTAGTTTTGTTTTTTTAAATATTTCATTATGTGGTTATTAGGTTTGTATGCTGGTTTAAATATTTCTTTATTGTAATTTTTATATTTTTTCAATGATATTATTAGTGTATAAATGCATGATGTATATTTTCTTACTGTTTTGCATCAAGATAAACAATTGTGTGGAATTTATCAAATTAAATATAATGACTGTGATGATATTATGTAGAAAAAAACATATAGATACTTTATAATTAGATTTCTTGACATTATAATAATTACAAAAATAATAAATTTGGTTTATCTAATATGGCAGACCATCTAATAAACAATAAAATTCTAATTATGATATTAACACAAATTATTAATGGTGACAAAATTAAATATACTAGAAATATATTACATATATATATATATATATATACAAACAAAATTTTGATCTGGTAAACAATCAGACAGGGTTTGAGGAAGAATATCTTATAAAAACTGCAACAGATAGCAGCACTCATTTAAATTAATGTGCAATTTTCATTATTTAATTATTTTAAATTTTTATTATGCAATGATGGAATTACTTTAATCATGACTGAGGATCCTATGAAAAGTACTTTATGAAAAATTACAGTTAAGATATATATCTTCATAATATGTCATACCTCAATATTTTATTTTAAGTAGTTTATTTAGTATAACTTATATATCATTTTAAGTACAGAGGAATATATACCTTAAAAAGATTTCAGTAAAATTATAAATAAATGCACACACACACACACACACACACACACACACACACACACACATATATATATATATATATATATATATATATATATATATATATATATATAGAGAGAGAGAGAGAGAGAGAGAGAGAGAGAAAATAGGGTGAAAGTCTGGAATATAAGATTTATTTCAGCTTCTGGGCACCTGGTTGATGCAAGAAGATATTTGGCATGATGTTAAAAGCTTTCAATTAGACATACTTGAGTGAACTGAAAATGCATTGAATTGAAAATGTTCTTAAACAAAAAATATATATATCTTTTTTACTCTGTTATACCTAAGTATATCACAATTTTTGTTATTTCAAATAGTTCTCATTACAATGTTTTTTTTTATTAAAATTTTTTTTTGTTATCTAGTATGACATAGGAAACCAATTTTTTGTTTTGTTTTGATACATAGAAATACAAATATACAGATCACATCACATAAAATAAATTATGAATATAAAAACAAAACTAACACATGAAATAATATTAAGGTAAATACACTGAACATAAAAAATTACTAGAAAACAATTTATAATTCAGAAGCTACTTCTGAAAATTATTTTCAGTACTTATTTGTGTGCACATTGAATGAAATTCAGAAATAAGTATTTATTTTGTTTTTAATTAATTAAAAATTAGTTTCATTTTTTTATTTTGTTTTTAATTAATATTGTTTTAAAATAGATTTGAGGACAATTTTCAAGTGGCAATTAATTAAAAATGGCTATGGAAGCATAATAAGATACTTTCTCAAAAGCCGAAGTATTGTGTTGGGTTATATGAAAATAGTTCCATTGTCTGGTTTGGTAAAGGTGAATATTGTTTTTTTTATAAGAGTAAGTGACCACTTACTTCAGCAATGATTGCACATTCATAAATACAAACACAAAGATACATTAAGATATTTAATTTTCTAAATATACATTCTATATGATTCCTTCTTATGGGGACCTGATAATGATTTGACAGCCCATTTTCATACCTTACTTAACAACTCATTCACTTTTTGAGGAAGCCCCAAAAGATTAAATTATACTTTTTGTAAGAAAATGTAGAAATAATAAATATTTAACAATGAAGACAAGCTTAGCATTTTATTAAGGTGCTTCAGAACAAAACAATACAGCTTGATTTTGTTACAAATGAAATCAATTTGATCATCCCACAGGAACTTATAATCTAATAAAACTCCCAGAAATTTTCCTTTGCGGGCTACAAAAATACAATTTATCATAATGGAAATTCTATTCACAAAATCAATAATGTTACATCTACCTGAGAAGTATAATGCAACATTTTTATCCATACTTAAAAGTTAGATGGTTAGAATCCATCCAGTAAATAACTTTTTTAGCTGCTAACATAAAATTTTTAATTCTTTTTAAATAACTATCTTCAGATATAGATAGATACAGTTGTGTCGTCAGTGAAAAGGGTTATAGTAAATGGCTCAAGATTTTGAGGAAGGTCAACAACAAAAAGCAATGGACCAAAGACATTTCCCTGAGGCTCTACACATTCTATATCTTGAAGTTAGGTCCTAAATTTTACATGCATATTCTTATCAAAAGTATGAAATATTAACTCCTTATTTACGGTTTGTAAGATATGACATTAACAAATTGTCAGCTTCTCCTTTGATTAACATAAACATTATTAAGCTTTGTTATTAGTAAAAAATAAATTAATGCTTTACTGAGGTCATAAAAAATAAATTTATTTTTCCACATCATCACCATTTATAGCAGTACATTTCTCCCAATGGTGAATCAGTTCTCATTCCATCAATGATGAAGGCTGGCAATTGTGAAAATCACGAAAAAAGATAACTTTGCTTGTTCCATAACCTGTGGAACAGTCAGTTGAAATGACTACATTTAATATCCCTCTACTATTTGATGAAAACGTGAAAATTGCAGTGCCAAATTTGTTGAGTATAGAGTAGGTTCAAATTTCAACTTCATAAGAGCCTCAGCAATTGCAAAGGATGTGTGTATCTGAGTATTATTGTCGTAAAATTATTGGCTCTACAGATTGTCAAACACGACACGTTTCCTAAAATATTTTAAAAGCCAGTGGAAACATCACCACCAATCATAGAAACTCACTGATCATTGTGAGGTTCATCTTCAATATTCACTTGACTAGATTCTGATGCATGCAATTTTATTGTCCACCTACTAACAATAATTTAAAGAACAATTATTAAATAGTTATTAGCCAATGAATTTCATTAGCATTTACACTATGTCTGAGTTTAAAAATTATATTACTGCACACAGTTTTAAATGCATTAACATAGCAGGCATACTCAACCCAACAAATGGTGACTAACAAAAAATGAGAGGCATGGATCAATGGGTTTTGGAGCATAGTAATAAGGAAATGAAACAAGATGAGACCTGTCACTTAGTGCATATTTTGTTCTCAAGTTATGTTCCAGTATAAATTACATTTCAATTGCTCATGGTATAATCAAAAAACATTGCAATGTGTATTAATTGAAATAAAAAAAATAGTGGTATACTTTTTGGAGCACCTATATTTTTAATGAATTTCAGCACATCCTGAGTATAGCTTTCCAACACCATAATATCAAACACCTTCCTACACTAAGATAAAACATATATTCCAGGAACATAAAAAAGATGCATACAACATATGATGAAAAAAAGTAAATAATTTTTTTTCAATTTTTTTTCCAATTATCATAGAACAATGTACATACATATCTGTTACAACTACATTAGTAAGGATATTTGTGTTAGTATAACATACATGGTATTTTACCACTAATTTAGACTAAAATTTATTTTAATTATCACAGTTTTCCCATGGGTTTGATCACCTGTCTTTAAGCTATCTTTAGGACATTCAATTTAATAAATAGCTTTGTTGTTCACTAAGAAAGAAAACTAAAGAATCTAATCTACTAAACACATCCAAACTGAAAATGTAATCCTTAAAAGCTACCAAAAACTCAAAATCTTCAGAAGCAATAAAAAATACAATTATTCTTTAAAACTGGGTAACAGGATAAAAGATTCATTAATTTTATTTCCCACAGCAAGCAAATCCAGCAAAAATTGCTGTCTAGACAAATTGCTTATAGAGTTAAACATTTTTTAAATTTCTTATTATTTAAATAAAACAAAACAGTAAAAATATATTATTACATTTTAAGTAAAAAATAAACAACAATCAAACTACATATGGAATAGTTTTCTTTTTATAGCAAAGATATATATATTATATGATTCTTAAGTATTTAATAGTGAGGTAATAACAAAGAAACAATTTTTTGTTTCCTAAGACATAAAATAATTGCAATCACCTTAATCTGAGTTAGATCTAAGTAAAAGGATTAATTTATAGTAACATATTTAAATTAGATTGTAAAATAATAACTATTTTTCTATTTTAAAATAATAAATCCTGATATTCCTGCATTGTTCATTCAAAAAGCTATCAAAAGTACCCCAACTTAAGATAATAATAAATCCTATTTACATTCATAAATGTAAGTTACCTTCATTCACAAACTCTCCATAAATTTTCATTGAAAAATTAGCAACGTTAAAGAATAGTAAAATAACAATAAAAATATATAACTGAATCAATTGAAGCATAAAATATGACCCAAAATCTTGGTCAAGTTTGTTAAAGGGAAATATTGAACCATGGGGTGGAAATGGGGGAAATTTTTTCAAAAAACAAAATATCACTATAATCTTATTAAGGTAAAGTAAAATTATCAGATTCGTTTAAAGTTCCTACTAATCTTTGAATAAGGGCCTAAAACTTATCTCAGTAAAGTTTTTTGATAACACCAACCATTGGCCCATGGGGAGGGGGGATGAGGTTTCAAAGACAAAAAAAATCATACCTCCCTTAAAAGGCACAGTATTGAAAAATCTGTGAAACCTTTTTAACTTTAAGGTGGAAATCTTTTTTATTACTTACTTAGAATCGGTAAAATCTACCTCCACCTTTCAGAATGCCGAAAGGGATTTTTAATTTTTATAAGTTTACAGAAAAAATAGGGGTTTTCCGCATGAGAAAAGATTTAAAAAATAATAAACTTATACTGTCATGAAAAAAAAGAAAGCTTATAAATTATAAAGCTTATAAGATTGATTTTACAAAAATCAATCATTTTTTTCTTGCAGTTACATGCAAATTTTTTAATATTTTTCATGATTTTTATTAACTTACGTATATGGTTTGAGTATAAAAAGATACCAGCTCAACTGTGTGTAAACTTTATAACTGTGACAGATATATCCTTGCAATTTCCTAAACTGATGTCTAATTTAGCAACAGACATCAGTTATGTTAAAAATCTATAATTTTCTTGCCTGACTTCACTGTAAATCAATAACTACAATAACATTATTATAACTGAATGTAAAAATTCCTTACAATTAGTGACGACATGTCTTATGTTATGCATAATTTCAAGTATCATGCAAATTTTTAAAAATCCTAAAGAAGTAGCCATCAAGTGAACATCTACTCATACCTAATCTGGAATTTCCACACCGTGGAAATTCCACAAAGTGAAACTCACAAATGTTGTGAAACTCACAATGTTTACTTCTTTGATTGTTTATTTATAATTCTTTAGAACAAACTATAGATCCCAAATTCTGGTATATGGAAATTCTACAACAATGTTAAGTTACACTGAGGTGTATAATTTTTCAACTATCTGAATTAACTTGTATACAACACTATTCTAATATGTTCAATTTTTATAGATAATAATTTTGTGGGTATTATTACAGGATTCCTCCTCTACGAATCATGAGACCTTGCCGTTTGTGAGGGGGCTTGAGTGCTCAGGGATACAGAGTAGCTGGACCGAAGGTGCAACCATATCGGAGAGGTATCTGTTGAGAGCCAGACTAAGGAATGATTCCTGAAAGAGGGCAGCAGCTCTTTCAGTAGTTGTTAGGGGCGTGAGTCACAATGACTTAAACGGCCATATCAACATCACTCAGTCCTCTGAGTACTGCGCAGCTGAAAGCAATGGAAAACTACAGCTGTTTTTTTTTCCAAGAAAATGTGGCTCTCTGCATTTTCACATAATAATAATGGAGGCGCCTTCCTTGGTAAAATATTCCAGAGGTAAAATAGTCCCCTGTTCAGATCTCCGGGTGGGGACTACTAAGGAAGGGGTCACCAGAAAAGTAAAAAATAACATTCTACGAGTCGGAGCGTCGAATGTTAGAAGCTTAAAACAAAAGTAATGAAATGTAGTAGAAATAACAAAGATGGACCACTGAATGTGAAAATAGGAGGAGAAAAGATTATGGAGGTAGAAGAATTTTGTTATTTGGGAAGTAGAATTACTAAAGATGGACGAAGCAGGAGCGATATAAAATGCCGAATAGCACAAGCTAAACGAGCCTTCAGTAAGAAATATAATTTGTTTACATCAAAAATTAATTTAAATGTCAGGAAAAGATTTTTGAAAGTGTATGTTTGGAGTGTCGCTTTATATGGAAGTGAAACTTGGACAATCTGAGTATCTGAGAAGAAAAGGTTAGAAGCTTTTGAAATGTGGTGCTATAGGAGAATGTTAAACATCAGATGGGTGGATAAAGTGACAAATGAAGAGGTATTGGGGCAAATAGATGAAGAAAGAAGAATTTGGAAAAATATAGTTAAAAGAAGAGACAGACTTATAGGCCACATACTAAGGCATCCTGGAATAGTCGCTTTAATATTGGAAGGACAGGTAGAAGGGAAAAATTGTGTAGGCAGGCCACGTTTGGAATATGTAAAACAAATTGTTAGGGATGTAGGATGTAGAGGGTATACTAAAATGAAACGACTAGCACTAGATGGGGAATCTTGAGAGCTGCATCAAACCAGTCAAATGACTGAAGACAAAAAAAAAATTACAAGATTATGTTCCTAATTACACTATGCTGTCAAGTGACACTACTCTGATCTGATATGATTTGGAAACCCCTTTTGAATGTTGTCGAATAATATACAGTGATCCTGGGTTATACTAGGGATAAATTGTTTTAATTTTTCATTAAACGTTTACAGAGAAAATTCTTAGAACATTTCTACAGGAGGAGAAAATGAAAAATTATCAATTTCTGGTCTGTTTGTAAAAAATTAATAATTTTAATTAAAAGACAACTTAGAAACTACACAAGCTCTTGAAAGTAGATATTGAAAATAAAAACTAATGCATTAAATAACAACAAACCAAGAGACAGTACAAGAAAACATTAACAAAAACATTGGTAATGACATAGATGAAGACAATAATTGAATAGCTAATGGTTCTTTCAATGTTAGATGTACTTGATAAAATAGAAACCGCAATCAAATAGTTCAAAGTACAGAAAAAGATTATTTTAATGAAATTATTACCACTGATTCAATAAAAAGAAAATTACAATAACTGTAGAAGAAACAGGTTACATAAAAAAAGATAATAGTTTTTATGTAATAAGAGTGTCAATTAAATATAAACCAGACTTTTTTTTAACATATTAGGGCAAAATGAAAATATAAAGCATATTTATTGCTTTTCTGCATAGTCTCCACGTAGTATTTCTACAGATTTTTCCCAAAAAAAGAGATTGTGGATCCCTTTTTCATAAAAAGTTTGAGAATAAGTCTGACGTCAATTGAGCTTGAACCTCTCCTCTACTTTGTTGACAGTCTGGAATCAATGTTCACCAAACAAAATTTATGTGGTGAATAAATCTGGACTGTATTGATGATTTTCTAAGATTTTATGATAAATTTTGTCCAGTTTATCCACAGCCCTAACTGATGTGTTTGGCCTGACATTGTTGTGAAGAAGAATTACAGAAGGTGCTGTGCTGATGGTGCTTTTTATTCCTATGGGTGGTTTTTATTTTGTCCAAGAGCTAACAGTAGTATGCAGTAATCAGAGTGTGATATTTGTTGAAAAAATGGACAAAAAATACACCTTTCCACTCCCAAAAGATGGTTGCAAGGGCTTTTTCATCAGATTGACACATTTACCCATTTTCAAATTTATGGGGGAGGTTCTCCACTCTTACACCTCTCTATGTGTGCAAATTTTTAGGTCAGAAATTTAGTAAAGAGCCATATCTCATCACATGTGACTATTCATTCAATTCAAAAAATTATTTCCCACTTATCAAAATTGATTTTGGAGGCTTTGGCAAATTTTTTGTTAAGCCATTTCTAATTTTGAGACAAAAGTTTTTGACCCACTTCACACAAACTTTGCTGAACGCCCAAGGTGCTTTGTGATAACTGTATGGGCTCTTCTAAGGATTATATTAATATCCAAAACAATTTCAACAACTGTAAGGTGCAGATTATCTACAATGAGGTTGCAAATCGATAAAATGAATGTTGTCATTCTTTACACTTGTCTTTGAATTTATGTCCACAGCTTCTCTCTACATCATCCTCAATCAATTTGTTGGTCCAGTCATAGACTTAGGTAATGATGTCATATATTGAACTGTGCACACAGTCTAGTCATTCTTGAGAAACTTCACAATACACTGCACAACCGACAATGGAATCTCTTATTCTGTCATGATGCTACTAACTAGAGAGATGCAAACGCAAATTCAACTTTGAGAATCCATCCCCACTTCCCTCCATGCCAGCCCAGTAATGTTCATATGTGAACTGTAAATACAATAGTACAGTTTATATCTGATTCATATTCACATGCCTAGAGATTAAAAATTCTTTTAACATGTTATTCAGTTTTTATTTTGTTTCAAATTTAAAATATTATTTTATGTATCTAGGTTCCTGAAATGTATTTTTTTTAAATATTTTCACATGAAAAGTAGTATTTTTTTTTACAGAAACATTAACACTATATATATTAATTTATTCTATCTATTATTGATCTGTACTTCCACTACATATTTATAATTGAATAGTTTCAAGTCTCATAATAGTAAGATTTTACGTAGTCAAATGTATATAAAAATTTTCAAGTTGTAAAATGTATTTAATAGTACCAAAAATAGCCTGTATGCATAACAAAATGAGAAAAAGCAAATTTATATGGCATGCATTGTTGTTCTATACTATACTGCAAGTATGCCCATAGCAGAGGTTTTACCATATCTCTATTTGGGCATGGTACACAGCCACGAAACACTTTATTTGATCTCTTTCATCTGTTTAGTATCTTGTTGTTATAAAATAACTACAACCACATGCTAACATTAATCAATTATATGAAAATATTTTTTTTTTTGTAACTAAATTTTTTTTGAAGGCAAAAAATGCTTATGCATTATTGCTTGGAACAAAAAAAAATTATAAACTAAAGCTAGATTAAAAAAAAAACTGAAAACTAATAACACAAATAAAATATCACTAAAAACTTACAACTAATAACACAGTCAGAATCGAAACAATAAGATAAATTTCTTTAAAACGAAACACAAAAATAAAAACAAAAAAATATATAAAATTTAAATAAACAAAATCCAAAAGGTATGTAAGAGACTATGTAACATAAATATTATAACAATTAAAAAAAAAGAAAAAACTACATTAAAATAACTCTTCAAACAGCAGTACAAAATATATGCACCACAATATTAAATTTTAAGTAAAATATTAATGCATCGTAAAAATAGCAACATCCGGTCCAAAAAACTTCCTATCATTGTCCAGGATTTGACAATATTTCTAGGTACTTCATTTGTGGGCAAATTTACAACTAAGGCCACATAAGATATGCAATTCACAAGCATGTAGCGGACAGTTAAGCGGCAGTTACATCTTAAGCATAGTGGTGTGTTTTCTCCTGACATCAGGAACCTGTGAGTAGCTTTGGTATATCATATATCCTATCTGCAATCAGCAGAGGACCACTTCCTCTCAACGTTTTTCTGTAGGAGGAGTCCCATGACAACTATACAAGTTCAATTAGGTTTTTTTTTATAATTTTATTCACATTATTACTTTATTTTAAAGTAGGTGTATGGTTTTCATAGATGAATGTTCTACTTCAAATAATAATCAGAAAATTTTATTTTAATAATATAATTTCCACAATGCAAATGCTTGGTTTTTGTTTAAGAGAAAATTGGTAGTTAATTTTTGAGTAAATTGTTTTGATATATTTTACAGACAATTAAAATGACTTGCAAGACTCTAGGGACATGGATTATAAACATAAAAAAAAACTTATTTCTGTTTACATGAATGCAAACAGAAATTTTTACAAAGTGGGTGCATAATAAGGCACTCTTGTAATATACCACATCCATAATTGGCTTAAACATATTTTACCAGATGATAAGGTTTGTTGTATAATTGTTTCTGCCATTGCCACTAAAATTATAATTGAAAAAACTCCCAAATTTGTACTGTAAGACTACAGTATAGCATTCATAAATAAGTTCAAACTATTAAAGATTACAATATTAAATAAATAATTAAATTAATCCACTTACAGGTGTAAATGTTTCATAAAGCTGCCTTGTGTAGTGTTATCAAACTGTTTGGCAGCTGATGTAAGAATTACATCTTCATCTTTCTCTCCTGTGTAGACACCAAAAACCGTCCCTTTCTGCAAGAGTACAAAGATTATTTAACACTATATATACATATATAAATAAATATGAGTTCAAATATAAATTATAATTTGCATCAGGAATATGTATAATTTAATCAAGTATAAGATTAGAAATTTTGTATTATCAATATACAGTAGATCAGTATTATCATTGTACCTCTGTTTTAGTATCATTGATTATTAAAAAATAATCATCCGTAAAACTTAAATCCTGCTCACTGTTAACTTAACCTAACATACTAATAATTCTTCAATAGAAAAGACTATGAAAATCATGTATAGTTTATTTTAACATAAACAAATTCCTAATAAATAAAACTGCAGTAGGCTATATAACTTTTAAATGCCTAAATATAACTTCTTAATCAGTAGTTTTAACTTACATCATACAACAGGAAAAATAAAATAATTCTAAATAAACTTTACCTTGTATCTAAGTAGAACTTAAATAAAAATCTAAGAATACAGAATTTAAAAGGAAAAAACATAAGGTCTATTATATTAACAGAATAAAACTTTTAAAACAAATTATTAATATTACTAACACCAGTTTTTACAAAAAGTTTAAGAGCCCCTAAATCAAAACATCAATTGAACCAAACTGTCATGAAAGCAACCAAACCATCATCAATGTGGTTTAACTAAAACAGAATCTTATTAATGTTAAAAAATAGATCAAAACTCTGTTAAAAAGGTTTTATCACATCTTACCTAAGTTTTCAATAACATAAAAAATAACTTTATAGGAAAGAATGACTGAAATATAAAGAATAAAAGACATAAAACAACTCAACAAAAAATTAATACACGACCAAATTAGTTAAAAATAATGATCTCATTAACATTCTAATAAATTACCTAAATGTATCAGCAATAATAAGCTCTATGAATGTGCTTAAGTAAATTAATTTTTTACATCAAGTTACCATGCAAATTGTTATATTTGTAACCTATATTTTATTAATAATAAAATATCATGAGTTTAAAAAAAATTATTTAAACTACAGCACCAATATTTTTACCTTGATGTTAATCAGCAATATTATTCTGCTGCATTACATCATAAGAAAAGCTTAGATATCACTTTTCATAAATGTTATACAGACCTTTTATATTTCGCCCTGTATTTGTTTTCTAATTACAATAGAATTATTTTATAATCATAACATTCTTCAGATGATTATTAGAAAATTAAACAATAATTGATATGTCTGCTAGGTTGTTTATTATACAAAAATATTGATAACCCATTTTATACATGATCTCTGATTATATATATTTGTAGAGCAAGTAGTAATGGAACATATAAATTACACATTAAAACAAATTAAAATAATTATATAAAACATAGAAGCATTTACTATCTATTTTGGTCATTTGTGCCAGAGCTAAATATGAAGGGGTTTGGCATGTTTATCTTTAATAATTAAAAAAAATGTAAATACAACACTTAAAAGCTTCATTTTAAAATTGCAAAGAATTTAATAACAAGAAATCACCAACATTAATTTCAAAATGTAGTAACATATAAATATGAGAGTAACAAAACTACCAGGCAAAAGTACAATTTTTCAGCCTGAATCAAGAATCGTAGTCCACATATATTATACTGTTGAATAGTAATTATGACAATCAGATTGCGAACAAAAATAGGTAGGTTAAAGCACATGAATTCTGGCATGGTTAGTATTTTAAAGTAACAGCAATTATTTACCTTACATGAAGAAAATATATGAATAGCTGTTCCTATAGAAATAAGTAAACCAAATAGTTTGTAATTAATCACATAACCTAGCATTTGGCTAGTTATCTGTTATGTTGAAATAATTTAACAAAATTTAAAACCAACTAATAATACATCAGTATCCAATTAACTCACAAAAACTACATGACTATAGAATGAAAACTAAATTGCTTAGAAAATAAACAAATACAAATTACACAAAAATGTTGAACTATATCAATTAAAACAAGAGTAGGGGATTTAGTAAATAGATTTTCTTCTTAAAAAGTGATTACTTAAAAAATGGTTAAATAATTAACAACCTTATATTAAAGAAAAAATAAGATTTAAACAAAATTTAACGGCAGAATGCACTTCCATTTATATATGAAAAGATTGGGAAATTGAGGCGAAAAATCACGTTCACCATACAAATGTATAAATTAAGATTTTTTTATAGCCAAAAAAATTGCAAATACAAATTGGGTTACATTAAAATAAAAATCTGTCAATCACTATTCTGCAAATTAACTTTCTCGGCATGTTTGTAAAATACGTAGAGACCATCTCCTCATTATCGCAATAACTTAAGTAAAAACAGCAATATATTTGATGGTTATAAAATAAGTGAATACTACAATTATTACCTTAACATTATCGCTAGCTGTACTACTACATTTCCTTAAAATAAAGTAATTTGCACGAAATGGAGAAGAAGCCGTCCACACACGACCCAGGGCCATTTTGAAACCACTGCCATATTGTTATCGTTCTTAGCCGCAAGTTCAATGCCGCTGTAACTACGAATTGTTGCTCTATTAAGTCAGCTGATTTTTCCCTGCAAATCTGCAACTGCATGGTAGCACGGAGCTCAAAAACACGAAATAATGAAGTTTATTTCAAAACTACTTTACATCCTCTTAAATAATAAATAATACCTTATGGTAGTGCCGCAGGCTAAACAAAAAAAGAGAAAGCGTAACATGTAACAAATAAAAAGCTTAGAAAATTTTAAAACCCCCTGACTATTATTAAAAATACACACACTCATTATATATATATAAAATCAGTAAATTTTATTGGTTAGATGGACTTAACAAAATTTCTCTGTAGTATCTTAGAGAATATTATAATCCAGAATGCATTCTTACTTCTCTCAAAATGCTCAAACTCTCTCAAACTTTCTCAAAATGTTTACCTTATATTTTTACTTGCCATGGATATTTTCGAAAAGGTAACTGTAGTTGGTCATCTGTGACTTCTTTATAATTGGAATTATTAACTGCTTGGGAGTGCCAATTGACTGAAGGGGGTACTGCACAATTAGACAGCGATGGCACAACCTATGTAGAACTATTTTAACTTAAGTCTATTTTGATGTCTTATAGATTATTAAATCAAGATTTCTGCAAATAAACACATGTTGGAGATATTGAATTGACAGAAATTGGTTACAGGTTATGGTACTGTAAACCAAAATTACAAAAAGTTCATAATAATGACATATGGAAATAAGGATAACATGTGGAAATAAGGAAACCTTTTCAAAGAATGGATTACTGTTTGGAGTATAGAGAGAGAGAGAGAGAGAGACAGCTCATACACCGGATATCTGAAGCAAATAGACAATAAATGATTTCCATGTCCATGAATGATTTATTGATCAACACCACAAGAAAACAAAGGAATATGCCTAGAAACAACTGGCAACAAACAGATTTACCCATAAGAACAAGAATTTATTCTTGAAGGACAAAATTAAGTGGGAGTACTATACTGTGCAAATTAACTGGGCAAAGTAACAAAAAAAAAAACCACTCTTTTTCCAAAAACTATGCTTTTATTCATTCTATGCCTTTATATACACCAATAAATACATGTATTAGTATGAAGTATATCCTCCTTTAGAAAAAATGACATCTTGAAGACGTTTTGGCATTGACTCCGCTAGATTAGTGCACATATTCTTAATTTCATCATCATGGAACCACACTTTTATAGCAATAGTTATCATGCGTTCTTCTGTCATAGAGTCTATCTTACCTAAACACTTCCTCAAAATATTTCACAAGTTTTCAATGGAATTTAAGTCTGGTGAATTTCCAGGGCAATGAAACACATTAATTTGATTTTCCAGCATGAAAGTTTTAGCTTGACCAATTTTGAATTATGACAAGGGGCCAAGTCATGTTGAAATATCCTGTAAAGAGTTTACCCTGAATGGAACAATCCTATGTCATAATGTGTCTGTGTATTTGTTTGAATTCATCATACCTTGAACAGGAACTAAGTTTCCAGTGCCATTTGTTGTGAAAAACCCAAAATATCTGTTTCAGTTGGTGTATTACAGTTTGTTGGACATGCTCAGGTCTGAAAGGTTCACTGTCACCTAATCTCATGACATTTGCTTTGTAATCCTGCATATCAGCAGTCCATGATTTATATTTTTGGGCCCATGTTAAATGTTTTTCTTCATTTTAGGAGTAAAAATTGTTTTTTCATTTGTCGTCTTCCCTTCCAGAAGCCTGCAGCATTCATTTGAGCAACTAACATCAAAACCAGTTGTCAATAAATTTCTTTTAAGGTCTGAGTTTCTTTTCTTTGGATTAATTTTACTATTTCGTATTAGAATTTTATTAGCTCTTGAAGTAGTTTTCTGTTTACACCTACATTTTCCTCTCCCTTTTTGGAGACGATCCAGTCAAATGTACATAAGATGTATGACTGCCCCACACTTAGGGAGGGGCCAGAACTCGCACCACCCTGGAACTTAGACATCAAGGAGAATATTGGCCACTACAAGCAGCGAGTCAATGTGCCGTGAGCTGCATTCTTGGGCCATGGGGGAGTTCCTTGATGCAGTTGTGATGTTCAACCAGCATCAGTAGTTTATTTAAGAGAAGACTCTAACCATGTTGTTGGAAGAAGCTACCCTCAAGGAATGGTTGGCCACCAACCGTTAGCTCCAAGCGGCTACAAATGGTGGACAGGTACTTTCTGGCACTCAACAACCTAGGCATGGTGGCAAATAGCTATTTTTTATTTAATTAAATTATTGACAAAATAAATTTATGACTATTGTGTTTTAGTGTAAGACACGGTGCATACCCATTGAGAGAATATATGAAGTGTGAATGGGTGGACACAAAGCAACTGATGATATAGACCGTGCTTATACCGTTCACGTAATTAGGTTAGCTCTAGGATTTACTTAGGATCCTGGTCGCATGAACTGTCAAGGCACAGAAGCCCTTTGTGGCATGGTCATTCGGTCTCGTGCTTTAGAATGACTAAATGGAGTGGTGGCAGGAGAAATTCCAGTAAACCAAAAAAGCCATATCTTGGATGTTCCAAATGAAAAAGAAAAAATTATTTAATTTACTGACCATCTGTAGTTATTGAGAAATAGGTATAGATATTAAAAATCTACTGGTACAAATATAGGTTCTATAATGCCTCTAATTTATACTATTGTACTGTACCTAATTGTTATTTTTTTCAATTGCATATTTATCAAAAAATAAATTTTAATTAATCATTTCTGTTTCATTCTGATTACTTTTATGAAGGGATGATTAAACATTTGCTCTGAAGGAAGATCAGTTTGGAAACCACTGGTGTAGAAAATAAATTACACCAATTAACAAAACAGGGATCCAATTAAAGTAGCTATTTTTACAACATTATCACTAACTTATCTTATCATCAATTAATTACTTCCTTGTACAAAGTTAAGGAAGTATTGTGATCGTGAAACATTTCGCTTTTCATATTTCAACGGAAATATCCATTTTAACCATCCCTGAATCCATTTTGACTAGTTTCGGTATGACGTCTGTCCATAATGTACATCTGTATGTATGTGCGTGTGTATCTCGCATAACTTAACAATGATTAGCCGTAGGATGTTGAAATTTTGGATTTAGCACCGTTGTAACATCTAGTTGCGCACCTCCCTTTTTGATTGCAATTAAAATTAAAATTGAAATTTTAATTAATGAAATATTTGGATCTTAAAGCGAAGCCACATCGATTCAAATCAGACTTCATCTCCTTTTTTTTTTTGTTTTTTTTTTTTACTTTTTGTTTTTATTCTTTTTTTATCTTTACTTTTTTTTTAATTTGAATATATGATTTAATAATTATTAATCCTTGATTGCAAAAAAAATTACAATAAATAATAATTCATTGATAATAAAAAAAAAAAATGAAAAAATTATTAGTGAAATAAAATTAAAAGCCAAATAATAGATTTATTATCTGTTATTATATCTATAATTTAGAATCGTATTATTTTTGGATTTTCTTAGCAAATTCTTATAAAAATTGTATATTTATTTTTAAAAGAATCATTTTATTTAATCATTTAACAGAAAAATTAAATACATTTTTGAACTGTATTCAATTTAAAGTGATTGTTGAAAATATTTTTTCACTTGTGCATACTATGCACAAGATTTCTGATATGTATTTCAGATTTCTGGTGTGTCATATAAATAAAAGTTAATAATTAAACTATTTAGTTTAGTGAACTCCTGTATATTGGTTACTTAATTTTGACCTTATGGTGTAGAATAATCAGTTTTTATTATTCTATTATTTGGTAAACAATTTATTTAAAGAGTAATCAGGGGACTATTACTCTAACCTAATATGTTAGGTAAGATTGCTGAATTAATAATTGTATAAATATTTGATGTTAATAAAAACTAATATTTTAGCAATTGCTTAACTGTCCACTTTTATTAAAGAATTGGAGGATTGTACCTCACTTTTAAATGAAATGCAGCAAAAATATGTATATGTAATTTAATAGATGTACAAGGAAGTCATGTGGTATCCACATCAGATTTTTTAAAAAATCATATAATTTTCAACTTTATCAATAGTTTTAGCATTTTCCAGTATCACCATATTCCAAAAGATATTTGTAAGCCAGAAAATTAAGGTTGACAATATTTCATTTTAATATACTTCTTAAAAATAATTTATGATCGCTATTTTTTTTTTTTTGTCCTAGAGACTTCTTTCATATATATATATATAGATTTTCTCCACAACTTTCTGTTTAAAAACTGTACTGTTGTAAACTTAAAATGTTTTTAATATTTTCTTTTTACATTTAATATCTACTTCTATTCTATGTTATCTTCAATATTTTAATTAAAATGGTCTACATATTATCTAATAATATTGTCGCATGTTCATGGCTCGATAAGGATATTGAGGGACGAACAATTACAAATGTTTATATAAATACAATTTATTAATTTAAGAACATAAATAAAATAAGGCAAATCAATAATAACAAATGACAATAATAAATAATGACAACAATAATAATAAATTACATAAAAAATATATTTTTAACTAAGGATAGGATTTGCATACAGGTGGCTAAATCATAAAAACCAGAATTCAGTTTAATTGACAAAAGACATAATGATTGCTAACATTAACAGCTTTAACCACTTGTGTTGTATTAATAAGAAGACAATGCAAGTCTAAAGTCCATTCAATTCTGTTCTCTGCATATACCTTTGCTCTTTACTAATAAAACTACTCGAACAACTTATGAATGAGTTTAGTACTTTATCTCTTTCACTATTTATCTATCATTAACTCACCAAACAACTTCTTACATTCACCCACTGACTGCAATGGAATGCTTGTGATGTCACTTTGCATGTTGTTCTACTAAACACCTTCTCACAATCAGAACAGTACGCTTAATACTCACTTCATAGTCACTCCTTACTACTTACTTAATACTGATCTTTACTCGCTGGTCCTAGAGTATTTATACTTGTATCCTCCTGACCTGCAGAACAGACCCAAATTCCTTAACTGTTGAAGCATTAGAATTATTGTCTGCACTCTTATATTTTTCCATAAATTCCTACCCTTGTTCGATAACCCATCTTTCGAACAACAGCTGTTGGAGGTATGTTGTGGGCAGTATTACAAAGAACGATTGTTAAATGGACCAGTTAGCCTTAGAAAAAGGATTCCTTTCAGTACCCTTATGAATTCCTTTCTTTGTTATTTTCTACTATTTTCTTCTTAATTGGCAGGGATCCATTAATCAGCTCCGTTATATTGGTATTGTTACAAATATGAAACAAATCAAAGCCTACATAATATGTTATCTTAAAGGTTTAACTTCTAAAAAAAAAAAATTCTAAATATTCTAGTAGGAAAATCTTAGTCTTATTTCAATTTAGCATTAAGATTTTTTCTGAAGTATTGCCTGATTAATGAAAGTCAATCAAACCGTGCATCCTTCTATTTCTGCATTATATATTTAGAGTAATATAGATATTTAGAAATAATTAGTTAGGGATGTACAAAAACTAACAGAAACCAAAAGAAAAGTTAAAGTTTTCACAAGGGAAAATTTGAACGCGTTACTTAAATGAAAAATTTTTATAAACTCTTTGTAGTTATCAGCCTGTAAATATTTAAGTAAATTTTAGAATTTTCTTACATTTTTGTCCATCTAATTTCATTCAAATTACTTATGATTTTATCCATGAGTAATAGAATCTGTATAAAAGCAAAGAGACTGATGAAACTCTGTCAGCCATTACAATTCTAATGAAATTTAATTTTTATTGGCCCAGGTCGAGAGAGGATTGCCCCTTGGCGGAATAGAGAATTAACAGGTCTGAAACAGGCTGTCAGTCATTTACAGAGAGCATCTCAGCATGTGGGTGATCCGGAATGGCGAGCAGTGTTGGTTGCAGAGTACAGAGATCAAAGATCTCATTATCTTCATAACGTCCGCACAGAGAAGAGGGATTCCTCACTTTCCTGTGTTAGTGAACAGCGGAACAAAGATCCCTGGGATGCTTGGTAGGGTTTTGGGACACAAATCTAGAAAGGACGTTCTTCTGTCTGCTCTTTTGACTCGGCATGGCGTAATATCAGATGTACCTGAAATTTTATGCAGACTATTAAACGATTTGCTCTCTGACAACAACGAAGCAAGGAAGACCACATACCGTCTGCAGATGAGGCATGAGGTTGCTCTATTTTGTGGGGGTACATTGTCTTTGGAGTTTGCCAAGGTCAAAGAGTATCAGGCTATTTGTAGTTTAGGCATGGGTATGGCCCCAGGCTCTGACGGGATAACGGCAGAGCTCCTTCTTCACTTGGTAGGGGTAAGTGTGAGAACTATCACATGCACATGGGTGTTTAATAAATTAAACACCCGTATAGCTGGGCCGTATAGCTGTGAGTCGGCAAGCCCGCGTTTAGATGGCAAGCCAATGTATTATAGCACAACATAATATCAGTACCTCGGAGTGTTTCTATATGGAAGTAGCAGTTCAAGAAGCACCTTAATACGTACAGAGAAGGCCTGTGTGCCTTCTTCGAAATTCGACATGGGGTCAATCCTGATTGGGGTCTTAATTTTAAGACCATGAGCAATCAGTACAAAGGCTATTGTGTTCGTGGCTATTATGCTATATGCAGCGAATGTTTGGGCGGGTAGGCTAAAATTTCCAGAATATTTTACTGAGGCCCCAACGTCTTATGTTTCTGATGGTAATAACGGGTAGTTACCGAACTATTTCAAAAGAGGTGATCTTGGTGATGGCGTAAGTGAAATCAATGGATATTCTTGCCATAGAAAGGCAGGAACGCCTTTCTGGTATGAAGTTGGGTGAGTTGACTTCTGAAAAGATCAGGAAATCGAGCCAATGGATTTGATTTATGGCAAGTTAGATGGGATGAGACAGAAGAAGACGGGCGGTGTACGCATGATATTTTTTGCACTTTCTGGATTTCCCCAAACAAGTATGTCACACAGTTTCTTTCAGGACACGAAGCTTTTCGGGGCAAGCTGGCAATGTTTGACTTGGTTGATACGGGTTTATGCCCACAGTGTTAGATAACACTTTTCATGTGCTATATGAGTGTATGAAATATGGTGAGAAGCATAATGAGATCATTAGTTGACTGGACATTCTTGGGTTAGTGCTGAATTTGTATCAGAACCAGTTCTGATTGGGGTAACCAGGCCAAATGATCTACAGTTGAGGAATTCATGGTTTATCTAACAAAAGAAAGGATAGTAAAGAGGGTTTATCCCAGCTGGGCTTCCTTTGTTTCCTTTGTCTCTTTTGTTTTTATTGTTCTTGTTTCTTTGTTTTTCTTAATTCTTTACTAGTTATGTTATGGCTTTTGTTTTAGTTTTATGTTTTCTGTGTTTTAGTTTTAGTTCAAGTTGTGTATCAGACTCACTTTTACCTCCTCAGTTAGGTGTAGGTAGGTGATTTCAGTTTCTTCACTCAATGATTGCGGATTCAGTCATCTTTAAGACTAACAGAGATATGCTTTGTTTCTACATGTCCACCTAGATATACAGAGATAGAAGTACACAGAACTATTGAAACACACCAATGGGAAATGTAGCTTGGCAACATTTGCATCGGTAGCATCCTGATCAAGGCATGACCGCAAAATATCTACCGCCGAAGTTTTTGAAGATGACCTTCAGTAAAGCCCATCAGGGCTAGGTACAGAGGGAGTAGTGTAGCGACTGGAAACGTCACATGATGGGTGTCTTCCCCTTCAGGGTCAGGATGTCCCTGAACAAGATTCTGTAGTTGAGTTCTAATTATTATTTAGATATTTATTATTTAGTAATTCTTTTATAGCCATTACGGCCATTTCATGCATCCTACTCTCCAAGCCTTCCTATTCTGGGTTGCTTCATCCAAAAAATCACGAACCTACATACTCTTTATCATATTATAACTCCACATCCTCTGTGGTCTTCTTCTCTTCTATTTGATGGCTGCCATTCCCAAACTTGATGAGGCAATCTGTCTGGACCCATCCTGCACATATGACCATATTATAGCAGCAGTCTAAGTGCTACATTCTCTATCAAAGATGATGTGACCTTCATAATTTCTCTTACTCTATCACTCCTAACTCTATCCATCAGTGTAACTTGGTAACATCATCCAGTACATCATCTCCTCCAATATACCATCTCTACAGCTGTCAGTCTCTGGTACATCATTTTACGTAGAGTCCATAGCTCAGATCCATACACCACCTGGCTTTTAACTAAAGTTTTAAAAATATTATGTTTATTTTTCATTGAGTTATGGTTATTCCGCAAAACCAAATGCAACCTTCTTACAATTCTCTTTCCCTTTATAATCTTATTCATAATATCCATAGTATCTCTTTCATCAGATTTTAATGATATCCCAAGATATTTATATTCATCAGAATGTTTCACAGTTTCTAACAATGTTTCTAAATCCTCTCCTTTTCCTTCGACCACTATGTACTGCATCTTTTCTATATTATTTTTCAGTCCCCATTTCTTGTATTCAGTAATTAAGCTCTCAATCATATACAAAATATCATCCTTATCCTCTGCCAGAATAACCTGATCATCTGCATACAATAAATTATAAATATAGTTTTCCTTCATCAGAACTCCCATTTGACCACATTTATGAGTCCAACATTTCAGAGCCTTCTGCAATAAATTTTAAATAATGTTGGGGACATACAATGTCCTACAGTAAACCCTTAGTGACAATGAAGTCATCAGACAAATGTGCACCAACCTTTACCCTGCTTCTGGAACCCTGATAAAAATTTTTAACTGCATTTATATAAATTTCTTTAACTCCATTCTTTCATAGCTGTCCAAAGATACTTAATAGGAACACTAAGATTAAAATTCTTTCGTCAATAAATACTATATGCAGCTCTCTGTTATAGGCTAATTAACTTTTCAATTACCAGTGTTTATGGAGAAAACATTATCTATACAAGAACAGTCAGTTCTAAAACCATTCTGCTCGTCTAATTCCTGCATCTGACCTTCAATATACTGTTTTAATACCTGCCTATATAGTCTACCTAGCAAACTTGTCACACTGATATCTCTGTAATTTCTACGGTCCAATTAATCACCTTTTTTAAATGTAGATATTATATTTCCTAACTTCCATTCATGCGAAATGCATCACCCTTAAGACAAGCAGTGAACAAATCAGCAATTGCTTCTAGCACCACTGGTGAAGTAATCTTAACTAGCTCAGTGGATATCCCTCCAGGGCCTGGTGACTTATTTTTTTTTATACCCCTCAAAGCAGTCTTCTATTTCTCTAAATTTACCCATTTCCTCTGATGACAGCTGTTGGTAACACATTTTCCACCTTCAATGCTAATACGTTCTATCCTTAAATTTTATCTGATACCTATTTTCATCAAATTCAACACCCCCCACACTTCTCTTGATCGAGAGCTTCTCAGCAAAGCATTTATTTTATTATATGTTCCTTCCCAGGAACCATTTCACCTTTTTAACTTCATAGTTACATCTTAGATAAGTTTTTCTATCTTCAAGGTGTAGAAGGCAACCACTTTTGGTAAGTGCTCTTCTCTTGTTCCACCAAGCCTGCCAATTCTTCAGATCACCACCAATAATCATTTTTCTTCCTCTCACTTTTAACTGTTTCTCCCAGTGCTTCTTTGGCGGTGTCATGAATAATATCCTTTATCTTTCCATATTACTGTTCTGAATCACCTCGCTGAAAAGATTAATCAATCAATAGAAATTGAAATACTGGATTTTATACTGATAATATGAGTATTTATTATATTATATTACACACATTAATAATTATATTATGTTGTCAATACATATTATATTCAGAATAGTAATTCTACAATTGAATATTTTTAGACATTTAATCCAGATCGAAGAATATAATTAAAGCAGCTGGTGAATTTGTTATCAAACATATTTTGTAATAAAGAAACTGGTGTATGATACGTCCAAAGTCGTCTAAAGATATTCCAAAAATGAATACCCACAATTTTATCATAAATTAATTAACAGATCTTAATGAAATAGAATCTAACTATATTTCATGAGCTATAAATTTTGTACAGCTCTGATGTAATGAAAAAAAAAACAAACAGTAATAATACTAATCCATACTTCAAGAAAAATACATATTTAAGAAACGTTTTAACACACTGTATCTTGAAAATTATTTATATCATTGAATTTTAGTGAAATAAAAATCATAAGATCAGATAAATGATGCAACATTTATACTGTATCCATGATGGTAACTGCCCATCACAGATATAGTGTAAATACTAGTATATATAAAATGACATATTATTACAGTTAAATGTTGCAGTTTAAGTAGGTAGTAATTATTGATTGGTTCTTTTTTTCTGTAAGTTTACTATTCAAGTAGCATGAAAACTATGATTTTCTTTGAATGCAAGGAAAATCAACTGTAATAAAAAGTAAGAATCGAGCTGGCTATCATTATATAATTTTTTTAATCCTGTTACAAAATATAATCATTTTAGATCAAGATGAATTTTTCTGGACATCTGGTTAAAAGTCTCTTATCATATGTTTGGTGTTTTGTGTAGTTTATTAACATTTATTAGTCATAGATTTATTATAAAAACTCAATCTAACCTTACAAAAAGGATTTTCTTAAAAGCTTACACTACTAAATTGAAATAAATTTCTATTTTATTTATTTATAAAACAAAAAGTTGACCCTTTTCAAGATATTTATATAATTTCAGATGTTTTCTCAACTCAACACAATAAATTATTATTTTTTAATGAAATTAAAGTGTGTCTTTCTTAGATACTTATTCCATTTTTGAGTTAATTTCACAAATTAGCTCAATGATTTTGGCATGGGAATGTGATAGAGGAGTAAAACTTTTAGCATTTAATAATTTTCAAGTTTGATATTTTGTAACATTAGCAAATTCAAAAATGTTATATTTTGCAATGGATCCTCACGATTCGTTTTGGTTAAGTGTATTTAAAATTAATTTTTCAATTTAATACTGTGTTTCTTCTTCCAGTTTCAGTAATTTTTTAATACGATTTATTTCATTAGAACGTTTTATTTGGAATTAAATTAAAAACATTAAAGGCATTGAAAAATATGATTACCATTTTAGTTACTTATATAAAGCGATGTACTATGATTAATAGGGACCTAAACCTATATATATTTTGTAAAAGATAAAATACTCAGCAGTTAAAGATGGTTATAATATAAAGGACGCTAGAAAAGTGCAAAGAAAAAATAACTGTATTGGGAAGTATTAATAAGCATATAAATATAATAAAAGAGAAATCTAATATTATAAATAAGTAGCAACAAATTTAATGTCTTTATACTTGAAAAAATACACATAATAGAAAACAGAAATGAAAATATAATTAATGAATAAGTAAAATTTAAACATTTCGATTGTGTTAAAGAAAAATATATTTAATTTATATTACTTAACTTATATTTAAAATATATATTCAATTTATGGTACAAAAAAAAATAATATTCTTCCACAGATTGTCATAGGAATAGTTAATTTTAAATTAGTGACTTAAATGGTATAAACTTACTTCTTTATAATTTTAATATTTTAAATGAAGCTTTTAATTTAATCTGATGTAATACATTCTAATGAAACAGAGATCTTTCTTTACAAAAGTATTATGAAATGAGAAAGAAAAAAATTAATATTGTAAATAATTATATTATAAATCAGGTGCTAGGATTTCAATTTTCTAAACACTTTATTAATATATATATAGTGATCACAAATTATTATGTGCATTTTAAGTGTTAATAAAAAAATAACAAAGCAATACACTTACATGAAGGTTTATCATTGAACAGGGCATTTCAAACAGTTTTGTTTACAATACATATTAATTTCAAACAAGTTCCACATGAACACCTTTTGTGGCACGTAAAATGTCTAGAAAACGTTTAATTTTCACACCTCACATTACAAAGAATATCTGGAGTTATTCCATTAATTTAACCTATGATTTTTCTTTTTAATTCATTCTTCGTTGCTTACAAACGCCAAAGAAAGCCCCGACGCCAAACAAACCCTGCCTTTGACAAACCTCAAAGAAAAAAATTGAATGGTATAACGTCAGGTGATCAAGGTCGCCAGGGAATTGGTCCATCATGGTCTATCCAGCAATCCAATATTGAGGCAATTTTTCATGTCGGTAGTTCCTAACATATAAACCCCAGTATGGTTGGGGCGCCAACTTGATGGAAGTAAACGTTGGGTTGCAAATGTTCAATTTGTGGTACTGCATAGTCCTATAACATGTCTAGATAAGTAATCATAGTAACCCTTGGCTCGGCAAAGAAGAGTCGTCCGATCACGTCATAAGCAGTCAAAACACACCAAACGTTAATTTTCGGGTTATGAAGTTGTGTTTTTCGGACGGTATGAGGGTTTTCAAGCCCCATACCCGTCAATTATGAACGATTAACGCGACCAGAAACATGAAAGGTAGCTTCTTCAGAGAAGATTACTTTTTCTAAAAACGCTTTATCTTCGTTCACTTTATGAAGAATGACTACAGCAAAATTGTAACGGCGTGGTTTATCGTTATCTTCAATTGAATGCACCAACTGAATTTTGTATGCCTGATGTTTTAAGCGCTTTTATATAATCTTCACAATTGTCGATTGCGGTATTCCCAGTTTTAAATTTGCATGAGGAGTCGATTTATCCAGGCTTCTTTGAAAAGTTTCTCTTACTGCAACCGTCTCCAACTTCCTCGGAGAACATTGCTTTCTCCTGCACGGTAACCATTGCCTAACTAAGGATCCTCTTGTCATTATATCGCGTTGGTTTGCTCATTCAAGATCATCAGTAACTCTGGTATCTATACTTATGTTTGAAAGTAACCAACGCGCTCTAATCGCTTTGTTCATTTTTTATTAACCCGTAAAATGAGCTGAATAATTTACGTTCACTCTGTATATACAGAGTTATACAGATTGATCCACAAAAAATTGTAACAAAATTTCAGGTCGTTTTACAGGTAAAAATAAAGAAGAAATTTATATAAATTTAGGTTCAGAAACGCTTCGTTATCGTGTTTCGGCTAGTGAAAGTTTTCGCCCTGATTTCTGCACCTTCGACAAGAGTAAGCCAGACTGTAATTCTTGGGGCCCAAAATAAGGGATAGATTTAGTGTTTTTTTAATTTTTTTTAATGATATACTTGAAAGATAAAAAAAAAGGTCCCAGAACTATTTTAAGTAGTTTTTCAGAAATCTGGGGTAAAATACATAACTTTGAGAGGTCGAAAAGCACACTATTTTGTGTTTGACGTAAAATAACTTTTTATAAAGCTTTTAAAAAACTTTAAATAAACATTTTAAGAAAACTAAAAGAGAATTTTATTCTGATTAAAATAGTCTAAATAAAATCCACAGAAACTAAATTACAAACGTCGGAATATCGAAGTTTATTAAAAATAAAGCATATCAAAATAAAGTAGACAGATAAACAGTAGATAAACTGAGCATTAAAACATTTCGTTATCAACAATTTGAATGATTTGAAGCTCTATTATTTGACAGATATTTTAATTTTTTAACACTTGTTCTAAGTTGAGACAATTACTCTTCTCAATAAATTTTTCAATTAATTACTGATGACAGTACTACAGCTACCACTTTTTTTCTTTCATTTTCTTTCTAGAACCGAATTAATATTTTAACACTTTAAAATCATATCTACGTGCCCAGTAATCCTTTTTAAAAAAATATCTAACAGACATCTTCGTTATCATACTGGACTTTATTAACCTTTTTATTTCGAAATCAATCAATCTATTTAATTTTTTCAGTAATATTTAATTTCAAATATACATTCTATCTAGTTTTCGTTCTTCTAAGATAGAATTTATGATAGAATTTTTTTTTTAAGAATTATTTATTCATTTTTCTAGAAAAGAAAAGAGAAAATACAACCCTAATCAAATATTTAACTTTTATTACTGAAAATAAATTTGATTTTAGAGAATTCTAGGTTTTGAATTCTTCTTTTCAATTTCATATGGGTTTTACAAAATTTCATACAAGCATAAGTGTCTGGCTGTATTATAGATTTTTAATATGGGAAATATATGAAATATACGAGGTGCGACAATAAAGTAATGAGACTGATGTGAAAAAAAATGTTGCTTACCGTTTTAGTCATGTTTAGTGTTGTCTCCTTCAAACTAGTTCCCCTCTGATTGCACACACTTATTCCAGCGCTTCTGCCATTGATGGTAACATTTCTGGAACTCATCTTCTGTAATATCCTCCAAGACCCTCGTCGCAGCTTTTTGGACATCTTGTGTTGTTTGAAAATGGTGTTCCTTGACCGCCATTTTGACTCTTGGAAATAGAAAAAAGTCGCACGGAGTGATATCGGGTGAATAAGGTGGCTGTGGTAGTACTGAAATTTGTTTTGAGGTTAAAAATTGCTGTACTGACAGAGCAGTGTAGGATGGCGAATTATCGTGATGCAGAATCCAATTATCAGCAATGTTGGCACGGACACGAAGAACTCGTTTACGAAGTCTTTCTAAAATTTCTTTATAGCAATATCGGTTAACTGTTTGTCCTGGGGGCACCTACTCTTTATGAACAATTCCCTTGGAATCGAAGAAGCACACAAGCATGCATTTCACTTTTGACTTTGACATGCGAGCTTTTTTTTGGCCTGGGTGATCCCTTTGAGCACCATTTCGAACTTTGGCGTTTTGTCTCTGGAACGTATTGAAAAAAAAACAACCTTCATCACCAGTGATAACACGGCTCAAAAAATCTGAATTGATTTCCGTTTGCTCTAACAGATCGGCTGCCACATTTTTCCGTGTTTCTCGCTGTTGTGTGAGATTTTTGGGGACCATTTTTGCACAAATCTTTCTCATACCAAGATCTTCAGTTAATATTAGACGAACCGTTTCTCGATCGATATTGAGTTCTTCTTCAATCATTTTCACGGATAATCTTCGATCAGATGGTACGATTTCACGCACCCTGGTCAAGTTGACATCTGTCCGTGAGGTTGATGGTCGTCCACTGCGGTCTTCATCTTCAACATTCGTTCTGCCTTCACAAAAAATTTTATGCCACCGAAAAACTTGAGCTGTTGACATAATCTCCTCTCCAAAAGCCTTCTGAAGCTTACCGTAAGTTGTCGTCGCGTTTTCACCCGATTTAACGCAAAAAGAAATGGCATACCGTTGCGCAATATTTTACGATTTCATTTCTGTGACGAGAGACACAAACACGTGTTCACTTATTACAGCACAACTCACGACTGAGCAATTACATCAATGTGCCGCTTGGACTAGAAATAGCTTATAGACGAAGGTCAAAGATGGTGTGGCTACGCAAGCTGCAGGGTTGCCACATTTTGCAAAGAAAAATCAGTCTCATTACTTATTGTCGCACCTCGTATATATAAAGTGGAGAGGTTTTTTTTTATTATGAAATATAACAGTAATATCTTGCATGGGAAGAAATACATATTTCTTGGTATCATGCATGTTACCACTATTCAACCTTCATAGAAGTAAAATTAAAGCTGCATTAAACAAAAATCATCTGTATTATTCATATAATGAACCTTTTGATAAAATTAATGTTTTCAGAGTTTGGCAGCTTTTCATAAAAATAAATTTGAATAAATAAAATGTACGAAAATAAAAATACAATTTTCGCAGATTTATAGCCTAATTATTTCATCAGAATATCCAAGGTTTGATATATATATATCAAATAAAATAAATAGAATTACTTATCGTAACTAATCTTTACTTAATTTAATACATCAGTATTCTCATCAAAATCTTCCATACGATTTTAAAATATTAATAAAATAAGTGCTATTCCGTTCATAGAAAAATATTGGGTTGCTGCTTCAGTCGGATAAACAACATTTGTAGTTTCAAGCTGTTGCTAAGTCTTCTGAATTTATGAATATTTTCGTCCTCGCGAAAAAATTCTACTTAACATACAAAAAAGAAGATATAAATAAACCTGTCAATATATAAATTATATTGGTGCATTTGAACTACGCTGAAAAATATTTGCTGATTAGTTGAGTACGATTATATTTATTATTATTATTATTATTATTAACATTTTTATTACGGTTTTATTTGTTACTTTTTATTTTTTATTTATGAAAATCGGTTAGTTTTTAAAGAAAAGCTGTTTAGTCACTTATAAATTTGCACTTACTACAAGATTTTTTTTTGTAAAAAAAGAAAGTTGCATATTTTGTTTTAAGTATAAATTATTTTTTTATAAAATGTTTGTCTAAAAACGTTCATGCCCACACATATAAGTCTTAGCTTACATGGATATAATTACTTTTTTAAATTTTATAGTTATTTAATGTGAAGTATAGTAAAACTTAAGAAAAAATTTGAAAAAAAATTACAAATGTAATTTATTTATATATTTATGTATTCTGTAATTTTTTCTTTTAATTTTATTTAAACTGAATATTGTTCTTAATGAATAATATTAGAGTATTTCTTGTCGTATTTGGATGTACAAATCAACTTTTTAAAGAAATATAAAGCACTTGAATGCTAAATAGTTTATATTAAATATACAATAATAAAATGTCGTTCAAAATATTTTCTTTGTGGTAGTTAAAAAAAATTCGATTGAAAGCCTACAATCAAAATATATTTAATATTAAATACGATGACGCCAAAAGGAGAGATATATCTGAATGTGTATATATTTGAGACGATACATCATGTGTGTGTGTGTGTGTCACGTTTTACGCGCAGACTCCAGACGACTTTTGGAGAAGCGGTGAACCAAAGATTCACTAATGCGTTCGACTTCATTCGTTGCTGATCTCCGAGAGCTACTTTAAACCAAAACAGGTATGCGATATTACGTACTTAGATTTTTATAAATTTAAAATTCTTTATGACTGTTAATTTAAATTGATATTAATTCATTAATATTATTATTCTGTGTAAGTTTAACATAAGGTTGTTTTTTTTAAATTTTTTAATTAAAAAAAACATAATTTATTTTCATAAATGAATAAATCATTTAATATAAATAAAATGTATGTTTTTATCCGTAAATAATTAACTGTACTTGGCTATTTATTTCATTTGAATTAATTTTAAATACAAAAACAAAAACAAATCATTAAGTGATTAAAAAACATTCTTTAAATTAAGTGTAGACCATATGTTCATCAATTTATTAATTTTTGTACATTTTTAAAAATCTTCTAAAGAGAATGATTTACGATACGTAAAATAATAAATAATTTGCAATAATTATTTCAAAACTGATCTCATCTTTATTATTTTTATATGTATAATAAAAATCTTTTATTTTTAATAATGGAATAATTTATATTTTCTATTTTTACAAATGTTTATTCTTTGAAAAGACAGTATATAAAATAAGCAAAAATAAATAGTAAAATCCAAAACACAACTATAATTCAAGGACAGAATTCTTTTCAAATTTATCAAAAAAAAAAATCAATTCGAAATATCAAATAATGAAAAAAATGTTGTTTATAAATTACATCCGAGACAGTTTTTTTTCTTTTTTTAGATATAAGTAATAAATAATAATAATAAGTAATAATTAATCAGAATATGTGTTTTTTAGTTGCTAAATAACTGGAATTTCAGTATATGGTAGACTATAGTACTAGGCTTAGGTAGACTTCATTATTTTAAAATCTTCAATTTTCCAGGCAGATGCAGTTTATTGCTCAATTTAAAAAAAATTAAAAAATAATAAGTAGAATTTAAATCATTCAGATCATTTAATTCATTTGATTTTGATTTTAAAAAAATCTTGCCAAATACATTCAATGGGAATTTTCACAGATACATAATTTTGGAACAAGGACAACGTACGAGTCAAATTTCAACATTTTATGTCATCAAAAATGATCATTTTTTCACGGATAGAATAATAAATAATAACGAAATTACAATTACTATAATATTTCATAAATATTCCAATTCGTATAAATAATTTATACATTTTAATACACAAATAAATTAATAATTGTGATAAATGCAACATTTTCATTCTATAAGTTTTATGTTAGTTATGTTAATTAATTTAACACATCCGTTTGGATATGTTAAAATTATATTCCAATTGTTACTTAAAAAAATAGTAAATCTCAAATACATAATAAAGAAATATTCTGTAATTATTTTTTAGAAACTACTAAATTTATTAGTAAATAATAATTACGAATAAGAATTACAGTTAAATTTAGTTGCTTTTAGTTGTTGATAAGTTTGGAAATAAGATCTTTAAGAAATTTTTCAATAGTAGTAAAGGAAATTTCGTAAATATGTATTTGATAATTTAATATTTTTTTAAAGATAATCGGTACAATTCATGAGTTCTTATGAACACCAGTTTTCATTTTTAGAAACCACAACATTAATTAATAAATATGCTATAAATTTATTTTATGATGAACAAAAAAAAAGTTAAAATAATGATGTTTGATTAACGAGTTAAACATATTCAAAAATTGTTAATCTATTAATGGTAATAAAAAGTATGAAATAAATAAAACAGGAAGATTAAATTACTAACGGTCATTATTTTGTGTGATTAGTAGGCCTTTCTTTAAAAAATAAGTTCTTAAAGAAATTTTTCAATTTTCTTTTCAGAAAATAATGCAATTACAATTTTTTTTTCTTTCATTATTACATTAGAGAATTTACAGGATTTAATATAATGAGCATTACAACAGTAATATAATATTATAAAAGACATTAAAAAATAAATAAAGAAAATAAAACGCTATCAGAAAACAAAGAATTGCATGCTACGGACATCTATAAATAATGCACCCAAACTCACAAAGAAAATTTTCACATAACTCTGTAACAAAAACCCAACCACTGGTTTCAAGAAATAAGGTAGAATTAAACGAATTCGGAATAACTGATGCCAACGTCAAACAATGATTACCTCTGAGGAATAGATTACAAAGAGTAACAGGTTTTCAGAAGAAAACAAAATATCGGACCAGAGCAACTTGAACTGAAGAAAGGAAAGAGAAACACAGGAAGATTATGATAAAAATGTGGAAGAACAAAAAAATTTCCAAAATGAATTAATTGAATCTCGTAGTCCAAAGAGGCTTTTCGAACAAAACAAAAAAGCACAGCAAAAAAAAAACAATCTTAAATTAATTGGTAATTTAACTATATCTGGTTAGACAAATTGCAACGTACATGAAGTATGTATGTTAACAACTGAAGATTGAAGTATTGAAAACAGCATACATGAAGTGAATTAAAAACTAGTCTTCATGTATTGTAACTAAATAAAAATCGGTCATAGAGTATTGTCATAACTTTCCTCTGATAGATCACGATGGTTTTCAAAAGTACTTCAGGTCTTTATAGGAAATAAGATTCGTATGTCTTGGTGCGTTACTGTAGAGAATATAAAACCAATTGTTTGTTTAAGTATAGATAAATATAAAATTGTTACCAAGTACAAAATTGTACGTTATTCAGACAAGTTTTCTAAGTAAATCTTAATTGCAAAACATATAGGAAGTGTAAACATATAAAAAAAAAAATTACGCTATTATCCAGATGTAATATTATGTATCAAAATACAAAAAATATATAATTAACTGTTACATAAGACATACGTGTGTAACATATTAATTATTTAAAATATAGACAAATGAAATAATGTTTAGTTAAATACATTAAAATACTAAATATAGAAACAAAAAAACTAAAACATATTTCACAGTTCAAAAGGCATCAATGAAAATTATTTGCGTATATATATTCATATACAGATTGAACTTAGATGTATAAAATCCAGTTTTTCTAAATTTTATTAGTACTACTAAAAAATTCACCTAGCCAATAATATTGTTTCTGTTAAAGAAAATATTTTAATTGTATTTTAAATAAATTAGCTGAAAAAGTTTTTAAAATTATTCGGTAATTTATTAAAAATGGCAACGGAAGCATAATAAGGTCCTTCTCGTAGTATTGTGTTGAATTATAAAGAAAAACAGTTTAGTGGTTTAGCAGAGACATATTTTTAAGAATAAAAGAGTGTTGTTTTTGCAAAACTTGCACGCTCATAAATATAAACAAATCGATAAGTTAACAATTTTATCTTTCTAAATACCGGTCTATACGACTTATATTTTTAGGTACAAAATAATGATCTGACAGCCCATTTATGTATCTTGAAACCTTGTTCTGACTTTTTAAGGGTGACGCAAAAGATAATATTATACTTAGAGACGGGAATACGCATAAGCAAAATACATATACAATAATAACGATAAGTTTAACGTTTTATTAAGATGCTTCAAATCAAAAAAGAACGGATTTATTTTGTTGCAAACGAAATCAAGAGTGCTTGTCTTTTATTCAAATATCCAAAAATTTCGTTTTATGGACAAAGAAATTCCCATTATCATTAATGGGAGTTTTATCCGCATTAACAATAATCTTATTTATTGATTAATTACAAGTTATATGAAGTCGTTAATTGTATTTAGGTTTTCGTATATAACAAATTAAGTTAATTGTAAAGTGAAACTTGTACTGTTTACCTTTCGTAGTTTCATTCTTTTATTAAATGCTGACGCGTTTCTGAATAACTTCATTGACCAAACTTATTTTACAGTATTTTTAAATTTCTGTTAGTCTTTATATAACGTCTAGTCAACGCCCCTAACTTATTTAGGGAGTGGGAAGTGAATAAAAACTTAACCTTCAATAACCCAGAATATTATCATCATCTACATTCTTTTGGAAGTAGATTTGTATTTTTTGCTGTAGAAGATAGAGTATGTCTCCAGATTAAACTTTCTCGCTTACCTTTCCGGTTCAAAGTAATGGTCTTATGTTTCATCGAATAATACTATCCGCTACAGAAATGAGTCTTCCTTAATTTTCATAACTTTTAAAAAGCTTTTGCAAAATTTTCAAATGATTTTCTTTTTGTAAAATTTAAAGTTGAAGTGGAACCCAGCGTGATCAGATTTTTTTAAAAGTTTAAAGAACTGTGGTATTGAAAATGCCGAGCCATTACTTATATTTAATTTACATGTAGATTTATCAGCTTTAATTCATAGATTATTGTGAATCATTTGTTTAACTGTTTTGATAATATTCTTTGAGGTGGAAGGCCTATCTTTTTGTTTTCATCAAAGAGATAAGCTCTACTTTTTTTTAAAGTTATCAATTTATTCATAGATTTTGCTTCAACAGTTCTTTCCCTATTGCTACTGCACTGTATGATAATATCTGGTGATTTGAGAAACTTAATATCTGGTGAAATGCAAACGTATCACTGTTTGCATATTTCTTCCTTGGTGTAATCAAACAAAGAATCACTCATTTTAAATTGTTTTTTAACACAACTAAAAGAAGCTAACAGTTTGAGAGCTAACAGAAGCTAAGTTTGCAGATTGTATGAGATGTGATTTGTAGCAGAATAGTCAGTGCCACGAGACGTGATTGGAAGAGAAAAAAAATGTCCTTTTACTTTTTTACTTCTCCTCGTAATAAAAGTACAATTAAATAAAAACATTATTTGTTCATTCTATAAACTGTAGATGTTTAATTAAATTATTTATTTATTTACTCATCTAAAATAGATATTTCATGAATTAAATTTTTTAAAAATGCACTAAACTATTTTTCAGAATACTACGTTCAATATTTCTCAGTTGCTTAGTTTACCTTAAAGATTGAACATACTCGTAATTTAAAATTATTTGATGTTCTAAGATCCTAGCATCGAATGCAGTTTGCTGTAAAATATTTTCAGTTAAATTTTAATCACTTTACATTTTTCCATATGTTTCAAACCTTGGATGAGGCATACTATTGTTGGATACTATTTTCAGCCTAGTCTCAGGAATGGCTTGTGTCTCGATAGACTAATTAATGAACTGTAATTTGTCTTATTTCTCGTTACGACGCAGTATAATTTGAACAGAGGTGAGGATAGATAAACTGTTTGTATATGTATCCGGGTATACACACATGTAGTCGCGTACTTATGTGCATATGTATGTACGTATATATTCATATAAATTTGGAGTTTATTAAAATAGTATTTAAATAAATGAGATTTAGTTTCTCTTCCTATATAACACTTTTTGGGTTGTCATTTTAGAAATGTTTATCTGAATCATTAATCAATTAAATTTTGATATTTTGCATATAGTAAAATGCAATCAAATTTTTAAAATGAAATGATACAGCTTTTATACATGAGCTTCAGAACGTAGCATTCCCCCTGTCCGGAATGCGGTAATATTTATTATTTTTCCCTCTAACTATTTCAAGTAATTTTCTTGAATTTTTGTACGAAATAATTTAAGTATCAAAACAATATCAGGGATATAAATCATTACGCTATAACAACCCATTAGTTAGAAGTAATTATGACAAAATAAAAAATCTTCATATGCACATAATATAACTTTTTGTTTAAAAAGTTTTTTATTCTTCTGGAAAAACTTAATCAGAAACTTAAGACGAACTTCCTCGAAAAAATTAAAAAAAAGACTTCCTTTTGTGAAGTCAGTTTAGTTAATATTCAAGTAAAGACACAGAATAAATGACCAGAAAGATTTTGTACGACTCCTAAATAAATTTAAGTTTTAAATGTTTTTATTAATCCAATTAAAGGCTTCGTCTTCTTCAATGAAATATTTTACTTGTAGTTTACTTATTCAGGATATATTTGCTTTCCCGGCTATAGCGATATATGCTGCCATAGCTGTAACTGGAAAGCATATAGATTGATAAGAAATAAATCTAATTTTTTTGTTTGTTTTGTACCTTAAGGAGATTATAAAAAGTTTAACAAAAAAATAGATTTAAATAACTTGTAAATAATAATCTGCGGAAAAGACTTTATTCCAACGTTTCCATGTTCAAAAAATTTATTTTTGTCAGACAGTTGTTTGTGCTTATGAACGTATGATTTACGTACTTATGTATTTGATCTTATAACTCTGTACACCATTGACCGATTTTCTTTAAACTTGGTAGACAGGTACTACCCTCGGAAAGAATATATTAAATTTTTGCAGAAATTGGGAAAAGGAGTGGTGGTGTTTTGGCGGAAATAAAACTTCAAATCTTTACTGGAGCACTTTAGTTAAAAACGTTTATCCTTTTTTAAAAAAGCTTTTAATTTTTTTTTGAAGTTATCAGATCTCGATTTTAATTAATTTAAAATGAATTTTAGTAAATATTTTAATTATTAAAAAAGCTCTCTGTCGCATGAGCCTACAAATTTTGAAAAAAATCGAAAACACATTTTTAAAAATTGCGATAATACTATATAATTTTGGTTATTGCTTTATTTTGTTAAACATCTTGCCTTTAAAAATTAAAATTTAAAAAAGTTAAATATAATCAAAGAAGTAATTTTAAAATAAGTATAGAAATAATTTGTTTTTTGTATTTATTTATTTAACCATGAATCATAAAATTATAAATAATTATTGTTAAAAATAATGTGAAAAAAATAATTCATAATTTTGGTTATTGTTTTGCAATAAAAAGATGTTATTTTATCATAAAGGATACAAATAGAGCTCAAAATGACTGAATTTAGACCAGAAAAAGGCTGGTCTAGTTTACCAAAAAACACTTTTCGCATAAGTCCTTCATTTCTCATTACACACACACTTGCATATATATATATATATATATATATAACTTGTGTGTGTGTGTATATATATATATATATATATATACACGTTATATTTCTGAAAATAGCCTGAGAATAGATTATTCATTACATTCCATACGCCACATGTGTTGCCTGTGGCTAGTTTCCAGGAAAACCCACCGTGTGAAAGAATGTAATACAGCTGAAACCTCTGTTTCTTTATTATAACTGTAATAATAATTATTCATCCCTATAGCAGCTCTCATGGGGTAAAGTCCTACATTAGTACACTCGTTCGATATTACATCGTCCTGTTATATAGAATCTTTTGCATATACGCATAATAATGAGGTTAACAAATAATTCTTAACAATTACAGAATTCAATTAATTACATAATTCAAAAAATTACAATTCAATTAATTACATAATTCAATTACAATTACTAATTGTAATGATTTTAATTGCAAAAATAAAGTTTATGTCTTTAAAAACGGAACTCGTTGAATTTTAAACTTAACTTATATATACACACAAACACACACACACACACACACACACAAAGTAAAAATTCTAAATTATTCATGAATTTTGACTTGAGGAGATTCCCTCCTCTGGTAATAATTATATAAGTACTTATCAAGAAAGAAGGAGAGGAAATTCGAATAATAATTAAATAAATCGAGCCTGCAATTTTGAATATCTACATTCAGAAGTTATGAAATGATTTTAATAAAAATTAATAGAAAACTAATACTATATCCATGTTATAATGGTATCAATAATTGAAATTAACGAGAATTCGTGTAACTGTCGCAAATTGATGAATACTAAGCGACCGACCGATCAAACTTTAAATGAGTAAATATTATTTATATTAATTCACGTTATTATTATGATTATGCTATTACAACAAAGAAAGTGTGGGACGTGCAGCTTCAGAATTAATTAATTGTCTATACCATTTCACGTAGTTATTAATTGTTAATATTTTGGAATTTTCAACATTTTGTGTTATATTTGTGATTTGTTCGTTATACGAGTAGTTTGGTTAATCCTCTTTTGTTTGATTTGGTTTTAAAATATTTACTATTTAGATTGTGTTACTTAGTAAGAACAATCTCATAACTAATATTACCACAATAATTTTAATAATTCTATTCCTCTTTATGAATATAACATAATTTAAGAACAGATTTATAAATATCACTATAATACTGTTATATTTTTAAGATTGCATATTCAAAAACTTCATAAACAAAGGTACTAGAAGAAAATATTTTCCTGTTAAAGTAATAATTTTTAAATTGATCTTATTTCGGTTTCAAATTTTTTGTGGTATTACAGTGATTTCATTTCCTTTGGAAAACAATTAAGAAAGGTAATTCTTTTTATACAACGAAAATTACAACCTATGCACTACAATGTATTTCTTTCTTCTAAATGAAAATCCTAAATAGTAATCACTATTTCCCATACAGCAAATTCAATATTATTTTTAATACTAGCTCTACCCGCCACGCTTTGCTGTGGCACATTGTGGTTGCAACGAATGAGAAATTTTAATAATTTTTAAAATTAATATTCCAGAAGAAAAGATTTATAAAGAAAGATTTGGTAGCTTTTATCATAATTTAATCAGTAAGGTTAACATGACAACTTTTTAAAACTTATAATTCTCTCCAATTTTATCCCATACAAGCCATTTCAACCAGTCCTTGGTACTTCCAAATTAAAATTAAAAAATAGAGAAAACAACAAACATCTAATATCTGTTTCGCCTTCCCCCCCCCACACAAATATTTATATATATTTGATTTTCCTTTTGTTTTCTATCAGACAATCTTTTTCATACCTCTTTTATAAATTTGAAGTTTTATTTTTCAAAAATATCTTGAAATTTTTTGTTATGAGAATTTTTTATCTTAAACATTATTTTGAAAACCTACTTTAAATAATCGCAATTAAATAAAACGTGCCATGCAAACTTAGTACAAAAACAAAAACTGTTAAAATAGAAAATCCGATTTAATTAGTTCATTAAAATAGTTTTAAAGCACACATTGTATTTAAATGTTCAAAATATTCAGAAACTTTTTACTTGACAGGCTGTAGCGATGTACGCTGCTACAACTATAACGGGAACGTATATACTCGTAGATCGGTCAAAAAAATATGTAATAAAAATTGGCCTTTTTTTTAACTTTTGTGCCTTAAGGAAACGTTAAAAAAATACATTTAAATAGATTGAATAATCTGCAAAAAAAATTTTGTTCCAATGTTCCCGAGTCTAAAAAATCTATTTTTTAAGACGGACGTTTGTGTGTATGTACGTATGAATGTTGGCCTGTATTTATCTTATAACTCTAGACCCCGTTAAATGATTTTCTTCAAACATAGTAGACATGTCTATCTTGGATGTTTTTTCAAAAATTTGAAAAATGAGTAGGGATGTACTAAAATCTTTTATTTAATATTCACCCTCTTCCCAAAAAATGACTATATATTTTTATTTTTTAACTATATTTTGTTTCTGAAAAAGGCGTTACTACACCAACTACCACTATTTCAAACCACTACAAAACGTTTTGCCCATTCCACTCTATTGGCCTGTGATAAAAATAAAAAAATTTTAAAGTGTAAATTCCATTCCATTTAAAAAGTTAAAATATTAATTTTTTGAATGCTCTTACTTTTTAGTATTTCTCGGAAAAAAAACATATACAAACAGAATTTAATTTAAAATATTTATAATTTATTTAAATACTAGCTGCAGGGCGTGTTTACGGCACGCCTCCGCAGCTAGACCCTTCGGGCGGGTTGCCCTGGCGGGCGGCGTCTCGGAATGAGATTATTAGGTGTCCAAAACTGATTACCTCTTGTGTAAAAATACATTTTTTTTTTTAATGTTGAAAATTGATATAACGAAAGTTAAATTAGAAATTTAATTCTAGAAATTGATAACGAATCGGGATTTTCCGCTAGTGATCGGTGCATTCCGATGCCTGCGTTTTGGTTATAGTTCATGATTTTATGAAGAAAAATAGTCTCATAAATAAATAAAATTATGTAAAAAAAAAATTAAAACACCACTCGTAACTTAAACCCACTAAAATTTAAAAAAATAATTTTAAGACGGTATCTCAGAATGGATTTGAGACATCACCAACAACCTTTGTTGGTGATGTGTAAGATTATGTGAAAGTCATAGCAACATATTCAAAATTTGATCTTTTTCCAATTTTGTTTTGTGCGTGTATACACCCAACTCTTTAGGCCACTCGTCACGCATAAGAAAGAATTGGTAAAACATCAAATTTTTTATTTGAATCTATAACTTTCACATAATCTTACACCATCAAAGGTTGTTGTCAAATCCATCCTGAGAAACCGTCCTAAAATAATTTTTTACGTTTTAGGGCGTTTACTTTGAGTGGTGGTTTAAAAATCTTTTTTACATATTTGTTTATTCTCTACTTTATAGTGCATTTAATAAAACAGTGGTTTTTAAAAAGTTTTTTTTAATATATTTTATATTTTCTACTTTTTAGTCTTCATAAGTTTATAATTTACAGCTGCGCTAGCGCACAGGTGTGATGGTATTTAGCGAAATATGGGATCGGTACATTTTACGGTGGGTGAGTGCAGGTATGTTTTACGGCGGGTGAGTGCAATCAAAACATAGGTCTAAACGATTTAATTTCCGGATAACCAACTCCCGATCGATCAAGAATATACCCAATGCGTTAAGCAGTTAGCGCTCGACCTGCTGATACATACACCGTTTGAATCGTGAAAATCGGACGAGCGGTTGCTGAGATATTACGGTGGCACCCCCTCACCACTTTTCGAACGGCGCCCCGGGACACTTGAAAATATTATCATCCAATGGCTACCACTGAGAGCGGGTGAGGTATCACCAAGAGGGATCGAAAAAATTTTTCAGAGCGCTACGACCGACCGTTTTCGAGACATTTGCGACTTTCGTCCGAAAATTTGGGTCCGGTTAAAAAGTACTAAATTCTCGCAAAACTTCTATATATATAAATATATGGACATATATTTCGTCACAACATAGCAGTCGACTACAGCGGCTGTACGTCAGTGTTACACTAGCGTTCCTAGTGATGAGAGGAGGTACTATTGACGCAGTATACTCACTTAGCCACTAGTTTATTTCAACATTTTTTTTGGGGCGGGGGTGGGATTTTGTAGAAATTTTTTTGCAAATATTATGATTTTTTAATTGTTAGCAAATGTGACTAAGAAAAATAAGACCTTAATTTGGTGAAATTTCGAGATGTGTTCAAGAGTGAGTCCTTGCTCTACAGCCACACCCCCTAGACCTTATAAGTTGAAAATTTAATGGTATCAATGCCCCATTTATAGAAGCAATCTGACCAAGTTTGGCAAAAATCGGTCCAGTAGTTTTGGAAATGTAAGGTGATTTATAGAGCGATATCGAAGGTACACATGTACATACGAGCATCCGGAAAGTTTCCTTCAGGTTTTTAGGCTTTTTGGGTTCCTTAGGTGTTAAAACGTCAAGACCCGGTGAAAACTGCATATTTCCAAAATAGACCGATTATAGTACTTTCCTTTCTAAGCTATAGCTCTGTTATAGCGCTAAACGGGCAAGTAATAGCCAAAAATTGTCATCCCTTTCCTAGATTACAACTTTTTTTATTTAGAATTATGGTTGTACTCGTATATTTGTATTTTCTTTAAATTTCAAAAAGTTTTTTTAGTACATTATATTTTTTTTTTAGATCATCAGTTAGGTATTGTTTTCTTAAAAATTTATTTTACCCGAATGCTTTCACCATGAGTATGGGAGCCCTTTAAAATGAAAAAGATATTTGTTTGATTTTTCAAGTATACAATACAGTTCAACTTTTATTACGTCCTTTACAAGTATAGAAATTATCAGTTTTCTGTATTTATTATTTAATTATGTATGTATCATAAGATTAGAAATAAATATTTTTACATAAAAATGTGAAAAAGTTCATAATTTTGGTTATTGTCTTTCGATAAAAAGGAATTATTTCTTCATGAAGATACAAATAAAGTTTAAATTATTGAACTGCATAACTTGAACGGCGTAGCCGGAAAAATTCATTGCCAGATTTTTCTCATATAATCCTAAAAGTACAATTAAACAATGTGAATATGAAAAACTGACGAAACGAATAAATATGTTTTAGTTTCGAAACCAATTCTTGAAGCTTGATATTTTTATAAATTTTTACTATATCTTAGGATAAAACATGTTATCTATAACAAAGTAAAATTTTAAAACAAATACTTTTCATAAACTCCATGAAAATGAAATGAATGAATCAGTAACAAGTTAAACTCTATTTTAAAATACAAGAAATATTTTATTTAAAAATTTACTAACTATGCATGTTGTATATCTATATATATATATATAAATGTTAAGTTCGTTTGTGTACGGCTTCAAAAACTCAAAATGTTCTGCACCGATTGAGCTCAAATTTTAACACGATAAATAACCCGAATCAAAGATTGTTTTCATCTATTTTTAATAAATCTATCTGTTTTTAATTTGTACATTTTTGATTTGGAAATGTAAACAAAGGAAAACCAATCAGATCAATGCATGATGGCTGCTGTCAAACACAACGACCAAATTTCTTTGAATTATATTTAACAGCTAAAACATTGTATTTTATTAAAAAAATGAAACACGATAAAAAAAAATTTTAGCACAATATATAACCCGCATCAAAGATTGTTTTCATCTATTTTTAATAAATCTATCTATCTATTTTTAATTTGTACAGTTTTTTAATAAATAAGAGGCTAATAAATCAGATGGAAATGTAAACAAAGGAAAACCAATCAGATCAATGCAAGATGGCCGCTGTCAAACACCAACGACCAATCACGAAGAGCCCGTATGGCCGTTGCCAATGTAAACAAAATCACAACTGATTAAGTAACGAATTTCTTTGAATTATATTTAACAGCTAAAACATCTGTATTTTATAAAATAAAACAAAAAAAAAACACCAAAACAAAAAGAAAACCACCAAGAAGGACAACCGCAGTTGGTGATGATATGAATGATTTATAGCGTATAAAAATGCCATGCCTGACCGGGATTCCAATTCGGAACCACCGGATTAAAGTCCGAGACGTTACCACTCGCGCCACGGAGGCCGGCAAACATATTCGTTAGGAGCCGAATAAAAACACGACTTACCAATATGGCGTTGTGTGTCAAACCAATTTTATACGGACTATAATTACTTTTAATACGCGAAACCCTTTGCAATGATTGAACATTAACTTAAACCTCTTCAAAAATTATTCATTTTGAACTAAGCCACATTTTGATATCATTGTTTTTCTATAACACGGCTGGAATTCTTTTCGTTTAATGACAAGAAGCATTGTCGAAGACAATAACCGAATTCTCTACCAAAGGACATAATACACCGCTAAACTATTTCTAAATAATTCAAATTCGTGTAATTTTTTTACGAATCGCGTTTTTAACAAAATCTCACCTTTTTCTCAATTGACCTATGGAGGGGGGTTTTGTTTTCTTTGCAGACCGTAATTCATTAGTAGATTCAAACTCGAGAATCACGTTGTACACTGAAGCAGCACAACTTCTACTTACGTTAGCAGTTTATTAACATCTGAAATCAACGCCGTTTGATTATTCTGTAATTTGTAAGCATTACTCTGCTTTTGTAAGCATTTAAAATGATGTGTTTTTCGCACGACTTAAGAGTTTTTTTCGCAGCCCACAAATCTTTATATATAAAAATGTTAAGTTCGTTTGTGTACTCTTCAAAAACTCAAAATGTTCTGCACCGATTGAGCTCAAATTTTAGTACGATATATAACCCGCATCAAAGATTGTTTTTATCTATTTTTCGCATCAGTCACATACCCGCGACCGCGAGAAAGCAGTTTTTTTAACGGTCAGTTGTTTACCAGTGACCGCGCCATCTGCCGGAAGCGAGGGGAACACTCGCCATACTAGCTAACGACAACCGCAGTCACATGTGAAACAATACCTGTTCCCAATTACATTGTTTATTAACAAAAAAAAAAAAAAAAAAAACGTATCCACTTTCATCTGATTCAGATTATTATACAATCTAAATTAAATATTCACTTTAATCGAGGTACTTTTGTGTGATCATGTCGTGATTGAGCTGCGCCTTTCACCAAGCTCTGAATTTATTAGAAAATGACCAACAGTGGGATATATGTATTAATGACGCGTGCAACACTGCACATCCAAACCAAATTCGCGCATTATTCGCAATTATATTGACCGCTTGTTTCCCTTCATCTCCCACAGAGTTATGGGAAAGATATCGATCGCATATGGCTGAGGATATTTTGCATAGAGTACGCCTAGAAAATACCAATATGACCATGAAATTTACAGAAGGCATTTACAACGAAGCATTGATAAATATTGAAGACAAGTGCTTAGCTATTGCAAATAAAGTTCTTAGTCAATTGGGAATGCCAGCACCCACCCGAGCTGCGATTGCTTCATTTGATGTGGATTTACGCCGTGAACAAAGTTACAACATTGGTGATCTTCAGTCATATGTGCAATCAAACATTCCCAAATTAACGCGTGAACAGAAAGGCATTTATGATCGCATAATGCAAATGATAAATGACGGAGTTGGTGGGCCCTTCTTCTTGGATGCGCCAGGAGGAACTGGGAAAACATTCCTCATTAGATTGATTCTAGCAACGGTTCGATCAAAAAATGACAATTATCCTGTTCCGGAATATTAATCAGTCAAAACTCTGCAACGGCACGCGACTTGCAATTAAGAAATTGATGAATAACGAAAGCAACAATTTTAACGGGGCCTTTCAAAGGTGAAGATGTCCTCATTCTTCGAATACCCATAATCCCGACCGATACACCATTTTAATTTAAAAGACTGCAATTCCCAATTCGATTGGCATTTGCAATCACAGTCAATAAAGCTCAAGGTCAATATTTAGAATTATGTGGTTTAGATCTAGATTCGGATTGCTTCTCACATGGGCAACTGTATGTTGCGTGTTCCCGAGTCGGCAAACCAGATAGCCTTTATATCTACGCAGACAGTGGAAAAACAAAAAATATTGTATATCCACAAGTATTGCAAAATTAAACTTCTATGAAACGTATGCTTTGTTTTGTTTCTCATTTCTCATTCATGCAACCACAATGTGCCACAGCGAAGCGTGGCGGGTGAGCTAGTTAAGTATAATGATTGTATCGACCTGAGTCATAAGACTAGACATAGGTCACTCCCAAAAATGGCATAATTATTCTCAAAAAAAAAAAAAAAATTATACTAGTAAAAAGCTTACACAGAAACGTGACAGTGAAATGGTTTCCCGTTGATTTCTTCACTGAGCCAAATATTCAGTTACATAACATAATACTAAGTGTACAGAAATGCAGGCGACATTCAGCCTACAAGTGATTCACTTTGTTCACCACAGGGCCTGACTGTATCGTAACTTTCATTACTTAGAGGGAAACCACTTCTCATTGATGTCTCTTTATCTCGGATGCTTTATATTCTTCTCATCTACAACAAAAGTTGAATATGACAGATTAATATGATCGGAAAATACTAATCATAAACTTTATTTATTTTTATAGTTAATTATATTAAAAAAAATTAAGCAAGTGTTAAACTAGGAATATACTAAACATATTGAAAAAATATCAACTCATTTTCTCGAATTTAAAAAAAATTACTTAAGGTGTATGTTTACGCCATTCTGGCATAAAGTTTTTCCGTTATTTCTACGAATTCACAGCTAGGGTAGGTCCCGTTGCTTTGTTACAAGGAATGTTTGAATTCCACTTGGTTTCGTATTGCTGGGTCCGTAAAGTCCACCTGTCTCTATTATTGTTATTGTATTCGAACCTCCCACCGTCATCCTTAGCGACCGCGCCTATTATTCTATCGAGTTATTTCTGACTACCCTTTTCAAACACCCGTTATCTTTTCGTCCCCTCACTAATACAAACACACACTATCCTGTCCGCTACCTGGATCTGGTTACCCCCGCCTTTTTTCGCCATCTTTTCGGCAGAGTACCTCCAACATCTAACCAGTGCAGTCGCCTCGGGCAATACTCTCCTGCAAACTCTGTGTTAACATTCACGCTCAAGCAGAATTTCAAACTCATCACAACACATTTGAGATTCCGCGCCACATTCTACCACTAAACCACATCACGCCGCTGTATTCCTGCTTCACCGTGCGGACTACGCCCAGGACTACATAGGTATTCTTCCGTACTTGCTGTTACGAGGTCATCTCTGGCAAATATTTGTGTGCTACAGGCAAGTTCAGTTTTTCTTTACTCATTACGTTAAACCTTTATGTTATCATTCAAATTTGTGGAACATTCAGTTCAACCTACCTATGCCGTTCAAGTTTCAATTTCACTTTAGTACAGTCACGACAGGTCACTTACAGAAGGCTGTCATTTCAGCTGCAACCCATTTCATGTGCTCAATTAAGTTCAGTGTGCTTATATTGTAATTAACTCTTTTGTACTGTAATATTATTGTGTATTTTTCTATGTCAAACTAGAATTACATTTTTACATTATTTAACGTTAGGTTTGTGGTTCATAAATCAGGAAAGGCCAATGCCAATCAAGATTTACGTTAATTTACTTTTCTAAGTTTATGACATTTGTTCATTGCTAATTTTTCAATATTACAGCATTTGTCAGTAATGCAATAGTTTTCAGACATCCTATGTTTATTGATGTCATATTTTTCTAAAGTTATAATTAAAACTAAGGTGTTTCATGTTATCCTTCAGGCTTTGTCAAAAACGTATATTGTAAAAATCTGTATTTAGAAGCGAGTACTCATGTATTTTTTCAGTTAACTATCATTGTTCAGACGCTGACTTCAGCTGATGTATTAAGTAGTTTTTAAGGTTATAATAATTAACTTATATCAAGTTGTTCTCATTAAAGTCCAATTTCTTTTGGCAAATACTAGCTGTGTGTTGTTTTATTTTTTAACTTTACCCAACATAGCTAGTTGTTTTTGGTCCTCCGGGCCGGATATCATTCCGGATTTACAGTTCATACTACATTTCTTAAAGTAAATTTTTTGTCATAAAATCTCTTTCAAACATTTTTGATCTAAACTTTTTCTATTATATAAATACTTTAAATTGTTCTTTCAAATTTAGAATATCTTATATTGTATTGTTTTTAAGCATGTTACTGAAAGTAATGATTTCATGAAAGTTGTAAACGACAACTACTAGTTACAGTAATTATATAATTAATTATTGCTTGTGATAATTTAATATAACGATTATCGTATGTATTAATTCTCTGATAAAAAATTCTTTCTGATTTTATATTATTATATTATTGTTGTGTAATTAAGTTGTTATTTTTAAGAGTGGTATTTCATATTGTATCTAATCTTACTATTTAAATATTTATTGTAAACTTAATGCACAACATGACTCGTGCTCAGGCCACCATCATTTCAGCTAACGCTGCGCTGTTAGCCAAAGCGCAGCTTCGTGTTAACAAACTCAGGAGAATCGTCAACTTTCACGGAATTTCCGTATCTAGTAAACAATTTGATGATATCAAAGCCCTCGATCAACAGTTTTATGGCATCATCGATGAAATTCTTATTAATAACTCAGAAATAAAAAACCAATCCGAAATTTGTGATATAAATTTAATCAGCACCGAATGGGATTCATTGTTTTGTCCCATCAAACTTGTAGAATCAGAAACTCCCGATTTAAAACAGAATATCAAACCAGTTTTTCATTCCTTATTAGAGACTCCGAAATTCAAAATTCCCATTTTTTCTGGAAATTTCCACGACTGGATAAATTTTCACAATCTGTTCAAAGGTTCCGTCCATGAAAATTCACAGTTATCTTCTGAACAAAAACTGCAAATTCTAAGAACACATTTATCTGGTAATGCGCTCCTATTAATTGAATCTCTGCCAATTTCTGCGGAAAATTATCAAGTCGCTTATGACATTTTGATTTCCAGATATGACAACAAACGTTCTCTTCTAAATAGCTTTTACAGCCGTATTAAATGTTTTCAGTCCGATGATCGTAAAAATTACCTCTCTAATTTCAAGGCCACGTACATTTCCTCCATTAATGCGTTGAAAAGTCTCAACATAAATTTAGAAAATTTTCTTCTTCTGCAGCTTGGTTTAGAAAAACTCACCCCCAATGTTCGAACGCGTTTCGAAAATCGTATCGCCTCGTCAAGCGTACCCACATACGAAGAGCTGATTGAATTCCTCACGGTTGAGGAAAAAATTTCCGAAAGCCTTGACGCCGATGTCACCTTTTCTGAAAAATTCCCTACGTACTTTAATAACCCTAGTCCTCCAACATAAAAATTCTCCAAACCGATAAAATCCTTCTTTGTTCAAAGTCACACTCCGTCCGGCCGCTGTCCGGTATGTGCGGACGCTCATCGTATTTATGGCTGTAAACAATTTCAAACTTTGACACATGAACAAAAAATCGCCTGGTTACGAAAAAATGATCGTTGTTTCCGCTGTTTGGGCTCTCATTCGCCGAAAACTTGTATGTCAAAATGCAACTGCAGAAACTGCAATAACTCCTCGCACCATACTTTACTGTGTCAAAAGAGTAACATCGCTCTATTCGGAAGTTCAAACGACAGCACTTTGAAACCCCTTTCTTCTTCAGGTCGTTGTACCACTCCTCCGTCTCCTAATTTTTCCCGGCAAAATGTTACACAGAATTGTCCCTCTCAGTCTTCCAGTAATTTTCAATCGTCCCATCACTCGTCTCTACGCCCACATACCCCCACTTTATCTGGTTGTCATTCTGCTCATAACGCTTGCCCCTCACCCTCTGTAACCACACCTGCTCCCACGACACCTTCCGTGGCTCTAGCCCCTAATTTTCTCTCTAATAATTCACCCGTCACTCATTCCGCTCGTATCAGTTCTACTCCAATTTCACCGCAGTCTGACCCCAACGCAACTTGTTTTTCCTGTCATTCTTCTTGTGAACAGTCTTCGACTGTGCTGCTTGGCACTGCCATCGTCTCTTTAGAAGACTCGTTCGGTAAACTGCATACGGTCCGTGCTGTTTTGGACTCCGGCTCGCAACGCACCTTAATTACCAAAAATTGTCTTTCCCGTCTTGCCCTTCCTTTGGAAAATTCTGAAATACGCCTTTCCGGTATTTCCTCTACCCATGCTTCTGTTCTTGGTACCGCTAACATCAAAATTCACTCCTTACCTCAATTCAAAAAGACCTTTCAATCTAAGGCACTTGTTCTTCCTAATATTTCTGGTAACCTTCCTTCGCATTCTTTGTCCCCTTCAGTCGCCCACAAATTTCAACATCTCCATCTCGCTGACCCGACGTTTTGCTCTTCCTCGCCTATTGACCTTCTCATTGGCAGTGACCTGTTCTGCCATGTTTTGGCGCCCTCCGGCAATATTCAAGAATCCGGATTTCCTTCCGCGCTCTACACTGTCTTTGGATGGATAATCATCGGCAACACCTCCGAATTTCTCGCCTCGCCGTCTGAAGAATCAACTTCCTTTTTCAACACCCTATTTTCACAAGAAGACTCTGTTGGGGACACTTTTCATAAATGTAGGGAAACCGAGGAAGTTATGTATGCCCAGCCTCCCAATCCGGATGATCAACGATATGAGCATCCTTTTCATCCTAAAACCACTCGAAGTCCTGAAAAACGATACGCTGTCGCTTCAACTCTTTCTTCAGATGCTACGACCGTAGCTAACAACCGCAGCAGATCATACAAATTTCGGACCTACAAGGCTAACTGTGTTAAACAACCTTTGGAAACTACTTCACCTCATTCTGTAAACTCTTCAAATAACGCTTCTGACATCGCGTTTCAAGGATCTTCTGCCTCACCGCTTCCTACTCGCGATTCCTGGTGGAATGGACCACCAGCCTTCCACGTTCCTATCAATCGCATACCTCCTTCTAAGCCCAAGAAAACGACTTCTCAAATCCGTTCTTTCAACTCCGCATCTTCTTACCGAAAACCCCATGGATTCGAACCTCTCTCTTCGTGTTCGATGGACTCTTCTACAACAAAAAATTCAACATTTCTGGAATCGATGGTCCAAGGAGTATCTTCATGAGCTCACCTCTCGTTCCAAATGGAACAAAGCCCAACCCAATCTTGCTGCTGGTGACCTCGTCATGTTGAAATCCTCCAATACTCTTCCTCTGCGTTAACCCATTGGTGTCATCTCGGAAACATTTCCTGGTAAGGATGGTATCTTCCGTGTCATCCGTATCAAACTCTCTTCTGGTTTCATCACTCCTCCTGGAAACAAGATTCCTCCTCTGGTCTTCTCTTCATGATTCTGCTCGCTCGCCCCCCAGTATGTTTACGCCATTCTGGCATAAAGTTTTTCCGTTATTTCTACGAATTCACAGCTAGGGTAGGTCCCGTTGCTTTGTTACAAGGAATGTTTGAATTCCACTTGGTTTCGTATTGCTGGGTCCGTAAAGTCCACCTGTCTCTATTATTGTTATTGTATTCGAACCTCCCACCGTCATCCTTAGCGACCGCGCCTATTATTCTATCGAGTTATTTCTGACTACCCTTTTCAAACACCCGTTATCTTTTCGTCCCCTCACTAATACAAACACACACTATCCTGTCCGCTACCTGGATCTGGTTACCCCCGCCTTTTTTCGCCATCTTTTCGGCAGAGTACCTCCAACATCTAACCAGTGCAGTCGCCTCGGGCAATACTCTCCTGCAAACTCTGTGTTAACATTCACGCTCAAGCAGAATTTCAAACTCATCACAACACATTTGAGATTCCGCGCCACATTCTACCACTAAACCACATCACGCCGCTGTATTCCTGCTTCACCGTGCGGACTACGCCCAGGACTACATAGGTATTCTTCCGTACTTGCTGTTACGAGGTCATCTCTGGCAAATATTTGTGTGCTACAGGCAAGTTCAGTTTTTCTTTACTCATTACGTTAAACCTTTATGTTATCATTCAAATTTGTGGAACATTCAGTTCAACCTACCTATGCCGTTCAAGTTTCAATTTCACTTTAGTACAGTCACGACAGGTCACTTACAGAAGGCTGTCATTTCAGCTGCAACCCATTTCATGTGCTCAATTAAGTTCAGTGTGCTTATATTGTAATTAACTCTTTTGTACTGTAATATTATTGTGTATTTTTCTATGTCAAACTAGAATTACATTTTTACATTATTTAACGTTAAGTTTGTGGTTCATAAATCAGGAAAGGCCAATGCCAATCAAGATTTACGTTAATTTACTTTTCTAAGTTTATGACATTTGTTCATTGCTAATTTTTCAATATTACAGCATTTGTCAGTAATGCAATAGTTTTCAGACATCCTATGTTTATTGATGTCATATTTTTCTAAAGTTATAATTAAAACTAAGGTGTTTCATGTTATCCTTCAGGCTTTGTCAAAAACGTATATTGTAAAAATCTGTATTTAGAAGCGAGTACTCATGTATTTTTTCAGTTAACTATCATTGTTCAGACGCTGACTTCAGCTGATGTATTAAGTAGTTTTTAAGGTTATAATAATTAACTTATATCAAGTTGTTCTCATTAAAGTCCAATTTCTTTTGGCAAATACTAGCTGTGTGTTGTTTTATTTTTTAACTTTACCCAACAGTGTAGATAAATTAACTAAATTCTTAAATTTAATAATTTTAAAGTCTAATTTAATAGCTTCCCATTGGGATTATTTTCCCTCTATTTAAATAATTTATTTTCCTCAATTAAATTAATTAAATGTACTTCATTACATAAATTAAAGTCTTGAGTCAACATTTTCTTATACGTGTCAGTACGTTCTGCATACGTAAGCATGGAAAAAGTAATAAAAATGCGTCAGTGAAATACTATAGAAAAATATAACTACAATAAAATCCAAATCTAAGGAGTCTTGGCATAGACCAATATGGAGTGAGTGAATTATAAACGTTGCTTACACATATATCCTCACATCCCTATAACCCACCCTGCACTGTTTACTTCACCTGCAAAATTAATTCATTACTATTAATTTCAGAGTAACTCCTTAGAGGAAACCCTTAAATTATTTTGTTATCAATGATACATAGACTTCATACTCCTTAATAAACGACGTGTATCGATAAAATACTTTGAAATAAATTGCGTAAATAATCTAATTGGGTAACACCAAACCCATTTTATCATTCAACAAATATTTTAGATCATTCGATAAATATTTATCGAAAAATTTATGTTAATATATATTTATTTCTTCAATAAATATTTTTCTCGGAAAATTATTTAGGAATTATCACCTGTTTTTCAAACAATTTTTCTTACTACACTTTAACTTTAAATAAATTCCCCTAAGAGAACCTTTTGTGGCGCGTAAAATGTCTAGACGATATTCAATTCATTCTATATATTATAAAGAATATCTGTTATTCCTTTAATTACATCTTCGATTTTTCTTTTTAGTTCATTGTTCGTTGCGTAAATCCTACCTTTGACAAACAACCAAAGAAAGAAATCGAGTGGCGTAACGTCAGAAGATCGAGTTGGCCAGGAAATTTGTCCATCACGGCCAATCCAACGTTGAGCAAATTGTTCATGTAGGTAGTCCCTAACATGTAAACCCCGGTATGGTGGTGTGCCATGTTGTTGGAAGTAAAGGTTGGGTTGCTCATGTTCAACTTATGGTACTGCATACTCCTGCAATATGTCTAAATAATTAGCGCTTGTAACCGTTGGCTTGGCAAACAAGAATAGTCCATCGTTTCATAAGTAGTCAACAAGTACCAAATGTTAATTTTCGGGCTATTACGTTGTGTTTGTAAAACAGTATGAGACTTCTTGCTATCCCAAATCTGACAATTATGACGGTTAACGTGACCAGAAACATGGAAAGTAGCTTCATCATAGAAGAAAAAATTTTTTCTAAAAACGTATTATCTTCGTTCACTTTATCAAGAATGTCCACAGTAAAATTTAACAGCGTGGTTTATCGTCATATTCAATTGCATGCGTCAACTGAATTTTGTATGCATGAAGGTTTAGGCGCTTGTGTAGAACCTTCACAATTTTCGATTGCGGTATTCCCAGTTTTAAACCCGCACGACGAATCGATTTACTCGGGCTTCTCTGAAAAGTTTCTCTTACTTGATCCACAACTTCCTCAGAGGCGGGAGATCTACCACATGTATCCTGCCTCCTTTTTTGTGTACTATTCTTCCGGTATCTTTAACCTACTGACACCGACGTATAACAGGGTCTTTATTAGGAGGATCACGGTCATAGTCTAAACGAAAACGTCTACGAACAGTAATAATTGATTCGCTTTCATTAAAATTTCTCCTGCACGGTAGCCATTGCCTAACTGACGATCCCCCTGTCGTAAGATTACGCCGGCGTGTTCATTCAGTCACCATTATCCTAACCATTCAAGGTAATCTAGTATCTACATTAACTTTTGAAAAAATTAAAGCGAGCTAGTTGGATTTTTTCATTTATTATTAACCCGTAAATTGCGCTGAATAATTTATGTTCAACCTGTATATTTCCCTGTTGGTATAAATAATAATAAAACTGGTATATTCGTAGCCCTGCCGGTTGGTTATGTATAAGGCGCTCCCCTCTCCTATTTTTTGAACTCAAAACAAAAGGGGTATTTTATATTGTTTCAGTATATAACTCTCTTTTTAGTTTTTATATATCTTATTTTGGGAAAGGATACGTTTTAAAAAACCCTATTTAATAAGTTTTTAATAAAAAAACTTATTAAATTTTTTAGTGAAAATTCTTTGAGTACTCCAAAATTTCATCCAATTTTTTATTTTCTTAATACTATAATTAATATATTTGAACCATTTCGATATGTGCCACAGAAACAATAATATATATTCTTTTAACCTTTTTAATTTTCCAAAAAAATTCCATAATATGGATGAAATTTTGTTATTTCCTAAAATATCTCTTCCAAAATAAAAAATTTCATCATATATTTAAAAGCCAACTTACGTAAAAGTATGGTAAAAATCGGATAAATAAAAATAATTTTCTAATGGAGTTGATGCCTAAAACACGTATGATCATTTACATTCAGTTATTATACATTATTTAAAAATAAAAATAGCTTTAAAACGAGCTGTAAATTCAAGTATTATTACTGATGCAGTATTTGGGTTTAAAGGTAAGCTTTATTTAACTCTTTATTAGTTATAGTGATATTTTTCACGCTGCTTATTTTACTGCCAAATACCAGAAGAACCTAGATTTTGTAACTACAGATTTTCGAATTAAATAGCTAGATTAATTGTTTTCACTTCGCTCTGAAAGTTAAACAATGGAAAAAGTATTAACATTTTTCCTCTTGATAACGGAGGGTACAACTGTAGAGATTATAAACCTACCAAATGTAATGTACAGAACTTTGAAAATAAAATCTCGGAATTTAGTGGATTTAATATAATTTTTTTTTTTTTTTTAAGTGTGGACGCACGCATTAACTTATTATTAGAAAGAATTCGATTTAATAAATGTTCATGCTTCCATAAGTGTTGCAGAAATATTAAAGAAAATTTCCAAACAAACGAAGAGAAAAAAAAAGAAACCAAAAAAATTATGTGAAATGAAACTTTACAATAAATAGGTCTTACCAGACAATACAGTAATACGGTAAACACGTTGTGTACACTATATAACGAATAATTTTTGTTTTGTATTTTCAACAACAGTAAAATAATTTTAATTTCAGTATAATAAATGAAATAAAAATTAGATAATTAGATAAATAAAATAAATAAATATTTTATTTTTAATAATTCAATTTTAAATAATTTAATTTTTAATAATTCAACTACAAAAAAAAAACTTGCTATAAAATGAGATTACATTAATTACCAGCAGACTTTCTGTTTATATATTGTTTTTAATATAACAGATTGAACGATCTTCTACTGGTTATTTAGCCCAATTAATTAGTACTTCAATTGTAAATTTTGGTTATAAGAGCTCTTTCTTTCACTTTTTCACTTTCTATGCTTGTCTTTTTCTATTATTACCTTGTTGTTTCTTTTTCTTTTGTCTTTTTATCTTTTATACAAACAATAACATATAAAATAAACCAATTTAATTTCGTGCTGTTTCTACTAAATTTATAAAATAATTTTTTTCCTCCTCTGAAAAGAATAACACTATCATTGTTATCAAACCAGCTTTTTTTACCAAACAAGCTGAGTTTTTTACCTTGGAATTTCCTTGTTTACGAAAAACATGCTAGTATTTAATTCTTCAAATCTTTAACCTACTTTAAAAAAATTGAAAAGGTTCTCGACTCGAATCGTTAGTTTTTACTGACTTTTCAAAGAAAAGTATGGTGTTACTTTCGGTCACATGGAGGAATGGGGTGAAATTGAATTTTCTTTACGTTTTGATTATGAGAAGTACGAAAATACTATTCACTTGAAATATAATCCCCTTTTATATAAATATATGTATAATATGTGGTATATGAAAAAAAAAATAATAATTTTTTTATAATTAAAATAATTTTTCCTTTCAGGTTAAATTTAAATAAAAACAATATTCATTTTGTAAAAATAAACTCAAGAAAGAATAAAAATAGTCAAGTTTTTACTTCGAAAGTGAAAGGAGTGTTTTTCAAATGCAATTAAAATTATGAAAGTTTTACAAAATTAGAAAATCATTTTCTGGCGAGCCATCCGCGTAATGATTCTTAAATTTAAACAAAATGGATCAGTGGAAGACACCAAAAAAACAGCAAAAAAATTTAACCTTTCACTTTTCCCTTTTTCCCTATTTCTACTTCCCTTTTTACCTTTCTTCGTTTTCCTCCTTTCCATTTTCCCTTTCTCCCTTTTTCCTTTTACCCTTTTTCCACTTCCCCTTTCCTCTTTTCGTTTCCTCTTTTCCCATTTTACCTTTTCCCTTTTTCCCAGCGCGTAAATTGGTCCAGTAGTTTTTTTTAGTCTATAGCAGACTTATAGTGGATCACAAATGATCATTGCCTTTTATATATATAGAAAAAGAAAGTCTGTTTGTATATTTGTTTTTTGTTTCGTAAATATCTCGACACCGACGCCACCTAGCGCATACAGTTTTCAAATTTTTTTTTCAGTTAACTAATATATATTTTTAATATGGGCCAAATCGGTCCATATATATAATGTTTCCAAATATATTGACCCCCAGCGCCACCTAGCGGGTCCATACTAATTCAGAAACCTTCTCGGGTGTGCGCACAAGAACTCACCAAAGTTTCATCGCAATCGAATGAATGGTATAGGAACGCATATCGGACAAACAAACAAACCATTTATATATATATATATATATATATATATAGATATAGGATATTTAAATAAAGATGATCCACCTTCCTCTTCCTGGAAGAATTATTATTCTACAATCGCACCCGCATTTTTTCATTTTAACGGTCTTACCAACAACAGTTTACTTATACTCCGTTGTACTTTAGCATGTAAATCAGTCTCACAGTTTACCAAAATGCGCATTGCTTAATTTTTTTAAGTAAAAACGTTTGAGGAACGTTACCTTAAAATTAGTAATTTATTTATTTATTCATTTAGCAACAGGTGATGTCCAGCTGTGGTTTCTGTTTGATGATAAGAATGAGAAATTAACTTTTATTGTTATGAAAAATAACAAACTTAATCTGCGATCTGAATCCAAACATTTTCGGGAAAAAAGCAGAGGGGTTATTATTTACTACGGGGATACAATTACAACAAAAATAGTAGTCGCAATATTTATTTCTATACCAATACAATCGGAAAATTTCGATAGTGATTTATAGAAAAAGGAAAGGATTTTTAACATTTTCAATCACTTTAATAAAAAGATTTTAAGTAAATATTGCTATTAAATTTATCTAAAATAAGTATAATACCAAATTTTGCGTCAAACTACTCATAATTGAATAATATTTTGTGTTGGATAATTTAACTGAATAAAAAACTTACATATACATGTATATGTAACGTAATGTATATATATACACACACAAACACACACACACACACACACACACACACACACACACACACACACATATATATATATATATATACACACACAAACACACACACACACACACACACACACACACACACACATTAAGTTTTCATGGAATTCAGATTTTACATCAGCAAAGTTACAGACGTAACCTAATACAAAGAGGAAATTTAATAATACAAAATTTGAACTGAACAAACGAAAAACTAATTTACAAAAAAAATAAAAAAATTCGAATAATATATAAATAAATATCTAATGTCAGTTCAATCAAATAGTAAATTAATTTCACTCGGAAGTTAAGGAATAAAACCAAATTCGTGTTTCGTATCTGTATTTAAATTTAGAACTGGATTATTATATTATTATGACGGATGACGTTGTCACATACGTTACTATTGTCTCTGGATATATTTGTTTCTCTATAAAGCTAATATACGGGAACATGAGCACGCATAAGATTAACAGATACACAACAGTCACACATACACAGAATTTTTTATCTTAAAGATCTCCACATCAGAAATACATTTTCAGTGATAATAACAGCGCTTTGGTTTTAGTGATACAACTGTCTAAATTAAAGTAAATGTGTTACTGAGTTAATTTAGAACTGTAATTATAAACAAATAATATTGTACAATTGAATGTTTTTGCCTCTTAGTATCTACTGTATTTTCAAAGAAATAAGAAAAAATTACTCCTAACATTTTTGTACTTACTGTTACTATATAAAATTTTTCTTACAACTTATTCACTAAAGGAAACATTTATTTTCATCATCAATTTACTGATTGACTCGTTTAATTTTCAAGAAGTCCTTAAATCACAAGCAGATTTACAGATTCAGGAACCGTATACTTTTAGCATGTAATCAATCATCCGTGCTTGCACGGATGGACGGCAGTGATGAGGCACTGGGACCCTCTCACCCGTTCAAGAAAAAGACCGAGATCCGGTCTGAGTGGCCAACACAGGGTGCTCTCATTAAAGGCATTGGCGTCAAGACCGAGTCCCGGCTTCTGGGGTGCGGTCCAGGAACGAACATAGTCGGGTTTGGATACCCCGGTCTAGGGGTTAGAGGCAGGCAATGAAAAGATCTAACCGGCGGGCTAACCTGTCGAACTAGACTTATGGCCGGCGAACGGGGAGGCCCGTTAAAGTAGACGACCCCCTGGGCTGTGCTTTGCTTTGTTGTGAGCCCGGCCCGGGGGGTTGGGTGGGATAAATACAATCAAGCATCAAACCAAAATATGCTCTTAATTAGAACTAATAAAAGTGGCCAAATGATAGTATTTTTCAGTCATTAATGCTATGATATAATTGGTTTAGGCTTAACTTGGTTTAGGCCTAACAGTCTACGTGTCGTATGGTAAGGCGAACGCTAAACTTATGCGTCATTCCAACATATTTGTAATCTCTCAATTAATTTGTTACGTTTACTTTTATAACGAATGACACACTTATACTTGGCTGACATCCAAATTACTTCTCAGGTAAAATAAATTTCTTGATCTACCATTAATAGATTTGTAAAAATTTGTATTTATATTTGTAGAATTAAAAAAAAGAAAGTGTACTAGTATTGACAAAATTAGTTATAAAATAAAACATGAAACAGTTAAAGCGAAAAATTGTATCTCTTATCTAGGGAATGTCTTCAGTATCAATATATTTTTTTATTCAGAACTCTACATTAATATATAAATAAGAAAAACAGGTTTCGGGAACTAATGTAAAGTATTACTAGTTGATTAAAAAAATTATTTCCACATTTTCTTGGAAATATAAAGGAAAATCGTAAGAAAACCTTGATCAGAATTGTATCACAATAAAAAATAAGTAAAATGTAAAATAAATTGTCATAGACCGTATTATTACGCGTACATGTGTATGTATATGTTTATAAAATCAGAGCAGAATCAATTTAAAATAAGTTATGAAGGCATTAATTGAAAAAAATTATTTGCGTTGTTTACATATTAAGTAAATTTTAACCAAAATCTGACATTTCAGATTTAATTAATATTATTTAAAAAAATTAAGAGCGTAATACTGTTTTCGTAAATAAGTTCTTTATGGTCTATTTTAAATAAATCGGTAGAGGATATTTAATGAATCTTTTAAGATTTAAAATAATTTTTTAAACGGTTAGGCAACTTAAAAAAATATGTAAATATGCCGTGTAACACTACAGTAAATTAACTCATTGTACTCTTATTCGATAAAAAATATTATTATCATCTTATTTGAAAGTTAAATCTTTACAAGTCAGTACACATAATCCATATTAGGAGGTATCAAACCCGCTTGATTTTTGAAGATGCCGCAAAATATTTCGCATTTAGTTGGTATAGTACTGAAACATTTTAAGCTTTAATTTAATGTTGTTAAATATTATATTGCTTTAAATACACTATATTGGTGTGTATTTCTTATTTGAAGAATGTAATTTAAATTGATTTGAAGGTAGAAAAGAGGGTAATATAACAACAAACTATTATTTTTAGTTTTTAAAGAGAAACTTGTATACTTGTTTTGAAAAGCTTTAGCTTAGAATCTTCACAGTCTTCTCTCTATATTACGTAATGCACAACATTAACACGACAATAAATCAATAACAGAATGGAACAATGAAAAAATTGACCTTTACTAACACTGTATTTAAAATAAATTCCGTTAACTAATAAATAACTGTGAACTCTTGTTTATGGCTTAATATCTCGAAAAAGATCAATTTTTTTAAAATTATTTACAGAAGATTTCGCTGTTAATTTCAATGGTGTGAGACAACAATGAGTTTAAAAAAGTTACAAAGTAACTTTTAATTGTCATCAAAATAAAAAAAACATTTTTTCAATGGTTTTCTTATGTTCGAAATCCTGTACAGATCAAATTTAGTAATTGAAATTCAACACACTTCCCGTTATCCAATTAAGTTGAAATTTTGCACACAGTTTTGGTTCTGATGACATTATAATATAGCACATTTAATATCGTTTTAAATCCAGTTTGGTGGACATTGCAGAAACATATTTCTTTGTTTACATACGGATAACAAAACATATGTTTCGGTAACTAAGGGTTTGTTGTGGCAACGAAACGAATTTTTTACGATAACAAAATGGATTTGTTACTATTAACATATCGTTACTGATTTGTTACTGTTAAGTTATCTGATTTTGTTACGACGACAAACCGATTTGTTATATTAAGTAAATGAATTTTGTTACTATAACAAAGTCAAATGACTTTGTTATTTTAACAAAATTATTTTTCTTCGTGTGAAAATTGTAAAGATTCTCGTGGGGACAAAAAATGAAACTAAAGAATGCAAAACAAAAAGAAACTGCAACTCAACGTAAAATACGGTGGAAGAAAGCGCGTCAAACATACCATGAAAAGCGAGCAAATGAAAGTGAAAAGGCAAAGAGGGCGGGAGTTGAGTTGATTTTCTACTGTATTCATTACATTCATCTCTTAGCGAAAGTTCATATTTTAAAATTATCTCAATTATGATTTATTCGTAATTCATGAAAATATTACAAAATACCGATAAAATTTGCAAAATTCTGTCGTAAAACATTTTCTAAATACAGGTAAAGTAATTGCACTTTTTAGTTTTTTTATCATTTTCTAAATCAAAATTGAACTTTTAAAATTTATAATCTATCAATTCAGAATTTTTTATTTTTTTGATAAAGCCATTATCGTTGAAAAATGTCTAGTGTTATCAGCTCCAAGTTAAGAAAGCATTTTAATAAAAATATTTATAGCATTTACTTATTTCTTATTTTTACAACTCCGATCTCTGTGAAAGAGTAGTAGCATCTCGGTCTTTTATCCGTAGGTCCCGGGTTCAAATGGTGGTGAGGCACGACATTTTCATACGCTGAAAAATTTCCATTTCATATTCCCGCGTACAAGCTTCTGTGGTAAAATAATTCATAAATAAATAAAAAATAAATTTGTAAAATATAGAAAACATTTTTACTTCCTTGTACGAAGTAAAGGAAGTATTGTGATCACGAAAAATTTCGGTTTTTGGATTTCAACGGAAATATCCATTTTGATCATCGCTGAATCTATTTTGACTAGTTTCGGCGTGAAATGTGTACGTACATCTCGCATAACTGAAAAACGATTAGCCGTAGGAGGTTGAAATTTTAGATTTAGGACTTTTGTATCATCTAGCAGTGCACCTTCCCTTTTGATTGCAATCGACTGAACCAAAAGTGTCCAAAAATCCAAAAAAAATTTGGATTTTGGACTATTTATTAACTGCAGTAATAAACCTTCATTAAGAGCTTTTTAACGATATGTGTTTTTAACGGTATGGTGTTTATTTTCAGTGGTTCCAAAGATATAGCCAAGTGAAATTTTAATCAATGAAATATTTGGATCTTACAAGGGGAAGGCACATCGGTTCGAATCCAACTTCATATATATATATATATATATATATATATATATATATATATATATATATATATATATCTTTTTAATTTAAAAAAAAAATTAAATACATTTAAACTAACTAATTAAATTAAAATTAATTTATTTAAATTATATTAAATGTCCATGTACAATTGGATTGTAAATAAAACGTTTTTCTGAACCAGTCTCATTACTTTATTAACAAAAGCTCGTATAAACTAATATAAAATGCTTATACGGACACCACAAAAAGATGTGATTCAATGTGGTGTCCACCGTAATGCAATTGTGTAACCCACTTTATTAAGAATTGGAGGATCGTATCTCACTTTCAAATTAAAATTTAAATAAGTGCAGCAAAAAATGTGTATATGTAATTTAATAGGCATACAAGAAAGTCATGTGGAGTCCACATCAGATTTTTATCTTAAAATGTTTAATAGCTTAAGTTGCTTTTATTTTGATAGCTTAAAAAATTGCGCCTGCGCCCTACATCAAATTCTACTTTATTGCATTTATTTGACTTTTTTTTTGTGTATCGTGTTTCTAGCTGAAATAACTTAGGCTGCAATTAGGCTGTAAACTTAGGCTGTTTACAAGAACAAAGGTTTACTTTACATTAGTAATTTTTTTTTACTTTTGGCTGTAAAACCTCTCAGACCCCAAAACCACCGTCAGTTCAAAATTTTATATATACATATATATATTTCACTTTCTTGTGGACACGATAACTGCCGTAATTTTGGGCCAATCACTTTCAAATTGATACATAAAGTATAAAGACCCAAAATATCGGTTGATTTTGTTAATGGACAAAATCAGATCATGGGGGTGGAAATGGAGGAGTTTTTTCGAAAAACAAAATATAACTATAACTTTCTTATAAAGTAGCATATCGAATTCCTTTAAAGTTCGTACTATTCTTTGGATAAGGGCCTAAAACCTATCTAAGTAAAGTCTTTTGATATTAACAACCATCGTCCCAAGGGGTGGAAAAAATAAGGTTTCGAAGACGAAAAAATCATACCTCCCTTAATCGTTACAGTATCGAGTCTGTTTGGTCGTTAGTTTTCTAAACATTACCTAAAATATTTGTCTGAAACAATTTTTGATATGACCAACCCTTACGGCAAGGATGACAAAAATATTGCTGGAATTGTAAGAAGATGGGGTTGTCGTATGCTAAACATGTGAAACTTTTTTCACATGCAACTATTGTCATACTGAGTAAATTTGAAGTTTTTCTTAACTTTAAGATGGAAATGTTATTTATCCCCTTCTTAGCACCGGTGAAATCTATCTCCGCCTTCCGCCATGCCGAAAGGGATCTTTTTATTTATTTTCTATACCTGAATATATTATTATTAATATTTTTATAATATAACAAAGCATGTAAATATATTATATTTTTTATTTACAAATATATATATATATAAATGTCTTATTATTATGTTATTAATAATTATAAAATATTTAATAACTCTTAAGTATTCTAAAATACAAAGGATTTCTGATGTGAAGAATTCTCTATTATTTTGGTATAAACAGAGAAAACAGACTGTATGTACAAAAACAAGCATTATATACACAAACCTCTTCACGAAAAATCGACCTACACCAATATTTATTTGAAGAAATTGATCTCCATCTTTTACAAACCATATTAGTTTCCATATTTTATTGAATGATTTTAGAAAATTCGTTCAGTGAACAATGTTTGCCCCTGTAATAAACATTGATGGTATTGTTTGAAGGAATAAAGTTATTAGCATTTTGGTGAGATTCTTACATATAATATGTAATACCCATCTAAAAACCTCTCTTCATTTTTTTCGAATTTACTGGTATAAAGCTAATGTTATTATACCAAAGCATTAAGTATGATTATACAATCGTAAGGAATTATTTTAATTAATTAATATTTTTTTAAATATTATAGGTTACATCCTTGTAGGAATGGTATAAAACGAGCAATTAATTACTGTATATTGCAAGTTCTACCTTACGCTTTGAAGAAATCAGAATATAATGTACTGCATATAGCATCTGACGCCTCGAACTAGTTTGAACAAAACCAAAAAATAAAGTTTTCTAGTACTAGTAGTAGCAGTACCTAACCCCTTGAAAGAGGCAGTATAAAACCATTAACTAATTTACGCCAATTTGTATCTTACGTTCTAAAGAATTTGTTATAAACCACTAATTAACTACCGGTATTTCAAATTGCTACTGAAGCCTTGGAGGATATATTACACAATCAAAGTTACAATATTTTATTTATGTCAGCGTTAAACACTTTATAGCGTTATAAATAAATGAAACCCGTAATATATGAGTTACGTACACTGAAAGTAAGCGGTGAAAGAAGCAAATATATTAGATATGTGTTATTTCAATTGAGGATTATAAGTTAAAAAAAAAAAGTTATAATACACATTAGAAAGATGATGGTTAAATCTAATTTATTAAAAGGCACAAATAAATTTTAATATTTTATTGTTTTTAACTTATTTTTGCGTTACAAGCGGAAGTTATTATAGTTTTGAAATTTAGGTGAAGATTGTAATTATATAGAAATAGTTATTATTGACAAAATTTCCTTTAGTTTGAATATTTTCGTATTCAATTCCATAATTAATTTCATCTGTTTTAGAAGACGTCGCAGTATAGCTAGGTAAAATAAGATCCATTCTCTTATCTATTTGTTCTTTTCGAGTACCGGGTTTCTGCCATAGTAATTACTATGTCTTCATATATATACGCTAGTTCCCCGTCGCAGATTCGTCCGCGCTCTATGATTACATTCGTTTCTCGTTGCGGTCAATCATTTTATTTTATGTTTATTAGTCAAGTAACAGGAGGCCGGTGCAGCAAGTCGCACTTACAGTAACGGTGGCAGTGGCTGTGGTGGTTGAGCCATAGGGCCGTGTATCTTCGGACCCCTTAAAAAAATCGGAATTAAAAAAACAACCGAAAATCGTTTTTAAATATTTATCTGAAGAGTATTTGCAAACCCAGATCAACTGAACATCTCGTTTACTATAGTCGGGATTTGAAAAATTTACAATCATTGTTTAAAATGTTTTTTTATTCATCCCTTTCAAGGTCGAATTTCAAAAATCTAGAAATTGGATTATTGACATGAAGATTACACTCATCAAAAATCAAATCGATGTCTTCATTTGTTGCCGAGAGATTAAAAAAATGACAGGGTTTCAAAAGTAGTTCAAAAATCAATTTTAACCTTGAAACAGGGAATTAAACTCGAAAAATCTGGAAATTGATTTTAGATGTTCATAATAAATTAGTTCAAACCCAGCTCACACGTGATGATAGACACTCACAGTTCACAATTCATTAAACTTTGGGCTTCAACCGGCAAATCTCCAATAGTATACTTCATTATATTATATATATATATATTTTTTAGGCGTTTTTCGTGATGAAATATATCCTAAAACCTTCTCAGTTATGCCAAGAAACATGGGTAAAAATTTAGTAGCGATAGATCGTGTAGTTTTTTGTTTATCCAGAAAAAACACTCTTCCTCTTTATATAACAATATATATAGTATATATACTAGTGTTTGCGTGAAGTAAATTTTGGAGTAATGAATACTTGCCAAATAAGATTCAGATGAGGTGTATCTATGTTTGATCATAATCTTTCTTGTTTGATGAGTTAATTCACCACAGAAGCTTACAGAAAAGCTTGTACGTGGGAGTATGTAAATGGAACTTGTATCATATGAAAAATGATATACCCTACGAGATTCGAACCCGGGACCCCGAATAAAAGGCAAGACGCTACCACTCCACCACGGAGATCGGCTTTAATTTAATTTCAAATTTCTTACAACTCGTTGTATATAAGTTGTACTTATTTTGTCTTGCAAATTGTGAAAAATACAAATTTACAATCATCAGGTATCTTCATTTCAACTGGATTTTAAAACAGTGTTTTAAAGACGAAATGTTTTGAAGATGGAATGAGGTTACGTTCCCCTTGTTAGGTGAGCTAAATTGGTTGATTTATTTCGGTGTAGGTTTAAATTTCTATGTTGCGTAAGACATAATTTTGATTGGTATGAGTGTAGCACTGATTTAACTTTAAACTCATTCGTTTTCTGAGGCATTGACAGTCACGAACGGTGCTGTCAAATGTGCACTAGGCGCGGGGTTCGCGCTTCCGCGTTTACGGTCAGTTAGTTTGAGGGAATGTATGTACGTACTTATGTATCTCGCATAACTCAAAAACGATTAGCCGTAGGATGTTGAAATTTTGGATTTAGGACTGTTGTAACATCTAGTTGTGCATCTCCCCTTTTGATTGCAATCGACTGTACCGAAAATGTCCAAAAAAAGCTCAAAACCCAATTTTGTTTTTGATTTTGGACTTTTTCTTAACTGCAGTAATAAGCAAGCCCTCACTGAGAGCTTTTCAACGATATAAGTGGTATTTATTTTTAATGCATCCACAGTAATAGTCAAATAAAATTTTAATTAATGAAATATTTGGATCTTACAAGGGGAAGAGACATCGGTTCGAATCAGACTTCATCTCCTTTTTATTTAGCTTTTATTTAATTTAAATATATTAATTAGTTAATAATTATTAATCTCTCATTGTAAAAAAATTTTTATGATGAATAATAAATCAAATAATAACAGAAAAGAAAAATGAAAAAATATCAGAAGTTATTAATGAAATAAAATTTTATGTACATTTTATTTTTTTAAAAATGTGTACATATAATTCGATAGGCGTACAAGGAAGTCATATATGGTGTTCACATCAGTTTTTTTTTTTTTCATTTTGTTTGATAATATCACTTTAAAAATGTCATTCATCTTCCCAAGACAAACGTTTTTATTACTTTTATATTACTTTTAGTTTTATTACTTTTAATAAATTATAATTTTACGAATTAAATAAATTGTAATCAAGAATATAATTAAATTATTCAAATCAGTGCATAATTACATGAAGATTCAAGTGTAAAAATCAGAAAATGTGTGAATAACCTGATAAAAACATTTAAAAATTGGAAACTTTTAAATTACTCTTCTGTAAAATCTATATTTTGTGGTTGTAGTCGTTTTTTTCTTGACTCTTTCACGTGTTGTTAATATAAACTAATTATATGGCTAAAATATTTACAAATTCTAAATTCTGATGAACAGGAATCAAACTTTTATTTGTATCTTTTGAGTGAGGCTTGACAAATATCAATCATAAAAAAACAAATAAAAAAAAAACGGAATTTTTAAAAAAATACTTTTATTTATAGTCGTATCATCAATTAAAGTTATTTATTAGCGTCTTATCAGAATAATGTACCTTTACCGGTAAATTTGTTGCCTTGAACAAACTCAAGTCGACTATTCCTGAGATATGTGGTTAATTGAAACCCAATCACCAACGAACACCGGTATCCACAATCTATTATTCAAATCCGAATAAAAGCAATTACCCTTTTTAATTTGAACCTGAGAACCTCGACTTCGAAATCAGCTGATTTACGACGACGATTTTACTACTTGACTAATCCGGTGGGTTAAAAAAATTTGGTATTTAAGACATTTCGAGTTAATTTAGAAGAATTTTTAATCCCAGTAGAGTACAACTACTTTAAGGTAAACTTATAAAAATTTTACCTGTGTCGTAGCACACTTTCGCTTTAAATTAAGCTTTATCAACGACATTTGGAGGTGTGTTATAAGATAAAGTGGTAGTGTTCGGGTTAGTGTTTGAAGGATCTTCGTTCTTCGTGATGTTTTGAAAGAATGTACGTGGGATTTAAACTGTGTTGTTTGCCGGCCTTCGTGGCGCTAGTGGTAGCGTCTCGGCCTTTCATTCGGAGGTTCCGGGTTCGAATCCCCCGGTCAGGCGTGGCATTTTCATACACGCTACAAATCATTCTTTTCATCCTCTGAAGCAATATCTAACGGTGGACCCAGAGGTTAAACAAAAAAAAAACTGTGTTGTTTAAAAAAGTATTTAAAATGCTGTTTTTTTGGGGTTTTTTTTTTGTATATTCTAAATTGTTTAAATATTTATCTCTTATTGTTCAGATTGAAGGTTGTCATATTGTCCTTTAAAAGATAGTTATTTCAATGGAGTAATTTCCGAAACTGGATTTTGTGATAGAGTCAATAGATTTTATTTGTTCTTCATTATAATTTTGATTAACTGCGTCCTGTTTGTCCTATGTAAAACCTATTATAGTTAGTTCCGTTAAGTTTATTGAATTCAGATCTTTAATTTAAATTTACATAGTGAAGAGATTTTTAACCTTTGTAAGATGAGACGTTAAAAACAGTGCTACCAGTAGCTGAAGTGATGAAGATGTTGCTAATTACCTACGAAAGTTCCTTTCAAAGAAAACGCTTATGTACTTTAAAAAGCTAGTGATTTACAACTCCGAATTATTTAAAAAATAGTTATTTTCTTTTTGTTTCTATTCGATAAAGAATAACTGAAGTTTCCGTATTAACTAGTTTCAAATATTCATGTTTGAATGAAATCAAAAAACCAAGGCCTTATTGTTAATTGAAATGTTCTGCTTTAGTTGCTTCCGGTAAAATCTTACATTTTTTTCGGTAAAATTTCAAATAAAAAAACTTTGAATTTTTAAAAAAATAATATAATCATTTGGATAGTCTCTTATCCGTCTACTCGTCATTCAGATGTAAGGAAAATTAACTGGTTAATAAAAACAATGTTATGTTTATTTAAAATCTCTGTGGAGTGACCCTCAGGATCTACAGTTCTAAATTGCAAGAATTTATATAGTCTAAATAGTTAATCATTTTATAAACAAAATTTATGCAGTCTAAATAAGTTCTTAAAACTTTTTAGTTAGAAGCTGAAAAATCAATAAAATTCACGAAACGTTTTATAGCCGCTCTCCCATGTCCATTCATGGAGGATTGATGGTTTACGGGCACGTTATAAACTAACATATTGACAAAGGATGGATTAACGTTTATAATTTGTAGATTACTAAAGAGATCTTTAAACTGAAAATCAAACATTTCAATTTATTACTATTGGGAGTAGTTTTGTCATTTTATTTATTAATAAATAAATAAAAAATACACAATCTAGGATTTTTTATTCAATGATTACATTTTTTTATGGAATACTTTTTGTGTACCGGTCCAATCAAGTGAACAAAGCTACTAATTTTTCTATCATGGTTAGTTAAATTAAAAACCAACTTTTAAATGAGAGTAAATAGGTTGTAGATATGAATGAAATCATAATTACAAAACCGGACAATCAGATAAACTCACGTAAGGTGGGCGTATTCATTGAATACAAATGGATAAGCACCGAGATCAGTAGTCTGTTGAATGATACTAAATAAATCAATCAGATTTATTTTTTGTCGCATTGTGTTTCTTTCAGTATAACTTCTTAACGGTGATCTGGTTTAATAAGTACAAACTAATTTATAAAATAAAAAAACTAAATTAAATTTTGTCTCAATTTTTACTTCCTTGTACGAAGTAAAGGAAGTTTTGTGATCGCGAAAAATTTCGGATTTCAGATTTTAACGGAAATATCCATTTTGATCATTCCTGAATCCATTTTAACTAGTTTCGGTGTGATGTGTGTACGTACGTAATGTATCACTCATAACTCAAAAACGATTAGCCATAGTGTGTTGAAATTTTGGATTTAGAACTGTTGTAACATCTAATTGTGCACCTCCTATTTGACTGCAATGGATTGAAACCAAAATATCAAAATACCCAAAATCCAAAAACATTTGGATTTTGAACTTTTTCTTAACTGCAGTAATAAGCTCACATTGAGAGCTTTTCAACGATATCATAAGTGGCACTTCTTTTCAACGGTTCCAGAGTTATAGCCAAATAAAATTTTAATTAATGAAATATCTGAAACTTATGGGAAGGCGCATCGGTTCGAATCAGACTTCATCTCCTTTTATTAATTTTTTTTTAAATTTAAATATATTGATTTATTTATGATTATTAAACTCTGATTATAAAACAAAATTTACAATAAATAACAATTCAAAAATAACAATAAAAAATAAATTAAAAAAATCATAAGTTATTAGTGAAATAAAATTTTACTTCCTTTTAAAAATGTGTATATGTAATTTAATAAGCGTACAAGGAAGTCATGTGGTGTCCACATCTGATTTTCTATTTTATAATAATGTATACTATTTTACTGTAAGTTCAATTAAAATAATTGCAGTAGAAACGATTGGATCTTATCTGGTCCCAGGCCTATAACTCCTAAAGTAATAACAATGTCACAATAGTTCTATTGCTTTCTAAACATATTGGTGGATTAAAAAAATTAGGAATTACGTATAAGAACACGGAATGTCTTTTTAGCTTATTTGAAATACTTTATCCGTCTTGATCTCTACTTCAGTAGAGATTTTTTGCATTCAGTGTATATGTTGAATCCCAAACGAAAAGATGCATTACGTTTAGTTCCAAGAAACAACGTCGTAAGGTTTAAATTAAATTTTGAAATGCGTCAATTTAAGAAATTACGGTGTAACGATCTTGGACACGCTTTTGTACTTATTTCAACGAGGAACAAGATATGATGAAATGATAAGTGAAAAAATGTCATCGTAATTTTTAATACCATTTAAGTAATTAAAAATTTGTTTTAATGTAAATTTAATTATCAGGGCGTTTACCGTAAGTATGGAAAATATAAAAACGATAAATAAAAAACACAGCATAATTTAAAAAAAAGTTATTACCATTGATAAAATTGTATAAAAACATGAACAATTTATTTAATGAACTGTTTTGCTAAATAAATTATGAAAGGTTGGTAGGAAGGAAGAACAGACAACAGAAAAAAGAGGAAAATGAGAGAAAGAAGGAATGATAAGAAGAAGGAAGTAAACAAATTAACGATGATGACGTCACCGTTGTCATAACGGATAATTTGTAGCCGAATGACAAAAGAGAGGACAACAGGTAGCAATTTTAGCATGTACTTATAACCTATATTGAGCTTTGAAATGAATTATAAAACTGATGTGTTCCATCATATTACATGTTGAATAACAAACCGTAACTATTTTTAGCTCTTAATGTCCTTAATAATGTGCAGTAAAGGACAACGTAAGGTTAGTTATACATCATTAAGGAATCTGAAAACGTAAGCTTTCAAAGGTTGACGATTAGTGAATAATTTTTATGTACTCCTACTCAACAATCTCGTCTATTAGTAAAATTTCGTTGAATTTTTTAAAATTTAAATGGATCCATCTTTCTGAAATCTTATCAAGAAGTTACATGAACCGTTTTAAAAAATTTTTTTTTTTTGTAATAATTCTAAGAAAGTTAAATAATTCTAAACCATTAGCAGTATAATTTGTTAATAATAATAAAACAAATAATTAAATTTACTGTTTAAACCTTAAGAAACCTAAAAATAATGAAAAAAAAAACATAAATTTCTTCAATTTTTTATTTTGTTACCTAACAACCACTTTAATGCAATGAAATCATTACTATAGGAAAAATAGATTATCATAGGTAATGACAGACTTAGTAGCATTTCAAAAATATTCCTTAGGCAATCTCCTCCCATTAAGTTTCCTGTTAAATATTTTCTTATTTTGCCTTCTATCAAAATATTTTTATATGAAATTTCACTCAAATTAAGGCCTTTATCCATCTAATGTTTTTTTTTTTTTTTTTGGGTGTATATTTTTTTGTTTATTTTACTCTCCATCAAATGAATTAACATGAACAGAAATTATTTTAAAACACTTTTATCTAAACAATTTTTTACCTAACCTTATTCCTGTTACGTTGTAATCTTTTTTTTATCATTCCCTTTCAATTCATATTCTACGTGAAACTTTAATGAGAACTAAAGTTAAACTTCGGTATCTAATTTTCCTACACCATTTATGTGAGTTATAGTTTGAACTCTATAAGAATTCCATTCCTCTTTTGCGAATTCTTTTATTTATATTTTTTCCGAAAGTTTTATTCTACCAGAATATTAGAAAAATTAGTTCCTACTTAATCTTCAACAGTAAAAATATTTCAGATTTAGTCTAATAATCCTACTTGAATTTTTTTCAAACAGCAGAATTTTACATTATAAGTAATCCTCGTAATCCGGGAAAATACACCTATGATCTCACTATTTGGTTCTTAAAGGCGCATCATGTTTAATGTCATCAGTGCAGTAAACATGCATTTCTTTAAAGTAAGAAATTACCTTTGAATTAGATCTAAAAACACTGATTGATCTTTTGTCAGTACATAATAAAAATAATAAAATATATACAAAAATAAAAAATGCAATACATAATAAAAAAATAAACCATTCCAAAACTTCACTAAAGTTTGACACAGAATTGAATCACATCAAGATATAACTCCTATATCTATTTATTTATTTGTTAGTACTCAAATCAATCAATCAAGAACAACTCTAAAAATTTAATGAAATTTGGACAAAAATTAAAACTAGCTCATTGAAATTTAGGATGTGTTTCAAGATTAAATATTTCTGAACACCTCTCCAGTCGAGAAAAACTGTTCTTTTTTCATTTACTGGGTAAAATTTCTAAAATAAAAGCTCAACATTTCTAAACTTTTTATGGAATAGAATTTTATTTTTGGAGTACAATAAAGGAGCTTTGACTCCACAGTAAGGTAAAAATTTCCTTTTGGTAAAAACAAAAAAAAATTATTCCGTTTATTGAATGATAATACAATTTAAAAAATATTCAGAGCAAATATTAAAAGCCGAAGGTAATAAATAAACATTAATTGAAACATCTACATCAAGAATTAAAAAAAAATTGTAAATAAATAAAAAAGTCATTAAAACAATTCTTGGCATGGACAAGTACTACAATAAAGAAATCTTTTAAACGACTTACCAAAAAAAAAAAACTTTATAAAAAAGTATTCGCTAAAATTTTTCTCCGGATTATGGCTAACGACTGATGATTGGAAGAATATTAATTGTCGTATTAACACGATTTTATCTTCCAGTATTTAGTGCATTTTAATCAATAATCAAACACATAGTCTGTTTGTACCTGCTTTGATTAATAAACTATCAAAATGACGAGATTACAACTGATTACGTACTTAAATGGTTCAAATATAACTGAAAAGCTGAAATTACAGCTTCCGAATAAATTCTATTGATTTATTGACACCACCAGTATTATAACTATCACTAATCACAACCTGATTGATTGTAATACGGTATTTAATTTCTACTACACTTAATTATACACACCAGGTCCTCTTTAACACTCATTCCATCACTTTCTCTACCTCTATCTCTCCAGGATTAAAATCAGTGTTGATTATTTACCTAAAACCATTTTGAATGGATAGTTATTAATTGAATTACTCTATTAAAATTTTTAAATCTTGACTTTAACATCAAAATATTTGGTCATATCAATAAAATTCTGTTCTGGCGATGTACTTTATAATGTACTCGTATAATAAAATTTTTTATAAAATTTAAAACTTAAAATAATCACTTGCTTTAAATATTCTTTTACGAATAACTTTTTGAAATATCTTATACTTCTTTATATCAGTAATATAATATTTTTATTAATCCTTGTAATTAGCAATAGGTTGGAATAATATGCCGGCATCCGTGGCGCGAGAGGTAGAGTCTTGGCCTTTCAACCAGAGCTCACAGGTTCGAATCTCGGTCAGGCATTAAATCTTCACACGCTACAAGATTGTCATTTCATTTCATCCTCTGAAGAAATACCTAACAGTGGTCCCGGAGGCTTATAAAAACAAAAAGAGATTGAAATATTTTACAGTCTTAGAAAAGGTATCTTTTATCAAGCACAGGTTTTTATGAGTAACTCACCGGGTTGGTTTAGCGGTGAACGCGTCTTCGCAAATCAGCTGATTTTGAAGTGGAAAGTTGTAACGTTCAAATCCTAGTAGAGACAGTTACTTTTATACGTATTTGAATACTAGTTTGTGGATACCGGTGATCTTTGGTGGTTGGGTTTCAATTAACCACACATCTCAGAATTGGTCGACCTGAGATTATACAAGACTACACTTCACTTACACTCATAAATATCATCTTCATTCATCCTCTGGAGTAATGCCTGACGATGATTCCCGGAGACTAAACAACAAAAAAAAGAAAGGTTTTTATTAATTCTAGTAGGGGACTCACGCAGTGTAAATTGAAATATTCTTCCTAATCTCATATAGAATCCTTTAGTATAGAAAAATACTATATATATAGTTCTAGAGGGAAGTGTTTCATTCAAAGATTCCCATTAAACAATTCTCTTATGCATAATACAGCCGAAAACGGCAGCATAAGTAACATATTTTGCGTTATAGAGTCGAACCGTGGATTCTTTCTTATTTTCTCTGTTCTCTTGAGTTTTCTGGATACCTCTTCAAAAGAGAATGGTCTTATGGGCAAACTCAAAGGAACAGGGCAATTCAAAAAGTCAAAACACCATGCCAAGATGTCTAGCATATTGCTGAGTTTTTCGATATCACCACAAGTACATCTATCGGGAGTCCTTTAAGAAGAAAATGAGAGGGGTGGCTGCCCGAATTTATTCGTAACTTTCCATAATGAGTAAAGTCTCTCTTGAGAGGAGACAGATTTTCAATTAATTATTCTTTTTTGATCTTCCTTAATCTCTGAGCAGCCCTGTTCAGGGCTGACCGGTCCTCTGGCCTTCTGTAGCCCTTCCATTTCCTCCTGATTTTTCTCTTTTCAGATATCAGGTCCAACACCTCTCTCAGGTAGTCCGTGCCTGCCAGATCAGCACGCTTCCCACTAGGCGTGGAGCGCCAAGCAACTTCTCCCATTGTTGATCTTAAGTATAGCGCGGCTTCGTCGATATCATCTGCACACTTTAGTGGAAGACCCAAAGGCAGCGTTACCTCCATCCATGTTAAGACCCCTCCCCAATTAGGTTTTTTTGTTGCGCAAGATAGGTGAGTTTATCATAGAATAATTATTGTACTAAAAGTAAAAATTACAGGAGAGTGGTCAAATGTAGAGTCGCAATAATTCTGCACATCGGTATAAAACGACGAAATAACCAGCATTATAAAAATGTCCAGCAAATCGGGGACCTTTGTGAGATCCGTAGACCAATAAGTGGGTTCAAGCCCAGTGGTATCATTCAACCGCAATTTTTCTGTAGACAGTTTCAATGCTCTTCCACGTGAGTAAATAGGCGTGACCCCAGATTATGTTTTTCACGTTTCAATCTCCACCTGTAATGAATCTATTACAGAGCGTGTTAAAGTACTCACAAAACATGTTCTCCGAGATAGTGTGACGTGGTGCACAATAGATTGCAGAAAGTCTGAATGGCCAAATCCAGTACAATATTTCCACAGAGGTCGCTTAAATGTGAGTAGTCTCGAAAGGAGGCTGAATATGTTTTTCCCATCTCTTATCAAAATAGCAGAACTTCAATGGGCCCTACCATCAGTATGGTTGGTCACATCCATTTTGAAACCCCGAATGTTCAGAAAATTTCGATCCGTAAAGTGGGATTCTGAGATGAATACAACATCCAGTTTCTCCGAGTAAAATAGTGTCTCCAGCTCCTCACGCCGGCGCAAAATACCATGGACATTCCATGTAAAGATTTTTAAGTAGCTCCTCGTTGACAGATCTTAAAAATAACTGTTGTAAGGTTACAACATCTAATTCCCGATTTGTTTCACCAAGATTTGATATTAGCCTGCAGGTTCTCAAGTTTATCACAAGAAGTCGAATCATCACGGATATTACCCCTTACTCCTCAGCATACGACCTTTTGAATGTTAGAGCGAGTATTGAAATGATTATCCGATTATTAATCAGCTACTTAGATCTACCCTGTCCTAGTGATGGAAAATCGTCCAGGATACAGTCAGTTGATCTACCCTGTGATCCCAGGAGTTCTTTTGGGCGTTCAAATTTTACGCAACAATTAGCTGAATACTTTATTTCAAATACCTTCATGAGTTTTATCCCCCAAAAAATAAATTAATCAACAAAACAATCTCCTTATTACACAAGCCACCATTCAAAATTTTATGAATCTGGACGTTTAAATTCATTGACGTCCAAATTTTATGAACGTTTAGTGTTTCTGGGATTTAAGAACCTATTACCCCTTACTCCTCAGCATACGACCTTTTGAATGTTAGAGCGAGTATTGAAATGATTATCCGATTATTAATCAGCTACTTAGATCTACCCTGTCCTAGTGATGGAAAATCGTCCAGGATACAGTCAGTTGATCTACCCTGTGATCCCAGGAGTTCTTTTGGGCGTTCAAATTTTACGCAACAATTAGCTGAATACTTTATTTCAAATACCTTCATGAGTTTTATCCCCCAAAAAATAAATTAATCAACAAAACAATCTCCTTATTACACAAGCCACCATTCAAAATTTTATGAATCTGGACGTTTAAATTCATTGACGTCCAAATTTTATGAACGTTTAGTGTTTCTGGGATTTAAGAAAATATTATCTCCTATAAACACACTAGTGCATAAAGAATTTTATAATTTTTAATTGCGTCGTCCATCTCTTATTTTATTACAGTATCGGGTTGTATATTTATATTTGAAGGTAAACGTAAAATTTTATTTTTTCCGGGGGGGGGGGCAGCAAGAATTCAGAATTTCTTAAACATCCGCAGAAAAAGTATATAATGAATCTGTGAAAAAATCTACTCGTCCGTGATAGTAATGCAATTCTCTGGGATGTCGAATCTGTCCATGAATGATGGTTGTAAAATTTCAGGTTTGTACCTTTATTAAAGATAACGAAAAACCAATCAGTAAATTAGACAATAGAGAATAGGCATTTTAACTGAACACTCGTGGTGCAAAAATATTATTTTTCTTAATTAAATGGTTCTTATTAAACAGTATCTTTTACAACAGAAAATAATGATTTTTTTTTTAAAGTTATAATCTAATTAAAAAATAAACTATAATAATCTTATGCGTAAATAAATACCTTTTAATTAGTAACTACATTTCTTTGCTATGTGTTTTCTATTTATTTTCTTATAAAAATAAATACAATGTTAAATTCATTAGTTAGTTTATTTTTTAAAGAATACTCGTACTTATGGTATAGATCATATATAAATTCCAAAATTTTTAATGAAAACAAAATGTAGGGTATTATACAAAAAAAATCTTAAATCAATAACAGAAATGAAAACTTATTTTGTTTTGTAAAAAGATTATTTCAATATTTTTAATTTTATATAGCAATATGAGTCGAAAATTAAGACGTAAACTTGGTTGATTGAAAGGAGATGAGAAAGAAAAAGTAAAAGAATTGTTATGAACTAAAAGAAAAGGGTATCAGGTTCAAGGTCAGAGAAACGTAGGTAAAGACCGATCAACAAGGTGGAATCACTAGAAGTACATCTGTATAGTACAACACTCCCTCCCCATGACCAAGCAACTGAAGGGAGCTCTTTCATTTCAAATCATAAAAACCGCAGCACAATTGAATCACCCTTCATCGTAATAACGTATCTAGATATTGACCCACAAATATAAAGCAAACAAATATGTGAATATTTCACTGAAACAGTGTGTGTGTATCCGTTTTACATATTGTCATATTATAAATACTGGTTATTTTTCTACCAGTTAACTTTTATCATCAAATGCTGTAATATATTTCATATATTAACTAATTTATAATAAATCATAAATTCGATTATGTAAGAAGGGCTATGATAAACGGTTCTGAAATAAATTTGAAGCTCTCAAAAATCGTCAGTTTTTTATACTAACTTTTACTTTACGGAACTACCTTTATTAAACAAAATATTTTCTGTGTATAAAATAAGTGATGTACCTGAATTGATGACCGGGTGTACTTCTCAGAGTTTATCCTTACTCCACTTCAAAGGTTAATAAAAATGCATAGCCTGTTCTATAGACTACACCATAATATTTATCTTAATTTTACTTTTTAATGACTCTTACGTATGTAGATTCTATAAAATTAAATAACATGACTAAAATAAAAAATAAAAAAATAAAAAATACTAGTCAACTAAACAGAATCATTCAGTTCAAATAGATTATAATTCAAATAAATTCAGAACAAAATATGGGATAAATAAAGTGTAAATATTTTGACGTATTTTATAGATATATTAAAGATGTTAATGATATCAACAGATGATTAATGTAATTAATCAATGGAAATAATATTAAAACCTACTAAATCCATTTTTTCACAAACTTAAAACTTCCTTATATAAAAAAATCAACTTTTACCAAAATTCTACGTAAAAAAGTAACGTTTCATTGCATCAAAATTAATATTAACTTCATAGATAAATTTTCATTCGATAAGTAATGTTGTTAATTAATAATCAATAAATATGTATATATATATATATATATATATATATATATATATATAATTTTACCATTTAACTTTTATCATCAAATTTTATAATATATTTCATATAAAATTTATCTGTAATAAATCATAAATTCTATTATGCAAGAAGGGCTAAAGTAAACGGTTACTGAAATAAATTTGAAAACAAGAAAGTTCTAAAAATGTATCAATTTTTTTTCTAATGGTTTGTACTTTAGAATATACTCACTCGTAACTATTTGCAGGTTGTCTCAGGGATTGTGTACAAACGTAAGGGCTTTAAAATATCAAAATAAACAAAATGGTGCACGTAAACAAATGTCCTATCTCGCTTCATTTTCCGCCATTGTATATAATTTCAATAAAAATGTATGTCTGTTGTGATATTAAAAGAAACTGTCACTATAAGTGCGTCAGAAGGGAGGATTTCCGAAATTAGTTAAGAAAGAAGAGATATTGCACTGCTGGAAAGATTTTTGAAAATAATATTGTTTTCGGTGATTTTTGTATTTTATATTATGCTAGAATCATATGTTCAAACCCATCGGGTTGGTAAACCGGTGAACTCGTCATCGCAAATCAGCTGATTTTCAAGTCAATAGTTAGTGCTAAGGTTCAAATCCTAGTAATGGCAGTTACTTTTATACGGATCTTAATACTAGATTATGGATACCGGTGTTCTTTGGTGGTTGGATTTCAATTAACCACGCATCTCAGGAATGGTCGACCTGAGACTGTACTTGGTCTTGAGTAAGTGGTTTGTATTTTCAGAAGCATCCTTCTCAAACAAAAAAATGTAAGTTTAAAATAATCACAAGTTACCTAAAAGTACCTTTAATAGATAATTTTTCATATAACAGTATGTGTGATAATGCTAATTTTTTTCAAATAATATTTGGGTCATTACTACTGGCCATTTATTATGACTTTGTGTTTTTATTATTAACTAAAAAAGTATTTTGCATAATTTATGTTGATGCGTTTGTATTATTTGCATGATTTTTACACATTCGGTAAATATCTACGTATGTTTGTGAAGTGTACCAAATAAATACACCTCACAAAAGATGATATCGTATAGACGATTTAATGCAAATACGTAACGTAAGTGAGCGTAAAGGAATTTATCATTTGATTTTTCTCTTCTACACAGTATTTTTTAGAATATGTTTAATCCATTTCACAAACAAATGCATTAAGTTTTATATTAATCCATCCACCAGTAATTTTTTTTTCGAAATATTTCATATTAAATAAGAGAACATTGACCATTTTTGGAAAAAAAATTGTAACAATATTGATAAAACTCTTAAAAATTGTTTGTAAATTTTAACAAAATTCTATAATTATTATGCTTGAACATTTTGGTTTCGTTTACAGCTGTGAGGACAAAAGAATGCTAAAACAGATCAACAAAAGTATTTCTCAAGATTAAAAAAAAAAAATTAATCAAAGAACGTAATAACATTTTTGGACAATTTTTTTATCTACGAAAGTGAAGTTGTATCGAAAATATTGGATGAAAAATATTATTACGTTTTCAGACTGACTATATAAAATATTAATGTTGATAACATTTATATTTAAGTGAAAAAAAAAAAAAAAAATGTTGTACTGGTGGCCTTCATCCACAATGGGAGTTTGTGCACTACGATTCCAGAAGAAACTTTAAAAACAATTGAAATGAAGTTATGTTGTAAATATTGATATCATCAATAACAAAACATTTACAAAAACATTTTTAAAATGTTACAAAAAAAAAGCATTCTCATTAATTACCAAAACTACATCAGAAATAGGGTTACGTGTATCTTACTCGTAATTTGCTTATGTTTATATGTAACCTCAGAGTGATTTTTATGAAATAGATATCAAACAATGCATCTAACTAAATACCAAAGTGACTCTGAGTATGCGAAGATTTGAGAATACAAAGTTGGGGATGGCGGACACCATTTTTTCAAACTGAAAACCAAATTGTTTCAAATTCACCAAGAATTTGATATCTTATCAAATACTACATAAATTTTAAACAATTTGGTTTTAAGCTTGAATAGAATAATTATTTTCTAAATATTGATGAGATCAATCAAAGTGCCTAAAATCGGACTTTAAAATATATATAGTACGAGTAAATACAGTAGAAATAATAACGTATGAGAATTACTTATAAAAGCGAAAGCCACACATTATCTCGTTTTAGAAATATTAATGGTAATATTTAAAAAAATAATTAAAATTAATTTACACATAATCTAATAAACCAGTCAATAAATAATGCGAAAATTAATATGTAGGTAAAATTGCATTAAGCTTCATTACAGAAAGAGAAAACAGTGGGAAATGAATAAAAATAACTTTACAAAAGCGAAAACTATTTTAAAAAACCATTAAAAACAAAGATTACACAATTTTATTATTTTTTAAATGTCAACCCGAACTAAAAATAAATAAATAAATAAAATATAGCTTTCGATAACTTGGCAATTCATAATTTGTTGCAGACTTGCAGCATAATTTGTTGCAGACAAATTAGAAAAAAAAATTTATCAATACAATTTTTTTTTTCTAATTTGTTTCTTGATGATTACTACATTTTAAAAACTACTTTATTTTGTGCAGGTTTTTTGGTAACTGTTTAATTCTAACTTTTAAAAATTTATATTACTTATAAAGTAGCTAATACACGTCCAGTAAGTTAGCCAAAACTATTTTCGTAAAGAAAAAACATTAATTACATTAACAATTATTTTAGGTTACTTCATCATTTTTGACAATATTTCATTATTTTTTTTTTTTTTGGTTTTTATAAATATAAGTTGAATTGGAAATTTTTATGCGAAATTATTTCTACTATCTTCATGATAATATATGTTTCTAAAAGAAGAAAGAAACTGGCCGGTACCTCGTAACAATATGCTAACAGTTCATTATCGTACTACAATGAATACATTAAATAAAATTGTACAGTTTTAATGGTCCTAAATATTTAATATATGTAGATCATAATACTAATAATTATTATTAGGAGCCTTGAACTTTAAGAAAAATTTTAATTTAAAATAGGTCTGATTACACTTTTTACTTCCTTGTACGAAGTAAAGGAAGTATTGTTATCACGAAAAATTTCGGTTTTTGGATTTCAACGGAAATATCCATTTTGACCATCCCTGAATTCATTTTGACTAGTTTCGTCGTGATGTCTATACGTATGTATGTACGTATACGTACGTATATGTATCTTGCATAACTCAAAAATTATTAATCGTAGAATGTTGAAATTTTAGATTTAGGACTGTTGTAACATCTAGTTATGCATCTCCCGTTTTGATTGCAATCGACGGAACCGAAAGTGTCCAAAAAAGCTCAAAATACAATTTTTTTGGATTTTGGACGTTTTCTTAACTGAAATAATAGCCCTCATTGAGAACTTTTCAACGATATATGATAAGTGGTACTTATTTTCATCGGTTCCAGAGTTATAGCCAAATAAAATTTCAATTTATGAAATATTTGGATTTTAGGGGAAGATACATCGGTTCGAATCAGATTTCATATCCTTTTTATTTTAACTTTTTTTTAGTTTAAATATATTAATTCATTGATAATTAATTATTAACCTCTCATTGTAAAAAACATTTTACGATGAATAATAATTCAATAACAAAAAAAATAAAATATGAAAAAATATCAGAAATTATTAATGAAATAAAGTTTAATGTACTTTTCATTTTTAAAAAAAAAGTATATACGTAATTCCATAGGCGTACAAGGAATTTATATGGTGTCCACATATAATTTTTAAGTTGCATTTTCATCTGGCAACATATTAATCATTACTTAAGGTAGAATATTATTCCTTGCAGAGTGGAAATTTTGAATCTATTGAATCAAGTCTCAATGGATAGGGAACATTATTTTTTTGATTTTTTACCCCTTTTTTAACCATCCGTCTCTACCGTTAGATATTGCTTCAGAGGATATCATGAATGATTTGTAGTGTATGTGAAAATGCTATGCCTGACCGGGATTTGAACCCGGGGCCTCCGGATGAAAGGCCGAATGATTTTTTACCTTAATTGCACCAATTTTCACTATTGCTGTGAAATATGTAACACACCTAAATATAAAAGGCACTGTTAAAATTTTCTCTCTGTTATGCATTATATGAGCCACTTCCTGTGGTAAATAGACTGGAATGTGTTACTCATAGAAATTAAGATTCCTGAATTCCTGTAATCTTAGTATGACGATATGCAATAGTACATTTGGCTTGGTGAATAACATACCAAGAAAACACTTCACTCCTTACTATCCTTAGCAAGCCAAGCCTGGTGTTAGATATTTGTTATCATGAAAATGATTATCAGGAGTAATTTGTTAAAAATTTTGATTGTGGTGCATAAAATATACATATGGTAATGTATCTTTCTGAGAGAAGAAAGAAACTGGCCTGTATCTCATAACAATATCGTTAAAGTTCATCTTAGTATTGATGAACAGATCACATCCACTTTCGGCCTGATATTCATATGTTGCTAAATAAAATAAAACACAATTTAGTTCTATTTGGGGGAAGTTTTCCTAATTTTTAAACTATATGTGCACGTCATTTATATATATATATATATATATATATATATATATATATATTATGTTGTAATTTGATCTGTGGGACAAGAAAAAAGTAATTAACAATATAACTCCTTACTACTAATGATGGAAAAGGAAGTAATTGTTACTAAATCCTTTAAAAATACTAACTTTAATAGATTAGGATCCTTTTGTTTTTTCTTCTTCCAAGAGATAAAAGAGAAGGTGGTTCATATGAGCATTTGTCGTAACCATAGCGACCAGTTGGTGAAAAAAGACAATAGCTTTATAGCTTCCGTCATTTAATATCTTAGAGAGAAGTCTACCTATAAAGCACACTTCCTTCCATCTGTTCTCCATAATATTTGCAGTCAACGGTATTTGATGTTACTTAATAATTTCCAAATAATAACATAAAACGTTTAACAATTATTAACCAAAATATAATAATAGTTATCTATTTATCATACATCAACATCTTGCTTGTTGTATAATACGACATGCTTTCCAGACACTGACATTTTTAAAATTTAAAAATCCTATTTTATTAATAAATAAATTTTCCAGTAAAATAATTAACATCTATCTATTTCTTCCTCGCACTTTCTAAGTCCCTCCATTCACATAGAAGAAATAGTTCTGAGTGTCACCAGTCTTTTCACTTTTTTGCTAAATATTAATATCTTAATGTTTTTATCCCCATCCAACATCTTATTTTGCACTTTATCTTCCATTATAGTTTGTAATATTTTACAACCATCGATAATTAGATAAACTAAGCCTGGGTGTCTTAATTTATATGAGATATGTTAATGCCTGGACAACATAGTTCTTCTTAAAAGGCTCTAGCTCGAGCTAAGTTTGATTCTTCTTCACTTCGCCTTATAACCTCTTCACTATAATCTTTATTTTTTAAAGATTTTCCTGAACATTTCATTTCAAGTGACCCAGTTTTTCCCTATTATACATTTTTATTTTTCTTAGCAAAAATTTTCCATCTTTAGTAAAGATTTTCCAAAAATCGAAAAATTATCTTTTTATATATTCCATATTTTTTAACCAAAATTTTTTTTATATCTTCCTAGGCATAGTAGTAGTGCAAGTGACCAAAGGAAATACTTTCGGGGGAATATTAGAGATTGGGGAGCTGATAAAATTTTTAAAATATAGATTTTTTTAAATGTTTAACAGGTTTTTTGGGTTTATTTTCACGTATCATATTTTGCCGCTATAGAAGAATAAATACCCAATGCAGGAAAGTATTACAACTCTGTTGTCAGATTTATTTTTTCTATTACATAACCCTATCCTCAATACTTTAAAAAATATGTTAATAATTCTTGAATCTATGTTTGATTTAAATTTTCTCACCTAAAGGAAAACTTTTTAAAAAACAAATTAACATTAAGATTTTTGTGTTAATAATTAAAAATAAAAATTTATAGCCCTCTACTGATATGTTTATTCTGATTAATAAAGATTAATAAGATTAAAGATTAATCAGATTAATAAAGTTACATCCTTTTACTTTTCGAAGGAATGTCATTTTAGCCTTTTCAACTTTAGTAACTTGTTTTAGTAAATATTAATCAAGAATTGTTATCTGTATGTTAACCATAAAGGTTTCTGATAACCTGATATTTAATATAAATAACTTCCGAAATGTAATGAAATTTTCAAGAATAATTCCAGGCCAAACATACTAAGTAAAGTATTTCACAGATACGATAAATTTGTCTTATTTCTGCCACTAAATGTAAGAGTAACTTTTTTTATAAAAATTTTTTTCCTATTTTCATTTAGAATATTTTTGTCAAATAACTGTACGCATCAGTTTATAAATATATATATTTTTTTTATTTACAATCAGTTAAATTTTTGTAGGCACCTTAAATAAATCATATCACATATATACACCTTATAGAGATGTTATAAAGTGTTATATGTGTGTTATAAAGGAATCCCCATTGAAATTTCTCAAAAGTTATGTACTTATTCTATATAGAACTTCTGATGGTAGAATGTAGTACATACACAACTTAGTTTTAAAGTACTGTTCTATCAGTAGTGTAGTAGAAGAAAACAATAACAATAACAATAATCAAAAAACATCAGATTGATGAAAACACTTACAAAAGAAAAAATAAACCAAAAGAGAAAAAATGAAAGTGAAAACAGAAACAGATAGGAAGGGTATGGACTGATTAATGCACAACACTCAGTGGGTATAATTACACTTTAGAGTAATCTTCTAATAGCATCCTCACCATTGTCTAGGTTTATGGCCAAGTGGTTAATGTGGTCACTTAGTATAGTGGATTATATATTTGATGACATTATTTATCTTTCATAACATGTCATGCCATATCAACAAATATAGTTTTGTCAAAACATTTCCAAACACAATAAAATATTTGTAAATACTATGACTATTAAGAAATACTTTATTTATTCATTTCTAGATGTGATGAATAATATGAATTATGAATCGTCAAAATAAGTCAATTAGAGGAAGAAAAAATGTGCTTTCAGAAAATTAATAATAACTAAAAAAGTAATAAAGGAATTATTTTGAAATTTAAAAAAAATAGTTTAATAAATAGATTTTACTATGTTCTGTGTAAATTTCAAGAAAATTTGATGGATATTGTTTTAATAGTAGGTGATCAAATTAGCACTACAAGCAAAGATGGTAAAAATATGGGAACCTTTTTCTTTTGGAACCTTTTAATCTGACGTGGACACTAAATCATTTCCTTGTACGTCTATTAAATTACAAATACACATTTTTTTACAATCAGAGGTTAATAATCTATATATATAAAAATGTTAAGTTCGTTTGTGTACGCTTCAAAAACTCAAAATGTTCTGCACCGATTGAGCTCAAATTTTAGCACAATATAAAACCCGCATCAAAGATTGTTTACATCTATTTTTAATAAATCAATCTATCTATTTTTAATTTGTACATTTTTAATTTGGAAATGTAAACAAAGGAAAACCAATCAGATCAATGCAAGATGGTTGCTGTCAAACACAACGACCAAATTTCTTTGAATTATATTTAACAGCTAAAACATCTGTATTTTATTTTTAAAAAAACACAAAAACAAAAAGAAAAACCATAGGAAGGATGACTTACAGTAAATAAATTAAAACACCCAATTTTCTTATAGCCCAGATAGACTTGTTTGACTACGCAAACAAAAAAAGTCGAAATAACCAAATATACAGAAAATAATATCCCTACATAATGACCAAAAAATCCTTTATTAGGTTAAATATTCACTTTTGTCTGAATTTACAGAAGCCATTTACAACGAATCATTGATAAATATTGAAGGCAAGTGCTTAGCTAATACCCATGATCCCGACCGATACACCATTTCAATTTAAAAGATTGCAATTCGCAATTCGATTGGCATTTGCAATCACAATCAATAAAGCTCAAGGTCAATCTTTAGAATTGTGTGGTTTAGATTTAGATCCAGATTGCTTCTCACATGGACAACTGTATGTGCGTGTTCCGAGTCGGCAAACCAGATAGCCTTTATATCTACGCAGACAGAGCAAAAACAAAAAAAATATTGTATATTCACAAGTATTGCAAAATTAAACTTCTATGAAACGTATGCTTTGTTTCGTTTCTCATTTCTCATCCATGCAACCACAATGTGCCACAGCGAAGCGTGGCGGGTACAGCTAGTTATTAATAAATCAATATATGTAAATTTAAAAAAAAAAGTAAATGAATTCGGATTCGAACCGATGTGTTTTCCCCTTGTACGATCCAAATATTTCATTAGTTAAAATTTTATTTGTCTGTAACTCTGGAACCAATGAAAATAAATGTTACTTATGATATGTCGTTGAAAAGCTCTCAATGAGAGCTTATTACTGCATTTTTGGACACTTTTGGTCCAGTCGATTGCAATAGAAACGGGAGGCGTATAACTAGATGTTACAACAATCCTAAATCCTAAATTTCAACTATGGTTAATCGTTTTTGTGATACATATGTACGTACAGACGTCAGGCCGAAACTAGTCTAAATGGATTCAGGGATGGCCAAAATGGATATTTCCGTTGAAACCCAAAAACCGAAATTTTTCGCGATCTTTACTTCGTACAAGGAAGTAAAGATTTAAAAATAAGAAAGCTAAAATTTCATTAAAATCTATCATTTTTTTTTTTTAATAAGAGTAAAAAGATTCAAGTATAAAACTTTAAACTTTATATACTTTTTACGGACAATATTTGAGATCACATTTCCGGATTCATAAATTACCAGCAGATCATCAGAAAAAATAAAAGATTTTCGGTTTTTGCTGAGCTATTCATTGTAATCCTCTCGGCAGACGACACAATTTTATCTATTCGAAGACAATTATTTAAAGGACTTGAAAATTCTTCCATAGCAGTTCAAAAACTTATTCACTAGATGGATTGTGACTATATAACTTTAAATATGGATAACATCGTTGCATTGAACTTCTCCGGTAATTATGTTGTTGCTTATCACATGGATACTATTCTCATTAATGATAATTATGCTATTTCTGTTGCTCATAAAGAAAAGTTTTTGGGAGTTTTATTAGATTACAAATTCTCATGGGTTGATCAAATCGATTTCGTTTTTTTACAAAACTGTACTGTTTTGCCTTTAACTTAGCGTTTAACAAAACGCCAAGCTTGTCATCATTATTAAACATATATTATGCCTACACATATTCTCGAATAAAGTATAATATCATCTCTTAGGACTCTCTCAAAGAATCAGAATAAGTTTGAGGATACATAAATGGGCTGTCAGATATGGCGTCCATAGGTGTGAATCGTGTAGACCAATATTTTGAAAATTAAAACTGTTAACTTGTCATTGGCTTTATATATTTAAAAATGTGCAATTTTATTAAAAAGAATAGTTTCTTTTTCTTAAAAAAGAATAATATCCACCATTACCAAACCAGGAAAGGGAATTCAACCTAATATTTGAGCTTACGAGTTGGCAAGCCTACCGTCGCCACTTTTAATAAATTGCTGAACTATTTTAAAAAACTTCTTATCAGTTTATTGAAAAAAAAATTAATTTTCTTTTAGGAATCAATATTATTCTGTCGATGAATTTTTTAATAGCCACATATTAATATTATAGGCTCAAATTATTTTCAATATCACCTTCAGAATTGTGACTTATTTTGTAGTAATTTTTATATTTAATGAATATACTTTACAATTATTTCATGTGTTTGTATTTAAATAATTAATATGGACTTTAATCAAATCTACTTTTTATCTTATAATTTGCTTTTATATCTATCTTATAATTGTATAATCTATATAATGTATTATTATGTGACGATTATAAAAATTTTATTTAATTTTTTTTCTAGTACTATTTCTTGTTACTGTTTTTCATCAGTTTTTGTATTATCGTTTTAATGCTTATTTTTGTTTTTTTTTTTAAACCTATTACCGTTTAACACTGCTTTCATTCGTTCTTTTATCTACCTGTGTTTATCTTCTGTTTGATAAAAAATATCACGTGCTAACTGAATGTGTTTGAAATATGTGGTCAGAAGACTAAGACAAATTATAGAACCCAGTGACGATAGTGCGTTTTACATAATGAGTGTAGCTGTTACTATAAGTATGTTTATTAACGTGAACGTTACTGTTTGCTATCTTGGGGAATTTTCATTGGATGGCCCTCTCACATGTGATATTCTAATATAAAATTTACTTATGGTTTCGTCAGAAGAATACGATTGTAAATTTTTTTCTACAGAAAAAAAGGAAGTTTAATTATTTACTCATTCAAAATTAAATAATATAGTTTATAGATTTACAAGCCTCCACTTTTAAGAATACCATAAATAATGAAACGATCAGTACATATAATCATATCATATAATCAGATATTTTTGGTTGGTATATTTTGACTTTAGAAGATCTTTATTTAAATAATTTATATACGTTATAAAATTAATATTTTTACTATGATGAAAATATTTTTTTTTTTTTTATAAAAAAAAATCTATTTTTAAACACCTTTCTCTGAATAAAAATCATAATTTTTGTAACAACGATTATAAACAGTGTAAAAAATTAATAAATAATAATTATTTTAATTTTAAAATTATATATTATGTTATAAGATTATTCCAGACAATATAAAATAAACGATAACCAATTTAATGGAATAAAGTTAGAAGGTTAGGATGTTTTTATAAGCAAAGCAAAATAGGTAAAGTTTGGTTGTTTTATAACAACTCTACTCTGTTTAGAAACTTATAACATTTATAATAATAACAATGTCATATCCCATACAAACAAAAACTGATTATACTTTTATACGCTTTACTTATGACGTAGCCTACGTATAAGCAACGTAATAGACTGAAAATATTTTTCACGTCTTAAGGCTTACAATCTAAAACTGGGTTAACAAATAATCAAGTTTTTTTTCAAATTATTATTGTCAAACTTTATAAAAGAATTAAACAAACAGTTACCTATGTTTTTCTAAAATCTATACTGTGACAACAGCATCAAATGACTTTTTTTAGATGTATTGAAATAATAATGGGAAAAAACAGCAGAAAAAATAATTAACATTATTATTTATTAAAATACAAAAAATGTAAAAATCTTATCCAAAAAAAATTACAATGAAATTGTAAACCGTATGATAAGAGTTTCGCAAATATCATTTCTTCCGCTCAAAAAGCAAAATTTTGTTTGTAATATAAATAAACTGTTTTTAACAAAACGATACTGATATCAAAAAAGGTAAGACACTCCATTTCTATTATCAAAATTAGTTATAAAAAATTTAGTATCGGAAATCATCAGATCTATACAAATTCAAACCGAATCTTAACCGATCACAGAACAACATTTTTTACCAGTCATGACCGGTTATAACAGTGTTTATGCATGCACATATATAACCATATGGATATTGGCAAGTTTTGAGCAATCACTATACGGAATTCTCATGACCGTTACTAAATAATAATGTTTCCGATAAGGGTAAATAAAGCCTTCAATATTTTAGTATACACATACATCAAAATTTTCAAAATATTTACAATTGCAGTTCTCTAGTAAGAAAACCTTTCGTAGTTCTTGTTAATTTACAATCAAGAAGATCGTAATTTAGAGAAGTCTTAAGTTAACGTTTCGGCGGTTTTTTCTACTTGCTATTTCACTGCCTGTATAGGGGAAAAAGGTATTTTCCAATTTAAAAAAAAATAATTTTTTATTTTGGCATTTTCATTATCGTGATGATTTTTTGTCTGCAGCCCGCACCAACACCTTTAAAGTAGTTTATTAGTGCAGAGTACAATAAAAGCAATCATCTCAGAAAAAAAATTAGTATCTCTTATCCTTCACAAAGTGTGAAGAACACAGAACGGTTAGCCTAATGTCAAATGCAGTTGTGGTACTATTAAGGGTTCTAAATAAGAGGCTAAATTGAATGGTTGAATGGCAGTATTGAGGAAAAACTGTATAGATTTAGAAGAGGTGCTGAAATAAGGGTGCTAATAATAATAGGTGATAGATACAAGAAAATGAGGCGGAGATTGTAAGTTTCATTTGTTGACCTAGAAAAGGCGTTTGACAGAGTAATTAAATGCTGTCTGTAGGGGAATAGAGGAATAAAGTTCGCGGGAAGAAGAATTGAATGTGTACGTTTTGGTGATGACATGGCGGTACTGGCGAAGAGCCCAAATAAATTAAATGAAATGCTTAATGACTTAAATGAAGGTTGCTAAGGACAGGGTATAAGAATCAACAAAAAGAAGATAAAATGTATGGTATTGGTGGAAAAGAGGATTGAAATTAAAATAGGAGATGAAATTTTATAACAGGTGAAGAAATTTCAGTACTTAGGGAGCTTTATACCCTAAGACCTGACTTGCACAGTAGAAATAAAAACAAGAATATGAAGAAGTAAGAAGGCATCTAGTAAGAAAGGAAGACTACCAGAAAAGGTCTAGAAAGGAAGTCTGAAAGTTAAACTTAGCGTTAAGGAAGAGATTAATGAAATGTTTTGTTTGGATTGTGATGCTCTATGAATCTGAAACATGGACAGTGAGAAAGGCAGACAGAAAAAGAATTGAGATTTTAAGATGTCGGTGTGTTGCAGAATAGTAGATGGCAAGACTATGTAACAAATGAAAAAGTATTAACGAGAATCGGTGAGAATAGAAAATTAGAAAGTATGATTGAATATAAGAAAAGGAACCGGCTAGGACATTATATGAGAAGAAGGTGTTTATTAGTTGATGCGATGGAATGCTTGATGAATGGAAGGAAAGGAAGAGGAGAGAAGAGATTTCAAATGATGGATGGGGTTGTAGAAAAGGGAAAATATGCTAAAACAAAGAGGTCAGAAAAGGATAGAACAAAGTGGAAAGCAGCAGCCGCGTCCTAATGGCAGAACACTATAATGAATCCTAACTAGAGGATAAAGTAACTTACCTCTCACGAATTTCTCGATCGTATTTATGATTTTATAGCAACTGTAACCAATAGATTGACAAAGTAGACAGTGATCTTTGTCGGATTCAATTTATTAATTCTCTGTAAATATAAGTTAAATTCTTTGTTTTGGAGATTAATATAAATCTACTCAATGAATTTATAAACACTTTCAAAAAAAATTATGGCTTCATTTTTACAGAAATCGTAGCTTCATAGAAACATCTCAAATAATAAAGGAATAATAGAAAATATTTTTCTTTATTATAAGCTATTTATTTCATTTTAAGCTTAACAGTGAAAATCTAGGCCTTTGCTTAGTAGGTAAATTTATTAAGGGTTCATTGACACATTCCTTCGCAATAAAGCACACTGCAGAAAACTGTTATAACAGAAACAGTTAATAATAAATAGTTACTATTGTTAAAGGAAGGTAGCTTTTCTGCTAAGGAAAAGTAGCTAGAAAACAATTAATAATTCTTAATCTTCAAAAGGATATTACATATAACTACGGAATAAAACATCTTCTATTATAGATTTACTTAAAAGTGTAAAACAATGAATTAATGACCCTCTCTCTCTCTTAAAATAATGCTTTACTTACAATTCTACTCACTAGGAGAATTTATAATCGCTGTTTTTTGCTTAAATTTTGTTTGTCTTTATCTATGTTTATTTCGATACCTATTATCCTTAGTTTCATATAAATAATTGTTTTTTTAATGAACACATAAAATCTGAAGATCTCTAAAATACTTATTTTCAAACTTTTTCAGTACGTATTTCAAATAGCAACAATGTGTAGCTGGATGGTAACCAGTTAGTATTGTGTTTATATAATTCTACAATGAAATTATAAAAGGTAAGCCATTTAGTGAAAAAAATGGAGGGGAAGTTCACATCGTTCAAAAGTTGGAAAAAGGTCAATCGTGCACTTCTGTGGATATTAGATATCTTTAACTTCCTTTTCAACAATTTGGAAGAACGTTGAAAGACTTATAAACGCTTTTAAATTAAACATTACGCCGTACTAAGGTAATCATAAAACTTATTGATACTCTGAAATTCGGCTTACTCGGAAGTAGCGAGCACTCGCATACAATGATCAAATACAATTGCTCTCTTGAGTAACGTTACAAACAATTTTTTTCCCTTATTCAATATAATTTCCTGTTATTTTCCGTATTGGTATTTTCTTTCAAAAAACCATTCTATAATGTTTTATTTTAAACCATGTTTTTATAACTTTATTGTCAAGGAAGGTAAAAAAATACTGGCATGGTTACCGATATTTTCGATCTTTGTAATCAAAACTTATAAAAACGTCTTTTAAATTTTCATCGGTCAAAATCGATTTATTTTTTAACTTAAAGCCAAATGTTACTGGACAAGTGATAAAAAAAAATTAATTATATTTAAAAAATATTCAAAGTATTTATTATTTTATTAAAATGTACAAAGCTGATTAAATTTATTAATAAAATAAATTAAAATTCAGTCGAACATGCTTTATATAATGTACAACACATTTACCACAATAAGTTATTGTTATATTACTGAATATATTAAATTGAGTTTATTAGAATAGGCTACTGGTACGATCGGTATTAGGAGTAGACATGTTTAATTGATTATTCAATTAATGAAGATAATCAGCATTGGATCAGGGTATTTATCTGATAGGCGGTACCCTGGAGCATACACATACAGTAATTAGATACCAACAAGGACTCATGGTTCCTGAACTAAAGAGAGATATTCCATTACCAATCATTTTAATCGGTAACTTCAATAAAAATTAAACTGATATCACTACTGTAATGATAAAATAAAATAATGTTATTATAATCTAATTTATAATAAAATTAAAAAATTTTAAATACTTAAATAAAATTAATAACAATAAATAAAATTATTTAGATCATGAACATAATAATATTTATCCAAATGTCAATCGATAAACTCTTCATTATTCAAATATGTTTTATATTCTTTTAAGAAATAAAATTTATTTTGTAAAAGAGGATATTCTATTACCTTAATTTTGAATAAGGCATCTCTAAATCTCTGTAATAAATAAAATTAAATAATTTGGTGAATTTGACATTTCTTTTTCTCTCTTTTCTTAGTCACCAAAATGATAACTCCATAGCCTATTCCGTAAACCTTAGCTAATATATAAATAACGGGTTGTTTTAAATATTTTATAAACTAACTTTTAAAATATTTTACACATTCTAACTCTTATACTGATGGTGAAAAACAGGCTAATTGATCCTACTTAAGTAGGAAATAAATTAACCTCAGGTAGTGATTTATTTCACGTGTTACATAACTCTTAGGGTGTTATTAAATTATTTAATAATGAAATAAATTAGTAAATTAAATTTAAATTTGTTTAAAATGATTTATTATAGGTGATCATGAATTTTTAGCGAAATTTAGGTGTTAATAAAAAAATAACAAAGCTATGTATTTTCTTCATGTTTTTTGTTAAACAAGGAATTTAAACAGTTTTGTTTACAACAATTATTAACTTCAAACAAGTTCCAAATGGGCACATTTTATGGCGTGTAAAACGTCTAAATAATACGCAATTTCATGCCATAAGTTTCGAATAATATCTCTAGTTATATCATTAATTACTCGTTCGATTTTTCTTTTTAGTTCGTTGATGTTAACAACCTTCGTTGCGTACCTCCTGTCTTAGACTGATCCAATTAGAAAGAAATCGAGTAGTGTAACGTCAGGGGATCGAGGTAGCCAGGGAATTGGTCCATCACGGCCAATCCAACGTTGAGGAAATTGTTCATCTAGGTAGTCCTTAATATGTAAACTCCGCTATGATGGTGCACTATCTTGTTGGAAGTAAACGTTGGGTTTAATGATGTTCAATATATCGTATTGCGTACTCCTGTAAAATGTCTAGATAACTGGCGCTAGTAACCGTTGTCTAAGCAAAGAAGAATGGTCCGATCACTTCATAAGCAGTCAACACAAACCAAACGTTAATTTTCGGGCTAATCCAAATTGTGTTTGTCGAATGGTATGAGGGTTCTCACTACCCCATATCCGACAGTTATGAACGGTTAACGTGACCAGAAACATGAAAGGTGGTAGCTTCGTCAGAGAAGATTTCTTTTTCTAAAAACGCATTATCTTTTAAAAAACGCATTATCTTCGTTCATTTTATTAAGAATGTCCACGGAAAAACTGTAACGGCTGGTTTATCGTTATCTTCAATTGCATGCAGCAACTGAATTTTTATGCATGAGATTTTAGGCACTTGTGTAGAACCTTCTCAATTGTCGATTGCGGTATTCCCAGTTCTAATGTTGCACGACGAGTCGATTTACCCGGGGTTCTCTGAGAAGTTTCTCTTACTCGATCCACAATTTCCTTGGGAGGTCTGCCAACATATTTTTTGTTGTACTACACTTCTTACATCCTTAAACTGCTGATAAAAACGTTTAATAGGGCCTTTATTTTCTTTCCTTTCTTTTTCCTGTTTAGCCTCCAGTAATACCGTTCAGATAATACTTCAGAGGATGAATGACAATGATATGTATGAGAGTAAATGAAGTGTAGTCTTGTACAGTCTCAGTTCGACCATTTCTGAGATGTGTGGTTAATTGAAACCCAACCACCAAAGAAAACCGGTTTCCACGATCTAGTATTCAAATCCGCGTAAAAATAACTGACTTAACTAGGACTTAAACGCTGGAACTCTCGACTTCCAAATCAGCTGATTAGGGAAGAAGCGCTCACCAGCGCTTCTTCCCTAATCAGCTAGACCAACCCGGTGGGTTAATAGGGCCTTTATTAGGAGTATCACGGCCGTACTTCAAGCGGAAACGTCTACGTCTAACAGCAATTACAGATCCGCTTTCATGAAACCATATTATTACTTACTATACTTTTTACCACTTACTTCTTCTATACTTTGCTTTCTCCAGCACATTAGCGTTGCTTAACTGACGATCCCCCCTGTCGTTACATCGCGCTGGCGTGTTTATTCAAGATTATCAGTAACTCTAGTATTACAATATTATTTATATTATATTATTTTCTAGTGTAGTTATATTTATTTTAAAAATCAACGAGAGCTACATTCCTTTGGTATTATTCATTTTTTATTAACCCCTAAAATACGCGGAATAATTGTTCACACCACACTGTATACGTTATTAATGTATTAAAATTCTATTTAAGATCTAATAAGAGTACTAGTAATTTGTTTTGTGGATAACAAACTTTAGAAACGTTTATAATTTATAAACATTATTTACAAATCTCTAATAAAAACACTATATATATATATATATATATATATATATATATATATATATAATTAAATATTATAAAAAATAATTATTATCATGTAATATAGGTTTCCTATTTGGGATATTGACGTAGATGTCTTTTCTGAAGAAGGCTGTATGCGATTTAGTATAATTTGTGAGATAAAAGTAGATTTCAATGCTAAACACCGAAGCTTTATAAAACAAGTTTGCAGATTATAAACATTAACATAGAAATTATTCTGTATGTAAATCTGCAGAATGGCTTGAAGTAGTTGAATGAAAGGGATAATATATATTTTAACGTTATTTTATTATAACGGTTACTTAAATTGACATTTTTAGAAGCTTTCTATCTCTCTCTCTCTCTACATATATATATATATATATGAAGTTTATTAAAACATATCGAACTGTGAACTACAACTAGGTATTAAACGAAACAATATTTTCAGTGTAACAAAACTGAAAGAATTAGATATTTTAGAAAGATAACAAACACAAACTCACTTAAAAAAATTAGATAGACTGCTGAAATGCCCTTCGCTAGACTGAATACAACACACTAACCGAAGAACAATATTTTGGTGGCTTTTGATACATTTTATCTTTGACTAACTTTGAAATTGTTGTGGTTGTATTTAGTGTCTGTAAACTTTATTCATACCATTTTACTCAAACTCAAATTTTCTACATGTTTGATTTAAATGTTTATTATCTATTTAACAAAGTTATTTTATGTCAAACTAAAATAGTGTTTCTCCACCCTAATATTTTGTTTTTTACCCCAGATTCTTCGAAAACTACTAAAAATGCAATACTGGTACCTATTTTTAAAAGATTTTCTGGCCAGATTTCATATAAAACCACTAAATTTACTCCTTAATTTAAATCCCAAGAATTACAGTATGGATTAATTTTACTTGAGGCGCAGAAATTAGGCCGAAATCTTTCACCAGTCAACATTCACTAACGAAGGATTTCCGAACCTATGGTTACACGAACTTTCTTCTTTATTTTCATTGTAGAACATGTCCTGATTATTTGTTACGTGTTTCGTGAATCATTCTGTATATATTTAATAAGCATTATTAAGTTGAACTCAGATGTCTGTAATTAACACATGTGTAAATATTTACGTGCTTAATGAATTTTGAACTCCAGTTATAAGATAAAGTTTTTATATTTTTTTAAATTTAGTTATATCTAGTCTTGGTAAGGTGTAATGGGTAATTGGTTAGCTGTCATCTCTCCCGCCACCACCCCATTCGGTCGCCCTAGAGCATAGACCAAATGTTCCGTGCCAAAAAACGGCTACTGTGCCTCAAAACAGATTTGCGACCTCGTTATTCCTAATGCTCCTAGTGAGCTCCTATCTTGCGTGAGCGGTTAAGCTGGGTGCCGTATAGCACCCGCTTACGTGTCCCTACCGCTCACTTGTCAAATTAAAACTAGATCGGGGAGGCGCACCGCATGTTACAAATTAAAACTAAAAAGTTACAAGTTAAAAAGACGGCAATTTAAGCCGCCACGCCTCGGTCGCTGTCAGCCAGCTAGTGCCTGTCCACCATTTAAAGCGCTTGGAGCTTTTACTGGCTGGTGGCCAGCCATTATTTCGGATAAGGACTTTCCACAGCTCGGCTAAAGGAATCAATAAATCCCATTTAAATTTAAAATCTAACGATGACGGTAGAACATCGCAACCTCATCGAGGAACCCCCACACGGTCCGACAATGCGGCTCTCGCCACATCGACTCGCCGTTTATGAGCGGCCAGTTTTCCCCCTGACCTCTAAGTTCCAGGGTGGCCCGGTCTCTGGCCCCCCCAAGAGCAGGGCAGTCGAACATAAGATGTTCGTTCGACTGGAGCTCCCCGCAGACACACAACGCATCAGCCGCTAGGCGAAACCTAAACAGATATTGCATTAAATTCACATGGTTGGTGAGCACTTGGGCACCCGACGCCCTTAAAAATGAATTCGAGGCATACCATCCCCCAGATCCTGTATAAATCTATACAGGGATCTTCCCTTATTCGTGGTGTGCCATTCATGCTGCCATGCATCCATCGCGAGGCTCCATAGCCTCTTCCGCAGGCGGGAAATGGGCAACTGCAAGATGTAATGGGTAGACATAACCTTGAATAATGAAACATAGATGCAGTGTGTTTTAAACACTCAATAACCTATGGGATACGACCCACCGGGTTGGTCTAGCAGTCAACGCGTCTTCGTAAATCAGCTGATTTCGAAGTCGAGAGTTTCAACGTTCAAATCCTAGTAAAGGCCTACTTTTATACAGATTTGAATACTAGATCGTGGATACCGGTTTTTCTTTTGGTGGTTGGGTTTCAATTAACCACACATCTCAGAAATGGTCGACCTGAGACTGTACAAGACTACACTTCACTTACACTCAACATATCATTCTCATTCATCCTCTGAAGTAATACCTGACGGTGATTCCTGGAGGCTAAACAGGAAAAACCTATGGGATACAATTAACTAAATGTAGGTTGATTTTTTCTTAAGAACACAACTTTATTTTTTTCACAATGCTACTGACTGAGAAGTTCCGCCCACACAAAATGAAACAATTACGTTGTAGGAGTTATTAGGATTATATTCCTCTTTTTAACAATACAAATTTTTAAAGTATCCATTTTATAAAGTAATCTCATTAAAACCCTTTTAAGTAAAATTTAATTATCTTTTTATTTTCTGTAAATAATTATTTCTACTATGAAATGAGCTGGAAAATAAATATCGGTAAAAAAATAGCTAAAGTTCTCACACTATTTCCTTAATTTCATTGTAGAAATCTTTAATTGGGCCCTTATTTTTCGTTATCTTGACTAATTGTTTTCTTCTTAACTTTCTTGCTAGGTTTATAGAAAAATATTCCCATGATATTCTTTCAACTTTTAAAAAATTATTATTGAATAAACTCAAAAATATGAAAGAAACTTTTTCTTATGCTAAATTGAAAAATAAATTAAAAAAATTATTAATCCAGTAAAATTAAAAATTAAGTATTATTAAAAATTATAATTAATCCAGTAGAGAATGTTAATATTACTTTATAATATAACTGAAATAAAACACTGACTTGAATTATATTGTATAAAAAATAAGAGGACTAAAAATAACAAAGGAAGTTACATTACTAACATCAATCTAAAATATTTTGTAATATTACATTAAAAAATACAGCAGAGAAGAATACAGCCTTGTTGCCATTTGAATAACGTTGAAATGACATAGGATAATAAATTGTAATATTTTGCTGAACTGTCAACTGTAGTGTGTTACAAAATAGAACATAGAACAGTAGGAATTGAAGAAATAACAATAATAATAGTAAAGAAAATCGGGGTAAGGGCAAAATACGTTTATGTAAATCATATACAGCAGCCCACATAAAAGTCTTCGAATTTAGCAATGCAAAGCTGCTTACTGTGAGGCACTCTATGATGTTGATTATTATTATTCTCATAGAATATACGTATGACCTAGACTATAAAATAAAATATTTTTTTTTAATGTTAAACATATCGCAATAAAAATAAATCGGTAATTTACAGTTGCCGATTATTTACACTTAAAAATAGTAGTGGTGAATTCCATCTAAATAATGGACTATATCCGCTGGGCCTATAGTAATAGCTGTATGAAATATATTATGAGATGAAGTATTCTTTTTCGACTGAGAAATATTGACTGAGATAGTACAAAAATTTTTGTATTTCATCATCCTCAAAATGAATATCATTTACTTCACAGATTAAAAATTAAGTTTTCTTGATCTGTTTCAGATTCATTACTTCTTTAGCAGTTTCATTATTTCTTGTTCATTCAAGAGGTAGTTAATATATACCTACCTGGATTTACAGGAAAGGTATCTTCACTTTTTGAATTTTTTAATATACTCGTATCTTATTACCACATCTTAGAACCACATCAGTGTAGAAGTATCGGTACTGCTTCTAATTTTCTGATCCAGATTTTCATCTGGATTATGCATTAGCCTTACTCTTCTAACAAAAAGGCTGGTTAAATAATTTTGTAGTTTAGCTGGTTATCTATATATTAACCTAATTCTTGAGACAGAAGAGAAAATTCCTTCAAGAAGCCTGAGAATTTTCTTAGATGGCTCTTTACTGGAGGAAAAACTATTTTTTGGAAAGTTAATATTTAAGTTAATCGATTGAAAATGATTGTATAATATTCTGCTCTCATTTTAGGTAAAAATGTTCCGTAGTTCCAAAAGTTGTAATTGGGATTGGCACTCGTTGCCTGAGAAGTTTCTTGATTTTTTTATGTGGATTTGATTAGTTTGTCTTGAATCTCATTCTTCATTGGATAGATCTGTTTCTTTCTTGTCCTCATACCATTTCCAAATCTTTGACGCTTTTTTCCACTCTGGGATCTGTGGGTCGTTCAAGCTCCTGCCAAGTTTATGCTGAAGATGCAATTAATTGAAGAGCTTGTGATCTGACAAATGGTAACTGCTGATAGATTTCTCTAGGGGTTTTTTCAGCTATTTTTTTCCTCGGTAGAAAGAATAAATTTAATTTTTAAGAATCTACTGGAAAAAATTGGGCTTACTAATCCCTCCAAAATATAAATACAATATATTTCTTTTTTCTAAGATTTTACTTAATTAAACACAAATCCTTATAAACCTAATTACCTTGATTACCTAATTTTTTGATTACATTGATTACCTTAATTACCTAATAACCTAATTACCAGAATTAGGTAATTAGGTTATTAGGTAAACCTAATTACCAGAATTACCTAATTCTGTCTTTATCCTTGACCAAAATAAATAAATAAATAAGTATGCTCAAAGACGATAAGAAGTTGTTTTAGATGTCAAAATTTCTTTCCCTTTTAATGTCTTTTTGTTATATTATTTAAAAAAGTGTATGTAATTGTTTTATTGACAGATAATTTTAATAAAATCTACTATACCTTCTAGGCGATTAAAAACAGGAATGATAAATAAAAAATTCACAATATTTTAAAAAGATTCACTTGTTTTGACGATTATAGCTATCAACAAAGAAACCGAAGATGTAATAAAAAAATCTTGATATAATTCTAGGTATTATTAATTATCATTATTAATTTTAAATACAGCCTTTAATTAGCTTCTGAGATACTGAAAAACACGTTTATCTGTATCAATATCTTAGTTCTTCATCATGGCTATAGTACTAATGATAGTTAATATTTACAATTTATCGACAATAAAAAATATTTAATAATGGAAAAATATTGAAATGTCAAAATCTTAAATGACTTAAGGTTTAAACTTAAATACCACAAAATATACTAAGAAAAGAAATTCTAATATAATAAAAAGAATAAGCAGTTTATTTTCAACTCAAATATTTGCTGTCATAATTTGTTGGCACCCAATCTACAGCATGTACAATATATTGCATGAGATCGAGGTACATACACTAAGAAAGAGTGCTGTTTATGATTAAGCTGCGATTTGTTTATGAAAGCTGTGATTTGATCATTCATTAGATGATAGCATTACTATGTTTTTCCGATCCCCGTACAGTTGTGGGAAGATAGAAGTGCAGGCGGTGACGCCGACTTGAAAATATAATGACGTCATGTTTAATACTATTTGAAAAGCATCCATACCCTCATCATACCACACTCCTCTCCTTTTTTCATGTATTCCATAAGTGTATGAAGTTCTAAACACGGTAGCATGTTAAAACCTTCATCACAAAACCTTATTTAAAATGATCAGCTTTTATAAATACCGTCTCTGTAGTTATATTTTTTATGAAATTAAAAAGTAATTATTTTCTTTTTTATTTACAAATAAGCGTATAATATACTACCTTGAATGCATTCAATAAGAAAGTGTCATCATAATGTTTTTAGAAGTGGAATATCAGTAGAAACATCGTCAATAACTATTATAATGGGAAAATGTTCTCTACAGTTCAGCCACCAGGAAAACTTAATTCAGTCACTGTAGTGGTTATGATTAGTCATCATAGCGGTTAACATTCATGTTTGGGACAGAGTGAGATCTAACCAAAGGAGTTAAATTGGAACGTTCCCGTTTCTACCTCTAGGCGAAACAATACATTCTAACCTGGCAAATCTTGATTGTTATATGACAAGAATACGTAACTACTGATACGTTATAAATAAGGGAAGCAGCTACCTGCAGGTTCTAATTAAATAATATATTATTAGATATCTACCTGACTTCAGGAGTTTAATACAATTTATACTCATTATGAAATAAATAAATAAATTATATTAACTTCATCATTTTTACAGAAGGAATTATTCAGGTTGGTCTTTGAATGATACAAAACGGAAAAAATTAAACTGTATGGTTTTGAAAACTTTAATTTCCGCTCAGGAGTATAAATTTATAATGAAAACTTCGTACGAGTATAATAAATGATAAAAAATACACTGATTGTACCAGTAAGCTAGAAATGACTTGATGTCATTGATAAAAGTGGTGGCCATCATATATTTATTACCTGTATATAATTTAAACAAAAAGTTATAAAAGTGTTGTGTTTCTATCGCTGTTAAAAGGGTCATCTACTTTTATGCATACTTGACAGCAGATATAATATGTATGGGTCTTATATAGTTGCCTAATAGCACTTTTCCATAATATACTCAATGAAATATATTAATTGCATTTCTTCTTCTGGAATAAGTCCTTGTTATATGGTTTAAAATGAAAGCTATTACAGTCAAATATTATTAGAATCTCAATAAATTGTTCCGTTTTTGTAGTCATGAATTAGTTGACTGGTTGGATTTTATTCTCCATCTTCTCTGTTCTGTGTTAACCTTTTAACCACGACATATTTACTACGTACGTCCGACATTTTAAATTCACTGGTTGATTTTATATATTTCAATGTTTGACCTCCTTTACAGCTATTACGTTTGAAATGTCTCTCTCTATCATTAAATTAACTAACCTGGATGTTAATAAATGACAAACGAATCTAATTCGCCTATTTACAAGATTCTACAACAAATTTCTCTCTTATTCGTCTAAAGAATTTCATTTTGAATGTTATGGAGCCAACTAATTTTCAAAATTAGCAAAATTTCAAGATATTCTTGTATTAAAAGAAAACATATCCATCTGTTATTATTTTCTGTTTTTCTTATGGGCTAACATACATTTCACTTTAATGAAGTACTGCAATCCCCAAAAATATTTTTTTAAATTAATTTCTAATTCTTAGACGTATATTTGATACTAGCATTTTTTTACTTGCCAGCTCTCCCTGCATGTGCCAATCTTTTTTTGGTGTTATCATTACTATCGCATTCCTATTTTTTACTACTCAAATAACGAAACTCTTCCAATTCTTCTTAATTACTTGTTAATCTCATTTCAATAAAATGTTTTTACTTGTTTACCAACTTTTTGAAGAAAAGTACGGTATTACTTTCGGTGACATCGTAAGATTAGGGGTTGAAATTGAACTTTCTTCAAGTTTTGAGGTATGAGGAAAAGAAAATACCATTTACTTAAAAATGTAATCTCCTTATATACGTATTAAAAGGTCTATATTGAAAGGTTATTCAAAAGTCTCTTTGAGACAAGAAAAATCTTATAAATAAAAAGTTGGTTTTCATGTTTATATATTATATACAGAGCGAGTCAAACTTATGGAAACCACTGAACAACTTTAAAACTGTTCCAGATGGAATCCTGTAACTTTCAGGATAAGACATCGATCAACTACTTTACCTTTTCTAGAAATATAATTTCAATCCTTTCTTGGGCGGTAACTCAGAGATTGTAACTCAAATATTTTAAATGGTATGATACATCACACCATCCCTTTGTGGTATAAATAATTTTTAAGGCTCTTTAAGACAAGAAAAATGATATAAATAAAAATTTGGTACGATGTCTGTAATCAAAATGGTGGTGGGATAAAGTTTGGGTTTTGAAAAAAATTACACGGATAATTTAAAGAACTGTTATCGGGAATAAGTAAATTTATAAAAATCTCATTAAATAAATATTATCGAATAAATTTATTTTTTTTAAATTTTATTAAGTATAATATTTGCTTATTTACTTACATTTCATTTTAACAAATGTTCGAGTTGTCCTTCTTCTGTTGTTTGACAGTGTGTACCAGTAAGTTTTAAAAGGATGATACTTCATTATTCAATGATTCCCTAGTGATTTTGGGCTGATTCTCAAATTCCGTTTTATAATTCATCGATATCTTGGAGCTTATTATAATAAAAAACACTTTTTAAGTAGCCCCCGTTAAAAGTAATTCAATGGTGACAAGTTCGGATGATCTCGCTGGCCATTCTATTTGACCCCTTCGGCCAATCTTCCAGGAAAAGGGCATTTAAAATTTCACGTACTTGAAAACCGAAGTGAGGCCGGGCACTTTTTGTTGAAACCAAATGTTTTGGAAGTCGGAGCCAACAACGTTTTGAATATTTGAAATGATATGGTCAAGAACCAAAGTCTCATATTTCACTGTGTTTAAATTTCCATCAATAAATGTAGGCTCTATAAATCGTCCACCAACAATATCTGTCCATACTTTGACTGGATACTGTGTATGTGCTTCACGATACTAGTGTGGATTAATAACACACTGGTACCGTGAGGGAAACATTTCTGCTCTAACAACTCAATGGTGCCCACCGCATCACACGTGGAGCCATTCTCCTGGAATCTCATCAACATCAAAGCCAAAGTCCATGGCTTGCAAACGTGGCCACAAAAATGATGTTATCATATCGCGATAACGTACAACATTGACAGTTATTGTACTTCCGGACTCGTTTTCGAAGAAGTATGCCCGAATAATTCCCCACACCTAAGTGCATACCATACAGACACTCGCTGGAAATAAATCGGCATTTCTTTAATGACCTGAGGATCTTCCAAATACCCAAATGCCCAAACATACCACGTAATTTGGGCGCAGTTTCAGCACAACACTCTCCGTTTTTGAATTATGTTTTCACGATAGTTGTACACAACTACATCGTGTATTTCTCCATCGCGAATTACTCACTACTAAACGGAATATAATTACTGCAACATGTGCTTCAGAGAGTGTTGCCAATCCAAAAAAAAAAAATGTCGTGCAATTTAAAAGCTGCCTTGATTTTGAGATACCCTATTTTTGTGTGTATGTATGTTTACAAATTTTTACTTCACATTGACTATATCTCTTGTTTACCTACTTAAATATTAGAAAATTATTAAAATATATTATAATTTACAGAAAATAAAAACTATAAACAAGATTATCAATAATCTTTTAAACTTGAGTCACACACACACACACACACACACACAAAATTGACCTTATTACCTAAATGGAATTATATTTCAAATAAAATGCCCTCTACGGGAATAGAATTGAGTATCTAAAATTGAAATTCTAATATTATTATAAATCTAATCCCGGAAATTATACTAAATAGTATTAAGTTATTACATTAAAATGTTAATGCAATTCAATAAAGTGGTTTGAATGAAACAATTTATCAAAACAGCTGTAACATAAATTATTAAGATTGCTACATAAAACCACTTACTTCTAATTTCATTAAAATCCAAGTTTTATCCTTAATTTATATATGCAGATTAAATTCAAAACTATTACTAGGCAATAGTGTAAAGGTAATAATAGATAATGGCGTTGAATTTAATCTATCAATTAAAAAAAATATTATGTTTTGTATGTATATTAATAATATAAAATAATAATCTATAAATATAAATAATAAAATAATATATTATTGGGGAAATAATAACTTATAATTTAAATGAAAAAGTTACATGGCAAAACAGAACAAATAAAATGATTAAATCCCAAAAATTAACTTGGTCAACATATAACAAAAAATGTCTTTCCGCTAAAACAAAACTTGAACATTATAAAACTGTAGTTCAGCCAGAAGTCACCTACGGAAGCGAGACCCTTTTCAAAATCACTCAGAAAAACCGAATTGATAAAATTCTGAAAATAGAGGGGAGAATTGTCAGAACGTATATCAACAAAAAACACCAAAAAGAAGGCCAATGGTGGATTGTGCCAAATGAGGTGGTGTATCGAGAAATAGAGCCTGTTACTGATACTATGCGGAAAAAAAGAATTTTGTTTCTTTGGTCATCTCATAAGGACACCGGAAACAAGACTGTCAAGAAATATCATTGAAAAGCTCTGGTTCCAAAATAGAAGTAGGATGGGTCAAAGAAATTGGAGAAGATATGAAAGAATTGAGAATTTCCCTGACTGACCTACAGAATAAAACTGGAAAAATTACAAAGCTAAAAGACAAAAGCATTAGATTTAAACAGAAGACAGACAAACGACAAAATACAACGAAGAGGGTGTTTACAGATGAAGAAAAGAAAGCAAGATCTGAACGGATGAAGAAATACTGGGCAGCTCGGAAGAGTAAAATATCACGCTTTTTCAGAAAAGATCCAACTAAAATTGACTTAAGTGGTCCCATGTTGGCTGTAAAAGCATAATAATAATATAGTATAATACATCAAAATGAAACTCGAAATTATATGTATTTTGTTTATAATTTCAACAAGTACATTTTTTTATTGTCTAAGAAAACTCATTGTAATAAACCTCAATTGGTTTATTTATATCACTAAAATAAATTTATCATTTTAAAAAAGAATAATTTTATAGAATTTCCAATGGAACAAATTTAAAAATTTTTTAATATAGAAATCACCTACTGTCATAAAATTATTTACATAATAAATGCATATTATTTACATTCTCATCAAACCCAATCACTATTAAAAGAAGTGAATGATACTTGAAATCTTAGGCAATGGGAAAGATAAAATATAAGAAATGGGAGAAATTAAAATTTATTAATATCTAAAAACTTGATCCATATTTAAAACTAGTCAAACATTTGCAGAAAATCATATAAAAATCAATTAATTTTTAGTTTCAAAATCAAGATTTTACAAATTTCAATGGAATCAGAGTAAGATGGAGGGAACGGACATGCTGCAAGAGAACTGATTTGGGTCAGGTTATGATAAAACAGTAAAGAAGAATGCATCAGACATAATTTAATAGACTGAAGTATAATAAATGAGAAAATTTATTCATCATATAATAATCAAAGAATCTTGATTCTTCTCATCATCCACCAGTTTTTACTATTGTAAAGTAGTCAAGCGCTTAAAAGATAGAATGGTTTTCTTGAATATTCAACTATTAATCAAGCTAGCAAATTATTTCTTTTATTGTTTTTCCTATAAATTTGAGAATCGTCTAATTTACAACCCTATTTTGCTTTCAGACGTTTCGTGGATTATTTTCAAAACTTTTTATACGATAACTGTAGTATTTAATTGCTCGCTGAGCCCTAAAGCTTTATTTCATATATGTTTTAGAATGCCTGAGTGCACCAATAAAATTTTCTTTAATGATAAATGTAATATTTTTTCTAACATTCAGTACAGATATGCAATTTTAATTCTAATCGCTTTTGTGATTGGTGGTCTAAAAGGATTGCTAAGTGCTTCATGACAAGCGGAAATATTAGCTGTATCTGACGACAAATCTTCTTCGTTAAAATAAAATAACATATTTGAATTTATCGTCATTAGTTATAACTTCCTACCCTTTTAACAGATCCTGAATTGTGTTGAACTGATCCTAAAGTTTGTTGAAATTCATGGAGGTGAATTCATCTGTCACGAAAGCGTAACTATGATGTCATTTTCTGTAACATCAAGCTTAAATAGTAGATATAAACACGGTATATTTCCTTAGAGTAAATCAGATTTTATGAATTGAAGTAAAATATCTAGAAAATTAATTTGAAAATACTTGTTTCATAGAAATTGTTTTAATATAAAGTAATAATCAGGGGTTCCTTTTACGCAGAAGGCCAATTTGTTAGATTTTATAAAACGGATTAGCATATTCAAAAACGCGAAGTTTTGAAATCCAGTAAATTAAAGTACCTATTATTGATTATGAAACAACGTAAACATTAACCGTTCATTATAGCAACATTCTGAGTACTTTTGTAAAACTCTTAAATAATAATTAATGATCTACTAGTTAATATTGTAAGATAATAAAAAACGTAATATCTGTGTTTGACAGTACTGTATTTTCAAATTTACTTGGTACGGAAAATAAACGCCATGAGTTTAATTAACTTGTGTTCTTGTATATATTGATTTTCATTTGTTAGCTTTACCAGTAAGCGGAATAAATTACACAACTAAACTAACTTTTCGCTACAGAATTGGATCAATGTTATCAAATACATATATATCTCAACTGGGTATTTGATGAAACTAGGTGGGTGATTTATTGGTTGGTTGTAATTTACTGTCAATTTTAATAAAATCAAATATTTGTATGTTTAAATGTCAGTCAGGTAAACATTTCATCTTATCACACAATACCGATACAAAAGTTAATGTATAATTTATTTACAGTAATGATACCATTTTAAACGAAAGAAAGAAATACAATTCTCCTCTCCATAACTGTGGATGATCATATTCTGATTGTACACAAAGAGTGTTTCGGATTGCATGGAAGTTTTTTACTATGAAATTCTGAAACAGGTAGTAACGCACCTGTCTATTTGCTTATTTATATAAACTACGACCAATTTCGGATTTAAATCTTTAATGACATTAAATTGGTACATAATACATAAACAATATTGATTTAATCGGTACTAACATACAGATAATTCGCAGTAGATGCACAAAGATTGACAGATTTCATGAATTATCCGCAAAGGTTGTTTGAAAATAAGCTTAAGATTTTCAATTTTATATCATATTTTAGAGGGTTTTAATGACAAAAAAATGTAATTAATTCATTAGGTATTTAAAATACATTATAGTTATGTATGTAAAAGTTAAAAAAAATATGATTTTTTTTTTATTAAGATTATGCATCCAAATTAATACTTTAATTTTAGAAAATATTCAATTATTTGAATTACCAAAGCAAATTCATTTAATTCTAATTTTCTAATAATTTAGCAGATTAACAAAGTATTTTAACAAAATGTCTTTGCGACTTTCAAGATACAGTTTTTCAATAAAACATCGTAAAAGTGTACTGACGAAGTATTAGTGTTTGTTTATCTTTTAATAAGCTCCATGACTTCTATTATGTTTCTCACACATTTATCACTATGACGACCTGAAATATCTCAAGTTACTGTGGAAAATTGAATAAATGTTTTTAAGGTTAATATAATTTCAAACTAAAATTACTAGAGAAGGCACTTAAAATAAAGTCATCTATTGACTTCCCATTGAATCGAACATACAGTTGAAAACCAACATACATAGGCTAAGAAAATTAAGTAATATTCGGCATTAAAAGTAACATTTCAACTATAATCACCAAGAAATTTAATTATTAATTATATTTCTTGGTCAAAATATAAAATCGTCTAGCATATGTAGTGTACAACAATAAATTAATGTACCTTATTCTCTGATGACAGTCTAGGTGATATTAAATTATATAATATTTAAAAATATTTAATTTTTATTTAAATTAAATATACGACAGCGGTTTTCAGTCTGGTGTTCTGGGATGATGTAGTTGGAGGTTGAGGAATTATGTTTGGTTTTTTCTCCGGATGACATTTTTTTCCTGCTTAGCCCCCGGGAATCACCACCGTCAGGTATTACTTCAGAGGATGAATGAGGAAGATATGTATTAGTGAAAATGAAGTGTAGTCTTGTATAATCTCAGGTCGACCATTTCTGAAATGTGTGGTTAATTGAAATCCAACCACCAAAGAACACCGAGATCCACGATTTAGTATTCAAATCCGTATAAAAAGTAACTGCCTTTACTAGGATTTGAACGCTGGAACTCTCGACTTCCAAATCAGCTGATTTGGGAAGACACGTTCACCACTAGACCAACCCGGTGGGTGTATCCTGTAAAACCACTATCACTTAATCTCACTAAGAGATTTATTTAATGCAGGCCACATTTCTTAAATGTAATATTGCAATAATGGTGAAGTGCTTAACGGAAAGCATCATATATAAATTAATTTTAAATATTCTAATTATTTTACAGAACTAAAACTCGATGGGACCAAATATTAACACCCATTTCATTAAATTTTTTTCTGTGTATATTTATTTATTTTTTTCTGTCAATTACCTGAAACTTATATTTACGACTAATAAGCTAAGGGATATTTTGTTATGCTCCTATGATACTGAATTTAATAAAACAAATATAAAGAATTTCACAAAAACAAGGAAACAAGAATAATAAAAACAAAAGAGACAAAGGAAATGTAGAAGCCCAGCCGGGACTAAACCCCTTCTACTATCCTTTCTTTTGCTAGATAAACCACGAATTCTTCAACTGTAGACCATTTGGCCTGGTTACCCAGGCCATTTGGTCATTTGGCCATTTGGTCAGAACTGGTTCTGATGCAAATTCAGCACTGACCCAAGAATGTCCAGTCGACAAATGATCTCGTTACGCTTCTCATCATATTTCATGCATTCATATTTCAAGCACATGACATATTTCATGTGCTTTCGTACATGAAAAGCATCATCTAACACTGCGGGCATAAACCCGTATCAACCAAGTCAAACATCGCCAGCTTGCCCCGAAAAAGCATAATGTCCTGAAAGAAACTGTGTGACATACTTGTTTGGGGAAATCCAGGAGGCGCGAAAGAGATCATACGTACACCACACGTCATTTTCTGTCTCATCCCATCTAGTTTCCATAAATCAAATCCATCTGCTCGATTTCCCGATCTTTTCGGAAATCAACTCACCCAGCTTCTTTGCCGTATAACGTTCCTGCCTTTCTACGACAAGAATTCCATTGGTCTCACTTCCGCAATCACAAAGATCGCCTCTCTTGAAATAGTTCGGTAACCACCCGTTTTATGGTTATACAGTGATTGTACGTACAGTAAGTAAACGATGCATGGGAATAATGAAGAAGATGCAAGATTTGTTAAGACATCTTTTTATTTCAGTTTAACATGTAGTAAACCTATATTAACACTGTTTTTCAAAGATATAAGGAATTTTTAATATACTTTACTTATTTTAATAAGTATCTGTTATTTATTCATTTCATAATTCAAATACATCAAATAAATCAAATACAAATACAATAAACTGCTGCTACTACTTATGTAAAAACACATTTCAATACTGACACACGGACTGTACGGTAAGAGGTTTTCGGTCCAAAAGTTTATCTAATCAAAACTAACTTGTCGCATATCTACTCTGTCTTTATACATAAAAGACCCTTAATGAGATCAAAGCAGAACAATCCAATCACTGTATTTTATGAACTTTATTTGAGTTACGTCCAATAACATGACGGAGTAGCGTAATAAAATAGAAAAAACTAGGGAATTAAAGAGTTCATTAATATATTATATAATGAATTTTTATTGTTATTACAGAAAGACTAATTAAATTTCAAAATCTTCAGCTAATGTATAAAATTTTTTGTTTAATTAACGATATTTAGAAAAGTAGGTTATAAATCGATTTCAACTTTCATTTATTAAAATACATAATTATTTCAATGGATTTTTAACCAATATTATATACTCTTTAATAAACTCGATTCCGCATGTTGAGAGAAGGTTGAAAGACATTAACCTCGTTTTAAAAGACAGATAACTGTACTAATTGTTACTATGACAACGGCATTACTGCGTCACTTCATAAATTTATGATGTTTCAAAAGAGAACAGTAGGATAGTCATTTTTGAGTAGTGTGAATTGTGGAAAATCGCAAATGATTTATAAAATGTTCAAGGTATAATAATTATGTAGTACAGTAATGTTAATATGATATACTAATCTAAAATATTAATGTACTACTACTACTATTTTTACTAAAATTACTAGTAATAATAAATGTACACATATATATTCACTTTTATTTATCTCTACTTTGATTTATACGGGGATTATATACTGAGAATAGATAGCTTTAATTAAATCCGCTTAAATTAGTAGCTCAGTTAAATATGAATTAGAGCGGTAGATGCACATATGTGATAACAAAGAGAACTAAAAAACAGCCTCCAAAAAAAATTTAATAGATTTTTTGCGTACTAACAAAATTTATTACTTAAATTAAATTACTTTCTACTGAAAATAGAATTTTCTTTTTATAAACTATAAAATATTTATTATTAAATATTCAGTGTCGAGGAAAATAAAATAAATTAAATTTACTTGTTATTAAAAAGTGTATTAACCGTATTTTTTTTTCGTATGTTATATTAGGAATTTTTATTTTTCATTTATAACAAATAAAAATTTTTCTTTTATGTTTAATACTTAACCACTCTTTGAGAATAGTGTACACTTAATGGTATTACGTGAGTATGAAATGATGGGTTTTGCCCAGCCCCATACGACTACTCGTAAGAGTGTCGTTAATTGAACCACTAAGGATCTAAATACACAAGCTAATTTTGGAATGGTTAGCATTGTTATAAAAATTCCTAAATTCTTACTATCTTTTTTAAAAATAAAACAGATATGTTTCATTTTTTAATTAATAATATTATATAGGCCTTCGATTTTGCTCACGTTTAAGAAACGAAATAGTAAATAATGAAAAAATGTTAAACTCAAGAAGGAAACCGAACCCGGAATTTTCGGTATATTTGACGGGTAAAATTACTTTTAGATTCATACAGGTTTAAATGGATCAGGGTTGTGTAGTTTTTCAATTGTTTAACTTTAAAATCCGATTACAGTTTAAAACTAATTAGCTTTAACCGAATGACAGCTAGCATCTTGATAAACCATATTCAGTAATGAAATGAACTCTATAGTTCACTCCATTACTGAATATATCTATTTAATATTTTATAAATTTTTATTTTTAAAAACCCAATACTGAGCATTTTTATTAGACTTCATGACTGAACCCAAAAAAATATAACATTACCGGTGCTAATTTACTGCCAGTTCCAGTTTTGTAATGAAAAATTAAATATTGACTGAGACATCGCACGTATAACAGTTTCAAAATATATATTTTTTTAATTCTATTAAAACTAGTCGTTATAGTATTTTCTTGGACAGGCGTATCAGTATTCAAGACTTACTCCAACTTTCTCATTCTTCTCCTTAATCATTATTTTTACTTTTAAAAATAACCTAATAGTCACTAACAGCCACTTAAAATAAAGGATAACATTTATTTATTATTTATTTATGAGTATCTCAATAATAAATAGTAATTTAATTTATCATATAATTCTGATGATAATAATTTAGTATTTTCCAACGGTGTACGAGTATATCTACAGTATAATTATATACTCAGTACAAATAGCCGTTTAATTTGAAGAACGGAAGTGATTAGTGTAATGGAGGTTTATTATATTTTCATCTCATATAACATGATTATAATATCACGTTTTAATATAAAATACCATTAGGGGATAACATTCTATTTTTTTTAAGCGTAAAATATGGTATTAAAAAAATTAGCATACACTTTTTTACACTTGCTTTTAATATAATCTTAACTTTTATGTAATAACATAAATAAATTGTGCTTGTGTGTGTGTGTGTGTGTGTGTGTGTGTGTGTGTGTGTGTGTGTGTGTGTGTGTGTGTGTGTGTGTGTGTGTGTGTGTGTGTGTGTGTGTGTGTGTGTGTGTGTGTGTGTGTGTGTGTGTGTGTGTGTGTGTGTGTGTGTGAACACGGACAAACACACACACACAAATATATATATATATATATATATATATATATATATATATATATATATATAAAAGTGAGGATAAACTCTTTTAGAAAACCATTTTGTTATTCTTTATTTTCACTCCATTAACCATAAAAGCTCGTCATAAATATTTGCATATTATCCGTCAAATGAACAAATGAAAAGACGTCTTCTTTCATTATTATTATCTTTATCTTTCAACGTTAAGTATTTTACAGTGAAAATTTTACGCAAAGCTCTCTTTTCAGAATATCTAACCATTAAAAAATAAATGCATTTTGTATCAAAATACAATTTATTTTTATTTTAGAAAGATTTATTTATTTAATCCATTTTTTTACGTGACTAATCATTCATTCTGGGAAGCAATCTAACAGTGGTCCTGGAGGTAAAAAAATCCATTTTTTATTTAAAATCAAATTTTAAATTATATTATAATGTGCAGTTATTTATTTATTTATAACATTGCGTAATAAGAAATATCTGAACATGAAATTGTAGGCTACTTATTATTATAACATACAATGAAGTGGTATGAAAATTCATCTAATATAAAAATAAAACTAAGCGTCCATACGAATGGTTTTTAGGTTATAAGGTAAAAAAAAATATTTTATGATCGTGGGTTAAAAATAATAAAGTTATTTAGTCTGTAAAGAGTATATTACTAAATATTATTAAATACATAATTTTACTCATATGGAACTTCAGTTCAACTACAGGTTATATAAAAGAGATAAAAAACTCTCCAAACTTGAAATTGGAAATTAAGTCAAAACTCCATACTGCATTATATAGAAGGAAAAATTTCACTTCTTGAGTAATGGCAGCGGATATTTTTTTCGCGATTAAAAGGAGTGCACTAATTTGCTGATTTAACCGGATGTCAAAATAAATGAAGCAGAAGAGATAACAGTCTTGAATTATTTTCTTCGAGTAATGATACTTTCAATAATTTCTGTAATAAACTGAGGGAAGAACTGGATTCCACCTGAATTTCGGTGAGCCTGAAACGTTGATTTACAATATAAACTTTGCTCAGTGAAGAAGTTAGCGAAAAATAACCCCACACCTTTCCTAATAACACTGAAACGAGATACCTGTAGTGTTAGAGAATAACTACCATTTTTTGCTGTGATTTGGTCTACAACCGTTGCAGTTTTAAGGGCACCAACTGAAAAATTATTCTACAATTGAAATAACAAACAATTAAAAGACTACAATCACTCAATTCAGAAGAAAAGATCTCAAAATTACCGCGTTTCGTGACTCACTGCTTACCATCTATCCTAAATGTTTGGAATTTGAATATCAGTTATCACAGTTTTGATATTTTAGTTACTTTGCATCATAGCCAAATAATGTTCAAATCTCCTGTTCTGAAGTGATCGTAAAATAAATTATTCATGCACCGAGTAACACGTTCAAGTAACCGATAACACTTGGATTGTCTAAGCTAAGATAATCGATATTCTAATGTACATAGCTTACGTACAAGTTAATCTTGCTATCATATATAATACACTAAACAAACATATAGACAATAATCTATCTAATTTTGCCATTATGTTGTAATATACTCTGGTAACTAATTACACTGTAGAATGTATACCTTCGGTACTACACGAAAGTGTTCATCATGGAAGATTACACAGTGTAGTGTCAGGTATAATAGTACAGGCAAACACTCTCTTCTGATAATTCTACATAGTAGATATATTTAAACCGGAATAAGAATACTACAATTCAAATTGACAGTTTAATTTCTATTTTTATATAACCGAACGAGTATTGAATTTATCAGATGATTTCCTTTTAGTTAAAATAGAATGAATTAAACTTGTCAGCTTAACTCTAAAGTAGTTGGAAAATTACGTAAAAAGCGTTTTTCTATTGCTTTTTTACCTCTTTTCAAAGAAATTATATAAAAAAGAAGATTATGTAAAAAAGCTATCTTTTTATTTATTGTATATTTTTATAATTTCCATTCTTGATGTCTTTCTACGTATGGTAATAAATCAAGCGACCCCAAAAAAATACTTAGGGGCAATACGAGAGGTGGAATACCCGATCCAATAATAAAAAAAAATATCTTTAAAAACTTCTTTGTTTATTCAACTTTTAATAATCTTAAAAGATTAAATAACATAACAATAAAATTTTATCATATTTCACCACCACTAACGAAAAAAGAAATC